>NC_084638.1:26301474-26568974 GCF_033978795.1 Nerophis ophidion | reverse complement strand
GTAAAATAAATACATAATAATTATTTGTATTTTTTAAATGATATATTTAATTTTGTCAAATAGTTCAATTTTATTTTTGGGGAAGTAACCAAATTGACACAATTTTTTTAATTATTTAGAAAAATAAATAAATACAATACAATAATAGCAATAGAAAAAAAAAATCAGATTTTTAAAGTTTTGTAACCTGAACTATATTTAGTTTTAATTTCTTATTTTTACCCTACATAATGAATAAAAAATATGTTTATTATTATTGGATAATATATTTAATTTTGGCATTTCCAATCATAAAATAAATACATATTAATTATTGGTATTGTTTAAAATGATATATTCAATTTTGTCAAATAGTTCAATATTCTTTTTTGTAAGTAACCAAAATGACACAATTGTTTACATTTTAAAAAAAAAAATACAATACAATAATAAATAGGAAAAAAAGATCAGATTTTTTAAAGTTTTGTAACGTGAACTATATTTAGTTTTAATTTCTTATTTTTACCCTACATAATGAATAAAAAAATATGTTTATTATTATTGGATAATATATTTAATTTTGCCAATTCCAATCGTAAAATAAATACATAGTATTGTTTAAAAATGATATATTCAATTTTGTCAAATAGTCCAATATTATTTTCTTGTAAGTTACCAAAATGACACAAGTTTTTACATTATAAAAAAAAAAATACAATACAATATCAATAGAAAAAAAGATCAGGTTTTTTAAAGTTTTGTAACGTGAATTATATTTACAGTTTTAATTTCTTATTTTTACCCTACATAATGAATAAAAAAATATGTTTATTATTATTGGATAATATATTTAATTTTGCCAATTCCAATCATAAAATAAATACATATTAATTATTAGTATTGTTTAAAAATTATACATTCAATTTTGTCAAATAGTTCAATATTATTTTCTTTTAAGTAACCAAAATGACACTTTTTTTTTTTAAATAAAAACAATATCAATAGAAAGAAAAATATGATTTTTTTTAAGTTTTGTCACTTTGTGGACAAATTAGCAAACGTGAATATATTATGCAGTTATTTATATTATATGTACAATATTTATGCATTATTCATACAATATATAATAAATACAACTGAATTATGATTATAATATATATTTGTTTGTCTGTATTATTATTAGATCATTTTATTTCATTTTGACAACTGTATAAAACACTTAAAAAGGAAATATTTCTTGACAAAAAACACGAGCAGCGCAGTAATAAAGTACTTTTACACAAAAATGTACACATCGGCAAAAGTCAATACACTTTACGTCATTTTTAATTTGCATTTAAAAGAAATAAATACCAATTAGTTTTGAAAGTTGTTACAATAAATGCTAATATTACATCTAATGGCTAAAACAGGATTTCAAAATAAAAGAGTGCATATAAATGTTGGTATAAAGTGTGAAGTACTTTGTGTCTAATTGCCGGTCAGGAGATTAGCAGCGCTGCAGATTATCCAGCGATTAGCAGCGCCCGAGTACACGGTCGCTCCAAAAGTGTCTTTTTTACCTGCTAAAAGTCTTCAAGGTGAGCAGGACCCCCCCCAGCAGAGTCAGCGCGTCGCCACGGCAACCCGGAGCCTGGGACAGGTGCTGGCACTCTTCCTCGTCGTCCTCGTCGTCATGGTTACCTGGCCGACACCTCAGACCTTGACGGAGGACCGGAATCACCTGCTGGACCACCTCAGGGTGCACTCGGACCTGCGGGGGGAGAGAGAGAGTGAGAGAGAGAGAGAGGGGGAGGAGCTAAGGCTTTCTTTTCAGCACCAAGGACAGCTCACATCATAATCAATTATATGTGATTAGATATCATTCATTATGTTATTATATAAAATTAATTATGCTATGTGATTATATAAAATTATAATAGGAAATTATATATAATTAATTATACTATATAATTATGTATAATAAATATTTATATAATTATATATAATGCATTATATGTAATCATATTAATTACACATAATTATACTAAACTATAATTATACCATGTAATTATTCATAACTAAATATAATAGGAAATATATATAATTATATCTAATTATGTATCATTATAGTATATAATTATATATAATTCATTATTGTATGTAATTATATATAAAATTAATTGTAATATGCAAATATATATATTTAATTAATTATATGTAGTTGTGTATAATATATATAATTAATTAAAATATGTAATTATTGTATGAAATAGCCCTAAATCACTAATGTCTCAAAGGGCTGCACAAACCACAACACAAACCACTACCACATCCTCAGTAGGCCCACATAATTAATAATATATATTATGTATAATTAATTATATGTAATTATGTACAACTACATAGTATAGGAAATATATATAATTATATCTAATTATGTATAATTATATATAATTCATTATATATAATTATAATTAATTATATCATGTAATTATATACAATTAATTATAATACGAAATTATATATAACTAATATGTAATTGTATATAATTAATCATACCATGGGATATAATTAATTTTATGTAATTATATACATTATAATAGGAAAGTATATATAATTATAAAAGAACATGTAATTATATACATCCATCCATTTCTACCGCTTTTCCCTTTTGAGGTCACGGAAGTTTCTGGAGCCTATTTTAGTTGGATATAATATTCAGTTATGTATAATTAATTATATTGTGTACTTATGTATAATAAATGTAATTGGAAATTATTTTAAAAAAAAGGATAGTTATATTTGTATTACCTATAGTAAAGATGTAAGAAATAAGAACAAAATAGTTGGAATTAATTGAGAAAATATCTGAAATGTTTTAACTATTAATAATAATATACTTAGCTGACAAACATGTGCCCTTTATATATACATATATATATATACTATTATTATTTTGACAAAATGAAAAATGTGTGTGTGTGAGATTGATTGATTGGTATTTTAAACTTTTTAAAATAATGTATCTTTTCTCAAAGTGCCAATTTTATTTTCTTACTTTCTCTCTATTGTAATATTTAATAAGTACAAATGGTTGAATTGTCTGCTACTTGCGTTATTTGAGTGAAATAAATGCAGTTGTTCAGCTTGTGGTGTTTCTGGCGACATCTAGTGGTTAAAGTTGGTCATGACACTTACAAACACCTTCCACTCCTTTCTTGCTCTTAAAATGGCGCCGTGCTTCTCTTTTCTTCATTTAAAAAAACATATAAAATGTCCATGCTTTTTATTAACTGATTATTTAAGTTTATTTTTAATTACAAGGTATGTCAATTATTCCTTTTCAAATTAATATGTATAATGTCCTTTTTTAAAAACATGTCCATGCTTCTTTTCTACTTTTTTTTATTTAAAAAATGTTAACGTTTCTTTAATTTAAAATAAAATGATAAAATGTCCACGCTTTTCTTTATTTAAATATATATATATATATATTTATTATTGAATTAAATAATTGTAATAAAATGCCTGCTTATTTTCTAATTGTCAAAAGATGTCAATTATTCCTTTTCAAATTAAAAAAGTATATAAAAAATTCCCCTTTTTTAAATATTTTTGCGCTTTTTTTTTATTATTAAAAAACGTCCATGCTTCTTTTTAAAATAAAAAAATAGAATTACAGTCGTTTTTTTAACTAAAATGTCCATGTTTCTTTTACTATTGTTTTTTTAAAATAAAAAATGCTCATGCTTCTTTAAAATAAAATTACAAAATGTCCATCCTTTTCTTTTAAATCAAAACATATAATTCCATGCTTTTTATTATTTATTTAATTAATATTAATACAATGTTTTTGCTTGTTTTTGAATTGTTATTTTTTTAATACAAAGTAAATACATTTTTTATTCACAAATTAAAAAATTATAGAATGTCTCCTTTTTTAAATATATCTGTTTCTTTAAAAAAGAGAGAGAATTGCACATGATTTTTTTTTAATAAAATGTGAAAGTTTCTTTAAGTTAAAAAGCCCATGTTTTTAATTAGGTTTTTCAAATAAAAATATGATTGTACATGTTTTTTTATATACAAAACTGTCCGTGTTTCTTTTTCTATTGTTTTTTTTTTTTTTGGGGATTAAAAAAAAAATGTTCATGATTCTATCATTTAAAAAAAAAAATTTGGACATTTTAAATTACAAAATGTCCATCCTTCTCTTTTTTTAATCCAAAAATAATTATAGAATGACCATGCTTTTCAGTATTTATTAATAAAATGTATTTGCTTCTTATTAAATGATTTTTAATGACAAAATAGGGCAATTATTCCTTTTCAAATTTCAACAAACCAAAAATGTTCTCATTTTTTAATAAGTGTGTAATTTCCTTCTTTGTTTAATATAAAAACAAACATTTTTTAATAAAATGTCCAAGTTTATTTTTTAATATAAAAAGTTCATGTTTTTAATTAAGTTTATCATTACAAAATATATCCATGTATCTTTTTTAAATAGAAAAAAAAAATCCTTGCTTTTGTTGTTCAAGTAGAAATACATGTTACATGCTTTTTTATATACAAAATGACCATGTTTCATTTTCTATTGTTTTTAAATAAATAAAAAATAATGCTTCTTTAATTTAAAATAAAACTATAAAATGTACATGCTTTTTTCAAATTGTTAGTATATATTTATTATTTAATTAAAATAAATAACATGTATTTGCTCGTATTTTAATTATTTGTAATTACAACATGTCAATTTTTCCTTTTCCAATCGAAACATTTATAAAATGCACTCTTTTTTAAATAAAAGGTGAAATAAATCCAAAAAATGACATTGAGACTAATTGAGTGAAATAAAGTAGTTCTGAGGCTGAGCCAATCAGAGACCACGATACTGAACACTGCTCTGATTGGTCAATACTTCTCCAACGTTACTAGTTTTACTTCATGTTCATGCTTGTAAAAAGAAGAATATATATATCCATCCATCCATCCATCATCTTCCACTTATCCGAGGTGGGGTCGCGGGGGCAGCAGCCTAAGCAGGGAAGCCCAGGCTTCCCTCTCCCCAGCCACTTGGCCCAGCTAGACCTTACCTCTCCGGCACACCTGAATAGACCATACATCTGCAGATCAGGTTGTGTTGTTGCAATAGTGATGCTGCTCAGTACGAGAGGAACCGCAGGTTCGGACATTTGGTACATGTGCTTGGCCAAGGAGGCAATGGGGCGAAGACACCGTCGCGGGATTATGACTGAACGCCTTTAAGTCAGAGTTCTACCTTGCTGGAATGAAACAAGAGGTGTCGGGTTTGGTGCAGACGGACAAGAATAGCCGAGCGACAGGAGACTACACACCATGAGTGTAGGGTACTATCACTCCTGATGTCAACGCAATGTTGCAGAGTTTTGTCAACCAAGACGGCCCCACAGCATCCAGAGCCTTAAGGAATCCCGGGCGGATCTCCTAAGAGCCAAAAGAAACTTAGCCTGTGGGTACCTGTCCACTGCCTCTGGAGTCCTACGAGCCAAAAGAAGCTTGGCCGGTCGATACCTGTCCACTGCCTCCGGAGTCCTACGGGCCAAAAGAAACTTGGCCTGTGGGTACCTGTCCACTGCCTCCGGAGTCCTACGAGCCAAAAGAAGCTTGGCCGGTCGGTACCTGTCCACTGCCTCCGGAGTCCTACGAGCCAAAAGAAGCTTGGCCGGTCGGTACCTGTCCACTGCCTCCGGAGTCCTACGAGCCAAAAGAAGCTTGGCCGGTCGGTACCTGTCCACTGCCTCCGGAGTCCTACGAGCCAAAAGAAGCTTGGCCGGTCGGTACCTGTCCCCTGCCTCCGGAGTCCTACGAGCCAAAAGAAGCTTGGCCGGTCGGTACTTGTCCACTGCCTCCGGAGTCCTACGAGCCAAAAGAAGCTTGGCCGGTCGGTACCTGTCCACTGCCTTTGGAGTCCTACGAGCCAAAAGAAGCTTGGCCGGTCGGTACCTGTCCACTGCCTCCGGAGTCCTACGAGCCAAAAGAAGCTTGGCCGGTCGGTACCTGTCCACTGCCTTTGGAGTCCTACGAGCCAAAAGAAGCTTGGCCGGTCGGTACCTGTCCACTGCCTCTGGAGTCCTACGAGCCAAAAGAAGCTTGGCCGGTCGGTACCTGTCCACTGCCTCCGGAGTCCTACGAGCCAAAAGAAGCTTGGCCCGTCGGTACCTGTCCACTGCTTTTGGAGTCCTACGAGCCAAAAGAAGCTTGGCCGGTCGGTACCTGTCCACTGCCTCCGGAGTCCTACCAGCCAAAAGAAGCTTGGCCGGTCGGTACCTGTCCACTGCCTCTGGAGTCCTACGAGCCAAAGTAAGCTTGGCCGGTCGATACCTGTCCACTGCCTCCGGAGTCCTACGAGCCAAAAGAAACTTGGCGTGTGGGTACCTGTCCACTTCCTCCGGAGTCCTACGAGCCAAAAGAAGCTTGGCCGGTCGATACCTGTCCACTGCCTCCGGAGTCCTACGGGCCAAAAGAAACTTGGCCTGTGGGTACCTGTCCACTGCCTCCGGAGTCCTACGAGCCAAAGGAAGCTTGGCCGGTCGGTACCTGTCCACTGCCTCCGGATTCCTACGAGCCAAAAGAAGCTTGGCCGGTCGGTACCTGTCCACTGCCTCTGGAGTCCTACGAGCCAAAAGAAGCTTGGCCGGTCGGTACCTGTCCACTGCCTCCGGAGTCCTACGAGCCAAAAGAAGCTTGGCCTGTCGGTACCTGTCCACTGCCTCCGGAGTCCTACGAGCCAAAAGAAGCTTGGCCGGTCGGTACCTGTCCACTGCCTCCGGAGTCCTACGAGCCAAAAGAAGCTTGGCCGGTCGGTACCTGTCCACTGCCTCCGGAGTCCTACGAGCCAAAAGAAGCTTGGCCGGTCGGTACCTGTCCACTGCCTCCGGAGTCCTACGAGCCAAAGGAAGCTTGGCCGGTCGGTACCTGTCCACTGCCTTTGGAGTCCTACGAGCCAAAAGAAGCTTGGCCGGTCGGTACCTGTCCACTGCCTCCGGAGTCCTACGAGCCAAAAGAAGCTTGGCCGGTCGGTACCTGTCCACTGCCTCCGGAGTCCTACGAGCCAAAAGAAGCTTGGCCTGTCGGTACCTGTCCACTGCCTTTGGAGTCCTAAAAGCCAAAAGAAGCTTGGCCGGTCGGTACCTGTCCACTGCCTCCGGAGTCCTACCAGCCAAAAGAAGCTTGGCCGGTCGGTACCTGTTCACTGCCTTCGGAGTCCTACGAGCCAAAAGAAGCTTGGCCTGTGGGTACCTGTCTACTGCCTCCGGAGTCTTACGAGCCAAAGTAAGCTTGGCCGGTTGATACCTGTCCACTGCCTCCGGAGTCCTACGAGCCAAAAGAAACTTGGCCTGTGGGTACCTGTCCACTGCCTCCGGAGTCCTACGAGCCAAAAGAAGCTTGGCCGGTCAGTACCTGTCCACTGCCTCCGGAGTCCTACGAGCCAAAAGAAGCTTGGCCGGTCGGTACCTGTCCACTGCCTCCGGAGTCCTACGAGCCAAAGTAAGCTTGGCCGGTTGGTACCTGTCCACTGCCTCCGGAGTCCTACGAGCCAAAAGAAACTTGGCCTGTGGGTACCTGTCCACTGCCTCCGGAGTCCTACGAGCCAAAAGAAGCTTGGCCGGTCAGTACCTGTCCCATGCCTCCGGAGTCCTACGAGCCAAAAGAAGCTTGGCCGGTCAGTACCTGTCCACTGCCTCCGGAGTCCTACGAGCCAAAAGAAGCTTGGCCGGTCAGTACCTGTCCACTGCCTCCGGAGTCCTACGAGCCAAACGAACCCGATAGGACTCTTTCTCCGGCTTGACGGCATCCCACCCCGCCGGTGTCCACCAAAGGGTTCTAGGAAGACCACCACCTTACCACCAGAGCTCTAATCAGCTGCCTGGACAATTAGAAAATGCTTGAAGAAAGGAAAGAAGATTAGTTTTAGTGTAAACTATTTAATGACTTGACACATACAAAATAATCACACCCATCAATGAATTTATTGATTACTTCTCATGGTTTTGGTCCAACTTCTGAATGTTGTGGAGAATAAAAGGAATATTTACACATTTCGACATTTAGCATCACGTCCAGGCGGGGCTCTGGTTACCGTGGCAACGTTAAGACTGGACACCCACAGACATGCATAAAAAGCAAGAAAGTATTAAGAAGATGAAGGGTCCTATTTACAGCGGGTGGAATGTCATGACCTATTCATACTCCAGGGGGCTCCCAGAGAGACAAAATATTTACACAACAACATCATCAAGTAGGTTTGTACCGAGCTTTCACTTTCACTTTCACTTTCACTTGTGTTCCAGCCGCAGCAGCTGCTCCTTGCCGTTGACGGTGATCGAGCGTAACTGTCCGTCTTCTTCGACTTCCACCCGCTCCTGGCCGTTCTCCACCACTCTGTGGAGGACAAGCACCTGAGTCACATGTTCCTTGGATCTTCCTCACACCTGAGTCACATGTTCCCTGGATCTTCCTCACACCTGAGTCACATGTTCCTTAGATCTTCCTCACACCTGAGTCACATGTTCCTTAGATCTTCCTCACACCTGAGTCACATGTTCCCTGGATCTTCCTCACACCTGAGTCACATGTTCCCTGGATCTTCCTCACACCTGAGTCACTTGTTCCCTGGCTCTTCCTCACACCTGAGTCACATGTTCCCGGGATCTTCCTCACACCTGAGTCACATGTTCCCTGGATCTTCCTCACACCTGAGTCACATGTTTCTTAGATCTTCCTCACACCTGAGTCACATGTTCCTTGGACCTTCCTCACACCTGAGTCACATGTTCCTTGGACCTTCCTCACACCTGAGTCACATGTTCCTTGGACCTTCCTCACACCTGAGTCACTTGTTCCTTAGATCTTCCTCACACCTGAGTCACATGTTCCTTGGACCTTCCTCACACCTGAGTCACATGTTCCTTATATCTTCCTCACACCTGAGTCACTTGTTCCTTAGATCTTCCTCACACCTGAGTCACATGTTCCTTGGACCTTCCTCACACCTGAGTCACATGTTCCTTATATCTTCCTCACACCTGAGTCACATGTTCCTTATATCTTCCTCACACCTGAGTCACATGTTCCCTGGATCTTCCTCACACCTGAGTCACATGTTCCTTATATCTTCCTCACACCTGAGTAACATGTTCCCTGGATCTTCCTCACACCTAAGTCACAAGTTCCTTAGATCTTCCTCACACCTGAGTCACATGTTCCCTGGATCTTCCTCACACCTGTGTCACATGTTTCTTAGATCTTCCTCACACCTGTGTCACATGTTCCCTGGATCTTCCTCACACCTAAGTCACAAGTTCCTTAGATCTTCCTCACACCTGAGTCACATGTTCCCTGGATCTTCCTCACACCTGAGTCACATGTTCCCTGGATCTTACTCACACCTGAGTCACATGTTCCTTAGATCTTCCTCACACCTGAGTCACATGTTCCCTGGATCTTCCTCACACCTGAGTCACGTGTTCCTTGGACCTTCCTCACACCTGTGTCACATGTTTCTTAGATCTTCCTCACACCTGTGTCACTTGTTCCCTGGATCTTACTCACACCTGAGTCACATGTTCCCTGGATCTTACTCACACCTGAGTCACATGTTCCTTAGATCTTCCTCACACCTGAGTCACATGTTCCCTGGATCTTCCTCACACCTGAGTCACGTGTTCCTTGGACCTTCCTCACACCTGAGTCACTTGTTCCTTAGATCTTCCTCACACCTGAGTCACATGTTCCTTGGATCTTCCTCACACCTGAGTCACATGTTCCCTGGATCTTCCTCACACCTGAGTCACATGTTCCTTATATCTTCCTCACACCTGAGTCACATGTTCCCTGGATCTTCCTCACACCTGAGTCACATGTTCCTTATATCTTCCTCACACCTGAGTAACATGTTCCCTGGATCTTCCTCACACCTAAGTCACAAGTTCCTTAGATCTTCCTCACACCTGAGTCACATGTTCCCTGGATCTTCCTCACACCTGTGTCACATGTTTCTTAGATCTTCCTCACACCTGTGTCACTTGTTCCCTGGATCTTACTCACACCTGAGTCACATGTTCCCTGGATCTTACTCACACCTGAGTCACATGTTCCTTAGATCTTCCTCACACCTGAGTCACATGTTCCCTGGATCTTCCTCACACCTGAGTCACGTGTTCCTTGGACCTTCCTCACACCTGAGTCACTTGTTCCTTAGATCTTCCTCACACCTGAGTCACATGTTCCTTGGATCTTCCTCACACCTGAGTCACATGTTCTTTAGATCTTCCTCACACCTGAGTCAATGTTCCCTGAATCTTCCTCACACCTGAGTCACATGTTCCTTAGATCTTCCTCACACCTGAGTCACATGTTTCTTAGATCTTCCTCACACCTGAGTCACATGTTTCTTGGATCTTCCTCACACCTGAGTCACATGTTCCCGGGATCTTCCTCACACCTGAGTCACAGGTTCCCTGGATCTTCCTCACACCTGAGTCACATGTTTCCTGGATCTTACTCACACCTGAGTCACATGTTCCCTAGATCTTCCTCACACCTGAGTCACATGTTCCTTGGACCTTCCTCACACCTGAGTCACATGTTCCTTAGATCTTCCTCACACCTGAGTCACATATTCCCGGGATCTTCCTCAAACCTGAGTCACATGTTCCCTGGATCTTCCTCACACCTGAGTCACATGTTCCCTGGATCTTCCTCACACCTGAGTAACATGTTCCTTGGACCTTCCTCACACCTGAGTCACATGTTCCTTAGATCTTCCTCACACCTGAGTCACATGTTTCTTATATCTTCCTCACACCTGAGTCACATGTTTCCTAGATCTTCCTCACACCTGAGTCACATGTTCTTTGGATCTTCCTCACACCTGAGTCACATGTTTCTTAGATCTTCCTCACACCTGAGTCACATGTTCCCTGGATCTTCCTCACACCTGAGTCACATGTTCCCTGGATCTTCCTCACACCTGAGTCACATGTTCCCTGGATCTTCCTCACCCCTGAGTAACTTGTTCCCTGGATCTTCCTCACACCTGAGTCACACGTTCCCTGGATCTTCCTCACACCTGAGTCACATGTTCCCTGGATCTTCCTCACACCTGAGTCACATGTTTCTTAGATCTTC
Source organism: Nerophis ophidion (assembly GCF_033978795.1). Classification (NCBI taxonomy): domain Eukaryota; kingdom Metazoa; phylum Chordata; class Actinopteri; order Syngnathiformes; family Syngnathidae; genus Nerophis; species Nerophis ophidion. The sequence goes on along the minus strand of NC_084638.1, from coordinate 26,557,841 downwards.
CTCACACCTGAGTCACATGTTCCCTGGATCTTCCTCACACCTGAGTCACATGTTTCTTAGATCTTCCTCACACCTGAGTCACTTGTTCCCTGGATCTTCCTCACACCTGAGTCACATGTTCCCTGGATCTTCCTCACACCTGAGTCACATGTTCCCTGGATCTTCCTCACACCTGAGTCACATGTTCCCTGGATCTTCCTCACCCCTGAGTAACTTGTTCCCTGGATCTTCCTCACACCTGAGTCACATGTTCCCTGGATCTTCCTCACACCTGAGTCACATGTTCCCTGGATCTTCCTCACACCTGAGTCACATGTTCCCTGGATCTTCCTCACACCTGAGTCACATGTTCCCTGGATCTTCCTCACCCCTGAGTAACTTGTTCCCTGGATCTTCCTCACACCTGAGTCACATGTTCCCTGGATCTTCCTCACACCTGAGTCACATGTTCCCTGGATCTTCCTCACACCTGAGTCACATGTTTCTTAGATCTTCCTCACACCTGAGTCACATGTTCCCTGGATCTTCCTCACACCTGAGTCACATGTTTCTTAGATCTTCCTCACACCTGAGTCACTTGTTCCCTGGATCTTCCTCACACCTGAGTCACATGTTCCCTGGATCTTCCTCACACCTGAGTCACATGTTCCCTGGATCTTCCTCACACCTGAGTCACATGTTCCCTGGATCTTCCTCACCCCTGAGTAACTTGTTCCCTGGATCTTCCTCACACCTGAGTCACATGTTCCCTGGATCTTCCTCACACCTGAGTCACATGTTCCCTGGATCTTCCTCACACCTGAGTCACATGTTCCCTGGATCTTCCTCACACCTGAGTCACTTGTTCCCTGGATCTTCCTCACACCTGAGTCACATGTTTCTTAGATCACACTTCACCTTTAGATGTTCCTCACACTTCCCTCCTTCTTTTACTTATATTATTTTAAATGTTGTACTTTCTTTTTAAATTAAATCTCCATTATTCTTTTAAAAGAAACAAATGAAAAACGTCAATGCTTCTTTTTTAATCAAAAAAAAAAAAAGTCCATGCTTTTAATTTAATCAATTAAATTTATTTGTACTTGTTATTTTTATGAGGTGGCTCTCCCTAGGGAGGTGTTTAGGGTACGTCTGACTGGTAGGAGGCCACGGGGAAGACCCAGGACACGTAAGGAAGACTATGTCTCCCGGCTGGCCTGGGAAGGCCTCAGGACCCCCCGGGAAGAGCTAGACCAAGTGGCTGGGGAGAGGGAAGTCTGGGCTTCCCTGCTTAGGCTGCTGCCCCCGCGACCCGACCTCGGATAAGTGGAAGATGATGGATGGATGTACAATTTATTTTTATTTTCATTTAAAAAAAAGAAAAATTAGACGTTTAATATTTATTTTATTTTGAAAATGTATATTTTACATATTTTATAACCAAAAATAACAAGTACAAATAAATGTGATTAAATAAAAAGCATGGACATTTTGTTTTTTTAGATTAAAAGAGAAGCATGGACGTTTTATAATTTCTTTTAATTTAAAGAGGCATCAACATTTTTTATAAAAAAAATAATAGAAACTAAACATGGACATTTTATTTAAACATGTACAATTATATTTTTAAGTATAAAAATTTACCATTATATTTTTATTTGAAATAAAAAGGCAGGAGCTTTATTTTCTAATTTTAAAAAAGCATGGATATTTTTTGTAATAAAAACCTCATTAAAACGGTGACTTTTTATATTAATAAAAAACAAGAACATTTTATTTAAAAAATCATGTACAATTTATTGTTATTTTCATTAAAAAAAGAAGAATTAGACGTTAAATATTTATTTTATTTAGAAAATTAATAATTTAGATATTCCATCCATCCATCCAACATCTTCCGCTTATCCGAGGTCGGGTCGCGGGGGCAGCAGCCTAAGCAGGGAAGCCCAGACTTCCCTCTCCCCAGCCACTTCATCTAGCTCTTCCCGGGGGATCCCGAGGCGTTCCCAGGCCAGCCGGGAGACATAGTCTTCCCAACGTGTCCTGGGTCTTCCCCGTGGCCTCCTACCGGTTGGACGTGCCCTAAACACCTCCCTAAGGAGGCGTTCGGGTGGCATCCTGACCAGATGCCCGAACCACCTCATCTGGCTCCTCTCCATGTGGAGGAGCAGCGGCTTTACTTTGAGTTCCTCCCGGATGGCAGAGCTTCTCACCCTATCTCTAAAGGAGAGACCCGCCCCCCGGTGGAGGAAACTCATTTGGGCCGCTTGTACCCGTGATCTTATCCTTTCAGTCATGACACAAAGCTCATGACCATAGGTGAGGATGGGAACGTAGATTGACCGGTAAATTGAGAGCTTTGCCTTCCGGCTCAGCTCCTTCTTCACCACAACGGATCGGTACAACGTCCGCATTATTGAAGACGCCGCACCGATCCGCCTGTCGATCTCACGATCCACTCTTCCCTCACTCGTGAACAAGACTCCTAGGTACTTGAACTCCTCCACTTGGGGCAGGGTCTCCTCCCCAACCCGGAGATGGCACTCCACCCTTTTCCGGGCGAGAACCATGGACTCGGACTTTGAGGTCCCGATTCTCATTCCGGTCGCTTCACACTCAAATGCAACCGATCCAGTGAGAGCTGAAGATCCCGGCCAGATGAAGCCATCAGGACCACATCATCTGCAAAAAGCAGAGACCTAATCTCGCGGCCACCAAACCGGAACCCCTCAACGCCTTGACTGCGTCTAGAAATTCTGTCCATAAAAGTTATGATCAGAATCGGTGACAAAGGACAGCCTTGGCAGAGTCCAACCCTCACTGGAAATGTGTTCGACTTACTGCCGGCAATGCGGACCAAGCTCTGACACTGATCATACAGGGAGCGGACCGCCACAATAAGACAGTCCGGTACCCCATACTCTCTGAACACTCCCCACAGGACTTCCCGAGGGACACGGTCGAATGCCTTCTTCAAGTCCACAAAGCACATGTAGACTGGTAGGGCAAACTCCTATGCACCCTCAAGAACCCTGCCCAGAGTATAGAGCTGGTCCACAGTTCCACGTCCAGGACCAAAACCACACTGTTCCTCCTGAATCCGAGGTTCGACTATCTGACGTAGCCTCCTCTCCAGTACACCTGAATAAACCTTACCAGGAAGGCTGAGGAGTGTGATCACACGATAGTTTGAACACACCCTCCGGTCCCCCTTCTTAAAGAGAGGGACCAGCATCCCAGTCTGCCAATCCAAAGGTACCGCCCCAGATATCCACGCGATGCTGCAGAGTCTTGTCAACCAAGACAGCCCCACAGCATCCAGAGCCTTAAGGAACTCCGGGCGGATCTCATCTACCCCCGGGGCCTTGCCACCGAGGAGCTTTTTAACTACCTCAGCCCCAGAAATAGGAGAGCCCACCACAGATTCCCCAGGCACCGCTTCCTCAAAGGAAGACGTGTTGGTGGGGTTGAGGAGGTCTTTGAAGTATTCCCTCCACCGATCCACAACATCCGCAGTTGAGGTCAGCAGAACACCATCCGCACCATACACGGTGTTGATAGTGCACTGCTTCCCCTTCCTGAGGCGGCGGATAGTGGTCCAGAGTCTAATGAGCCAAAAGAACCCGATAGGACTGCTTCTTCAGCTTGACGGCATCCCTCACTGCTGGTGTCCACCAGCGGGTTCTGGGATTACCGCCACGACAGGCACTAACAACCTTGCGGCCACAGCTCCAATCACCCGCCTCGATAACAGAGTTTCGGAACATGGTCCTCCCTCGTGAAATGTTCAAAGTTCTTCCTGAGGTGGGAATTGAAACTCTCTCTGACAGGAGACTCTGCCAGACGTTGCCAGCAGACCCTCACAATGCGCTTGGGCCTGCCGGGTCTGTCCGGCATCCTCCCCCACCATCGCAGCCAAAACACCACCAGGTGGTGATCGGTAGAAAGCTCCGCCCCTCTCTTCACCAGAGTGTCCAAAATATGAGGCCGCAAATCCAATGAAACAACTACAAAGTCAATCATGGAACTGCAGCCTAGGGTGTCCTGGTGCCAAGTGCACATATGGACACCCTTATGTTTGAACATGGTGTTTGTTATGGACAATCCGTGACGAGCACAAAAGTCCAATAACAAAACTTCACTCGGGTTTAGATCCGGGCGGCCATTCTTCCCAATCACGCCTCTCCAGGTTTCACTGTCGTTGCAAACATGAGCGTTGAAGTCTCCCAGTAGGACAAGGGAATCACCCGGGGGAGCACTTTCCAGTTCTCCCTTGAGTGTACCCAAAAAGGGTGGGTACTCTGAACTGCTGTTTGGTGCATAAGCACAAATAGCAGTCAGGACCCGTCCCCCCCACCCGAAGGCGGGGGGAAGATACCCTCTCGTCCACCGGGTTGAACTCCAACGTGCAGGCTTTGAGCCGGGGGGAAACGAGAATTGCCACTCCAGCCCGTCGCCTCTCACTGCCGGCGACGCCAGAGCGGAAGAGAGTCCAGTCCCTCTCGAGAGAACTGGTTCCAGAGCCCTTGCTGTGTGTCGAGGTGAGTCCGACTATATCCAGCCGGAACTTCTCCACGTCGCGTACCAGCTCAGGCTCCCACCCCCCCAGTGAGGTCCCAAGAGCTAGCTTCTGTAGCCGAGGATCGGACCGCCAAGTGCCCTGCCTTCGGCTGCCGCCCAGCTCACAATGCACCCGACCTCTATGGCCCCTCCTATGAGTGGTGAGCCCATTGGAGGGATGACCAACGTTGCCTCTTCGGGCTGTGCCCGGCCGGGCCCCATGGGGACAGGCCCGGCCACCAGGCGCTCGCCATCGTTCCCCAACTCCGGGCCTGGCTCCAGAGCGGGGCCCCGGTGACCCGCGTCCAGGCAAGGGAAAGCGGAGTCCATTTTGTTGTAATTCCATAGAAGTCTTTGAGCTGCTCTTTGTCTAATCACTCACCTAAGACCTGTTTGTCTTGGGAGACCCTACCAGGGGACATGAAAGCCCCCAGACAACACAGCTCCTAGGATCATTGGGACACGCAAACTCCTCTACCACGGTAAGGTAGCAGCTCAGAGAGGAGTGATTTTTTTTAATAAAATGTTCTTGTTTTTATTATTATGAAATACCTCCGTTTTAATGAAGTTTTTATTACAAAAAATATCCATGCTTCTTTAAATTAGATAACAAGAACTCCTTGCTTTTGTTTTTCAAATAAAAATATAATTATAAATTTTTATACATAAAAATAACATTGTACATGTTTTGTTTTTTTAAATAAAATATTGTCTATGGTTAAAAAAAAAAAAGTCAATTTTTATTTTTCTATTATTTTTTTAATAAAAAATGTTGATGCCTCTTTAAAAAATATATATAAAATGTCCATGCTTCTCTTTTTTAATCTAAAAAATATATTATTATTCATTTAATTAACAACATTCATTTTTTTAAATGATTATTTTTAATTACAAAATACGTAAATTATTCCTTTTCAAATAAAAAAAATAGAAAATGTCCATTTTTTTTGAATGGAATGCCTATGCTTCTTTTTTTTTAACGAAAATAAGTAATGCTAACAACACTCAAGTCTAACAAGATACAATGTTAACAAGTTATGCTAACACACAATGTTAAGACACAATGTTGACAAATAATGCTAACAACACACAATGTTGACAAGTTATGCTAACACACAATGTTAAGACACAATGTTGACAAGTAATGCTAACAACACACAATGTTGACAAGTAATGCTACCAACACACAATGTTGACAAGTAATGCTAACAACACACAATGTTGACAAGTAATGCTAACAACACACAATGTTAAGACACAATGTTGACAAGAAATGCTAACAACACACAATGTTGACAAGTAATGCTAACAACACACAATGTTGACAAGTAATGCTAACAACACACAATGTTAAGACACAATGTTGACAAGTAATGCTAACAACACACAATGTTGACAAGTAATGCTAACAACAAACAATGTTGACAAGTAATGCTAACAACACACAATGTTGACAAGTAATGCTAACAACACACAATGTTAAGACACAATGTTGACAAGTAATGCTAACAATACACAATGTTGACAAGTAATGCTAACAACACACAATGTTGACAAGTAATGCTAACAACACAATGTTAAAACACAATGTTGACAAGTAATGCTAACAACACACAATGTTAAGACACAATGTTGACAAGTAATGCTAACAACACACAATGTTGACAAGTAATGCTAACAACACACAATGTTGACAAGTAATGCTAACAACACACAATGTTGACAAGTAATGCTAACAACACACAATGTTGACAAGTAATGCTAACAACACACAATGTTGACAAGTAATGCTAACAACACACAATGTTGACAAGTAATGCTAACAACACACAATGTTGACAAGTAATGCTAACAACACACAATGTTAAAACCCCACAATATGAAGACATAATGCTAACAACACAGCTGAGGGTTGTAGCTGGGACTATCAAGTTGACCAAGTTATTTTTTCAGAACAACTTAAGGCCATGGAAGCTTGGTTGTGACTTAGAGTAATGACAGTATATCCAGGAAGTGGACATGTTGTAGTGACCGGGTGACAACCATAGCAAAGAAGCTGGCAGTCAGTACTGACATAATATCAAATATAGGATTGTATGAAGTTCATTCTTGTTATACAGTATAACAATATGTGATATAATGAAGTATATATAATAATAATAATAATAATAAGATAGTGTGAGCTGACCTCTTGGTGGTGATCTTCCTGCCGTGGATGATCTTGGTGGACGTGGACACGGAGCGGAAGTTGCCCATCCCCCCTCCTCCTCCTCCTCCCCCAAAGGAGCTGCTGGAGAAGGTCAAGCCCCCCCCTCCTGGACCCCCCATGGTGGCCATGGGACCCATGTGACCCATGTGACCCATGTGACCCATGGAACTCATGGAACCAAAGGAACCGAAACCTGAAAAACACACAGCAGAATAACCTGGTGTCAATGTAGAACTAAGGTAGGACTATGGTGTCAAAGTAGGACTAAAGTAGGACTATGGTGTCAATGTAGACCTAAGGTAGGACTATGGTGTCAATGTAGGACTATGGTGTCAAAGTAGGACTAAGGTAAGTCTATGGTGTCAAAGTAGGACTAAAGTAGGACTATGGTGTCAATGTAGGACTAAAGTAGGACTATGGTGTCAATGTAGGACTAAAGTAGGACTATGGTGTCAAAGTAGGACTAAAGTAGGACTATGGTGTCAATGTAGGACTAAAGTAGGACTATGGTGTCAAAGAAGAACTAAAGTAGGACTAAAGTAGGTCTATGGTGTCAAAAGTAGGACTAAAGTAGGACTCTGGTATCAATGTAGGACTAAAGTAGGACTATGGTGTCAATGTAGGACTAAAGTAGGACTATGGTGTCAATGTAGGACTAAAGTAGGACTATGGTGTCAAAGTAAGACTAAAGTAGGACTATGGTGTCAATGTAGACCTAAGGTAGGACTATGGTGTCAAAGTAGGACTAAAGTAGGACTATGGTGTCAAAGTAGGACTAAGGTAAGACTATGGTGTCAATGTAGGACTAAAGTAGGACTATGGTGTCAATGTAGGACTAAAGTAGGACTATGGTGTCAATGTAGGACTAAAGTAGGACCCTGGTGTCGAAGTAGGACTAAAGTAGGACCCTGGTGTCAAAGTAGGACTAAAGTAGGACTCTGGTGTCAATGTAGGACTAAAGTAGGACTATGGTGTCAAAGTAGGACTAAAGTAGGACTATAGTGTCAAAGTAGGACTAAAGTAGGACTCTGGTATCAATGTAGGACTAAAGTAGGTCTATGGTGTCAATGTAGGACTAAAGTAGGACTATGGTGTCAAAGTAGGACTAAAGTAGGACTATGGTGTCAAAGTAGGACTAAAGTAGGACTATGGTGTCAATGTAGGACTAAAGTAGGACCCTGGTGTCAATGTAGGACTAAAGTAGGACCCTGGTGTCAAAGTAGGACTAAAGTAGGACTATGGTGTCAAAGTAGGACTAAAGTAGGACAATGGTGTCAAAGTAGGACTAAAGTAGGACTCTGGTATCAATGTAGGACTAAAGTAGGACTATGGTGTCAATGTAGGACTAAAGTAGGACTATGGTGTCAAAGTAGGACTAAAGTAGGACTATGGTGTCAAAGTAGGACTAAAGTAGGACTATGGTGTCAAAGTAGGACTAAAGTAGGACTATGGTGTCAAAGTAGGACTAAAGTAGGACTATGGTGTCAATGTAGGACTAAAGTAGGACTCTGGTGTCAAAGTAGGACTAAAGTAGGACTATGGTGTCAATGTAGGACTAAAGTAGGACTATGGTGTCAAAGTAGGACTAAAGTAGGACGCTGGTGTCAATGTAGGACTAAAGTAGGACAATGGTGTCAATGTAGGACTAAAGTAGGACTATGGTGTCAATGTAGGACTAAAGTAGGACTATGGTGTCAAAGTAGGACTAAAGTAGGACGCTGGTGTCAATGTAGGACTAAAGTAGGACAATGGTGTCAATGTAGGACTCTGGTGTCAATGTAGGACTAAAGTAGGACTATGGTGTCAAGGTAGGACTAAAGTATTACTATGGTGTCAAAGTAGGACTAAAGTAGGACGATGGTGTCAATGTAGGACTAAAGTAGGACAATGGTGTCAATGTAGGACTAAAGTAGGACTATGGTGTCAATGTAGGACTAAAGTAGGACTATGGTGTCAAAGTAGGACTAAAGTATTACTATGGTGTCAAAGTAGGACTAAAGTAGGACTCTGGTGTCAATGTAGGACTAAAGTAGGACTATGGTGTCAATGTAGGACTAAAGTAGGACTATGGTGTCAAAGTAGGACTAAAGTATTACTATGGTGTCAAAGTAGGACTAAAGTAGGACGATGGTGTCAATGTAGGACTAAAGTAGGACAATGGTGTCAATGTAGGACTAAAGTAGGACAATGGTGTCAATGTAGGACTAAAGTAGGACAATGGTGTCAATGTAGGACTAAAGTAGGACAATGGTGTCAATGTAGGACTCTGGTGTCAATGTAGGACTAAAGTATTACTATGGTGTCAATGTAGGACTCAAGTGGGACTATGGTGTCAATGTAGGACTAAAGTAGGACTCTGGTGTCAAAGTAGGACTAAAGTAGGACTCTGGTGTCAATGTAGGACTAAAGTAGGACTATGGTGTCAATGTAGGACTAAAGTAGGACTATGGTGTCAATGTAGGACTAAAGTAGGACTATGGTGTCAATGTAGGACTAAAGTAGGACTATGGTGTCAATGTAGGACTAAAGTAGGACTCTGGTGTCAAAGTAGGACTAAAGTAGGACTCTGGTGTCAAAGTAGGACTAAAGTAGGACTCAGGTGTCAAAGTAGGACTAAAGTAGGACTCTGGTGTCAAAGTAGGACTAAAGTAGGACTCTGGTGTCAAAGTAGGACTAAAGTAGGACTCTGGTGTCAAAGTAGGACTAAAGTAGGACTCTGGTGTCAAAGTAGGACTAAAGTAGGACTCTGGTGTCAATATAGGACTCTGGTGTCAATGTAGGACAAAAGCATTACTATGGTGTCAATGTAGGACTAAAGTAGGACTCTGGTGTCAAAGTAGGACTAAAGTATTACTATGGTGTCAATGTAGGACTAAAGTAGGACTCTGGTGTCAAAGTAGGACTAAAGTAGGACTATGGTGTCAATGTAGGACTAAAGTAGGACTATGGTGTCAATGTAGGACTAAAGTAGGACTATGGTGTCAATGTAGGACTAAAGTAGGACTATGGTGTCAAAGTAGGACTAAAGTAGGATGCTGGTGTCAATGTAGGACTAAAGTAGGGCAATGGTGTCAATGTAGGACTAAAGTAGGACTATGGTGTCAATGTAGGACTAAAGTAGGACGCTGGTGTCAATGTAGGACTAAAGTAGGACAATGGTGTCAATGTAGGACTAAAGTAGGACAATGGTGTCAATGTAGGACTCTGGTGTCAATGTAGGACTAAAGTAGGACTCTGGTGTCAAAGTAGGACTAAAGTAGGACTATGGTGTCAATGTAGGACTAAAGTAGGACTATGGTGTCAATGTAGGACTAAAGTAGGACTATGGTGTCAAAGTAGGACTAAAGTAGGACTATGGTGTCAAAGTAGGACTATAGTAGGACTATGGTGTCAATGTAGGACTAAAGTAGGACCCTGGTGTCAATGTAGGACTAAAGTAGGACTATGGTGTCAAAGTAGGACTAAAGTAGGACTATGGTGTCAAAGTAGGACTAAAGTAGGACTATGGTGTCAATGTAGGACTAAAGTAGGACCCTGGTGTCAATGTAGGACTAAAGTAGGACTATGGTGTCAATGTAGGACTAAAGTAGGACTATGGTGTCAAAGTAGGACTAAAGTAGGACTATGGTGTCAAAGTAGGACTAAAGTAGGACTATGGTGTCAATGTAGGACTAAAGTAGGACTATGGTGTCAATGTAGGACTAAAGTAGGACTCTGGTGTCAAAGTAGGACTAAAGTAGGACTCTGGTGTCAATATAGGACTCTGGTGTCAATGTAGGACTAAAGTATTACTATGGTGTCAATGTAGGACTAAAGTAGGACTCTGGTGTCAAAGTAGGACTAAAGTATTACTATGGTGTCAATGTAGGACTAAAGTAGGACTCTGGTGTCAAAGTAGGACTAAAGTAGGACTATGGTGTCAATGTAGGACTAAAGTAGGACTATGGTGTCAAAGTAGGACTAAAGTAGGACGCTGGTGTCAATGTAGGACTAAAGTAGGACAATGGTGTCAATGTAGGACTAAAGTAGGACTATGGTGTCAATGTAGGACTAAAGTAGGACTATGGTGTCAAAGTAGGACTAAAGTAGGACGCTGGTGTCAATGTAGGACTAAAGTAGGACAATGGTGTCAATGTAGGACTCTGGTGTCAATGTAGGACTAAAGTAGGACTATGGTGTCAAAGTAGGACTAAAGTATTACTATGGTGTCAAAGTAGGACTAAAGTAGGACGATGGTGTCAATGTAGGACTAAAGTAGGACAATGGTGTCAATGTAGGACTAAAGTAGGACAATGGTGTCAATGTAGGACTAAAGTAGGACAATGGTGTCAATGTAGGACTAAAGTAGGACAATGGTGTCAATGTAGGACTCTGGTGTCAATGTAGGACTAAAGTATTACTATGGTGTCAATGTAGGACTAAAGTGGGACGATGGTGTCAATGTAGGACTAAAGTAGGACAATGGTGTCAATGTAGGACTCTGGTGTCAATGTAGGACTAAAGTATTACTATGGTGTCAATGTAGGACTAAAGTGGGACGATGGTGTCAAAGTAGGACTAAAGTAGGACGCTGGTGTCAATGTAGGACTAAAGTAGGACTATGGTGTCAAAGTAGGACTAAAGTAGGACGCTGGTGTCAATGTAGGACTAAAGTAGGACAATGGTGTCAATGTAGGACTCTGGTGTCAATGTAGGACTAAAGTAGGACTATGGTGTCAAAGTAGGACTAAAGTATTACTATGGTGTCAAAGTAGGACTAAAGTAGGACGATGGTGTCAATGTAGGACTAAAGTAGGACAATGGTGTCAATGTAGGACTAAAGTAGGACAATGGTGTCAATGTAGGACTAAAGTAGGACAATGGTGTCAATGTAGGACTAAAGTAGGACTATGGTGTCAAAGTAGGACTAAAGTATTACTATGGTGTCAAAGTAGGACTAAAGTAGGACGATGGTGTCAATGTAGGACTAAAGTAGGACAATGGTGTCAATGTAGGACTAAAGTAGGACAATGGTGTCAATGTAGGACTAAAGTAGGACAATGGTGTCAATGTAGGACTAAAGTAGGACAATGGTGTCAATGTAGGACTCTGGTGTCAATGTAGGACTAAAGTATTACTATGGTGTCAATGTAGGACTAAAGTGGGACGATGGTGTCAATGTAGGACTAAAGTAGGACAATGGTGTCAATGTAGGACTCTGGTGTCAATGTAGGACTAAAGTATTACTATGGTGTCAATGTAGGACTAAAGTAGGACAATGGTGTCAATGTAGGACTCTGGTGTCAATGTAGGACTAAAGTATTACTATGGTGTCAATGTAGGACTAAAGTGGGACTCTGGTGTCAAAGTAGGACTAAAGTAGGACGCTGGTGTCAATGTAGGACTAAAGAATTACTATGGTGTCAATGTAGGACTAAAGTGGGACGATGGTGTCAAAGTAGGACTAAAGTAGGACAATGGTGTCAATGTAGGACTCTGGTGTCAAAGTAGGACTATGGTGTCAATGTAGGACTAAAGTAGGACTATGGTGTCAAAGTAGGACTAAAGTAGGACTCTGGTGTCAAAGTAGGACTAAAGTAGGACTATGGTGTCAAAGTAGGACTAAAGTGGGACGATGGTGTCAAAGTCCGACTAAGGTAGGACTCTAGTCTTGAGGTACCTGGATCAAAAGGTGAGAAGCCCCCAAAGGGCATGAGGCCCACAAAGCCCCCCGGGTAGGGAGCAGCATTTCGGCTTCTATTTCCCCGGCTGTGGTGTCGCCGGCCGCTGCCAAAGAAGGGGTGTTCTTGGAAAGGATCTGCACCTGGAAGGAGGAGGAGGGGCACGTTGGCAGAGAGTTTTGGTTTGGAGAAGCAGCAGCAGCACCAAAGAAGACGTACCAAAGAAGTTGGCAAAGGGGTCACTGCCTCCAAAGAACTCCCTGAACACGTCCTCTGGGTTTCTGAAGGTGAAGGGTTGATGGAAATGGTCTCCGTTGTGGTAATGTCCTCCTGGAACACATCATCCAGCTTCATGACTAACAGTCACCCGTAGGTCAAAGGTCAGACACAACGTGGCACCTAGGCCACAACCACAGATCCTGGACCACGGAGCGTCCAACTCAAGACTAGACAACCAGGACCTTTGAGGTTTCACTCTAAAGTGACATCTTCTATCGTGTCAAAGTAACATTTCTCATTGATTTTGATAGTCAATTTAAAAAACATATTTTATTATACAAAATTTGAAACAAAATCAATAAAAAATAATAAAGCTTGAAATAAGATACTTTCAAAAAGGTGCATAGTAATAGAACTCTAAATGAACAAAATCAGCTAAAATGCAGTAACATCAATACTGGTTTATTATTATTATTATCATTATTATTATAGAGTTTAATGTAACTGCACCTTTAATTAATTATAATGTACATTTAAGTTGTATTTACTTATCATTTATTTTATTTTTGAGTTGTCCAATTTTATTTTTTCATTATTACTCCTTGCTTGTGTGCCCTTGAGCATTTTACTTATCTTTTCCTTTGGTAATTGAACTCTTTTGTTGAACAAGATTTCGCTTGGAGGTCAAAAAAAAAAAAATAAAATAAAAAAAAAAAAAAAAAAAATATATATATATATATATATATATATATATATATATATATATATATATATATATATATATATATATATATATATATAAAAATGTGTATATGGATATATAGTGTATATGTTTCTTTTGGTTTCTGTTCATGTGTGTATGTGGAAGTTGCTGGTTGCATCGGCTCCGTTACTTTAATGTCTTTAATGTTCTTTGGTGTTTGATGTTTCCCCCTTACACACATGAGTGGGATGTGTGCTATGGCTATGAGTTGTTTTTTTCCCCTTGGCCTCAGTCTGGACCCCTTCTCCAGGGCCCAGGCTTAGACCGATTTTTTTATTTTATTTTAATCTTCTATTTTTTTCTCCCATTCCCCCCCACCTTGTTTACCTGTATCTAACCTTTTTTGTAAGGGGCGCTGGAAGCCAGCAGACCCGTCAGCCATCCTGTTCTGTCTCCCTGTTATGTTTGTCTGATCTTTAATGGGATTGTGCTGAAAATTTGAATTTTCCTGAAGGAACTCTCCTGACAGAATAAATAAAGTACTATCTATCTCATTTTAATCTAATCTAATATATGTGACTTTTTTAGTCTAGTCGCAGGTTTATTTAAACACATCTTTTTAATTGTGAACCTTTTCTCTCTTTTTTAATATCAAAAACTATCATTTTACTATTTTTTAAAACAACTTTAAAATATATTTTTTAATTAAAAAAATATTTAAATGTCATATGTTAGTTTAATTTGTCATCAATTTATTTTTAATATTTTTATTTTATAGTTTTCTATTTAAAAAAACATTTTTTAATAATTATTTAGCATTTTTAAAAAACAACATTTTGAAATACATCTAAAAGAAACTACATTTATTTAAATACATGTATTTTAACTTTATTTTTTAATATAAAAAAACATGTTTACATTGTTAAAAACTAATTTCTAGGTTTATTTTGTTTTTTTTATTTACCTATTTTTAGTATATCTTTTTTTTTAAATTTTTGAAAGAATGAATTTACATTTTTTTAAATATTTTGAAATAGATGTTTTAAAAATTACAAAATCATAAAAAAATACATAGGTAATATATTTTTTTTAAATAATTCAATTAAAAAAATACATATTCAAACAAAAAAAGTGTACATTTTGTGTAGTACCAGGAAAATTACCTGGACCTCTGGCGCTTCCCGTGAGTCCTTCTTTGCCGTAGCGATCGTACGTGCTCCTCTTGTTGGCTGCACACAAAGATGGAGGTGAAATAAAGAATAAAGAACAGCAGGTGTAGTAGTAGAAGAAGGACAGGTAAAGGTGTAGTAGTAGTAGTAGAAGGATAGGTAAAGGTGTAGTAGTAGTAGTAGAAGGACAGGTAAAGGTGTAGTAGTAGTAGAAGGACAGGTAAAGGTGTAGTAGTAGTAGAAGGACAGGTAAAGGTGTAGTAGTAGTAGAAGGACAGGTAAAGGTGTAGTAGTAGTAGTAGTAGAAGGACAGGTAAAGGTGTAGTAGTAGTAATAGAAGGACAGGTAATGGTGTAGTAGTAGTAGAAGGACAGGTAAAGGTGTAGTAGTAGTAGAAGGACAGGTAAAGGTGTAGTAGTAGTAGAAGGACAGGTAAAGGTGTAGTAGTAGTAGAAGGACAGGTAAAGGTGTAGTAGTAGTAGAAGAAGGACAGGTAAAGGTGTAGTAGTAGTAGAAGAAGGACAGGTAAAGGTGTAGTAGTAGTAGAAGAAGGACAGGTGAAGGTGTAGTAGTAGAAGAAGGACAGGTGAAGCTGTAGTAGTAGAAGAAGGACAGGTAAAGGTGTAGTAGTAGTAGAAGAAGGACAGGTAAAGGTGTAGTAGTAGTAGAAGAAGGACAGGTAAAGGTGTAGTAGTAGTAGAAGAAGGACAGGTAAAGGTGTAGTAGTGGTAGAAGAAGGACAGGTAAAGGTGTAGTAGTGGTAGAAGAAGGACAGGTAAAGGTGTAGTAGTAGTAGAAGAAGGACAGGTAAAGGTGTAGTAGTAGTAGAAGAAGGACAGGTAAAGGTGTAGTAGTAGTAGAAGAAGGACAGGTAAAGGTGTAGTAGTAGTAGAAGAAGGACAGGTAAAGGTGTAGTAGTAGTAGAAGAAGGACAGGTAAAGGTGTAGTAGTAGTAGAAGAAGGACAGGTAAAAGGTGTAGTAGTAGTAGTAGAAGAAGGACAGGTAAAAGGTGTAGTAGTAGTTGAAGAAGGACAGGTAAAAGGTGTAGTAGTAGTTGAAGAAGGACAGGTAAAGGTGTAGTAGTAGTTGAAGAAGGACAGGTAAAGGTGTAGTAGTAGTAGTAGAAGAAGGACGGGTAAAGGTGTAGTAGAAGAAGGACGGGTAAAGGTGTAGTAGAAGAAGGACAGGTAAAGGTGTAGTAGAAGAAGGACAGGTAAAGGTGTAGTAGTAGTAGAAGAAGGACAGGTAAAGGTGTAGTAGTAGTAGAAGAAGGACAGGTAAAGGTGTAGTAGTAGTAGAAGAAGGACAGGTAAAGGTGTAGTAGTAGTAGAAGAAGGACAGGTAAAGGTGTAGTAGTAGTAGAAGAAGGACAGGTAAAGGTGTAGTAGTAGTAGAAGAAGGACAGGTAAAGGTGTAGTAGTAGTAGAAGAAGGACAGATAAAGGTGTAGTAGTAGTAGAAGAAGGACAGGTAAAGGTGTAGTAGTAGTAGTAGAAGAAGGACAGGTAAAGATGTAGTAGTAGTAGAAGAAGGACAGGTAAAGGTGTAGTAGTAGTAGAAGAAGGACAGGTAAAGGTGTAGTAGTAGTAGAAGAAGGACAGGTAAAGGTGTAGTAGTAGTAGAAGAAGGACAGGTAAAGGTGTAGTAGTAGTAGAAGAAGGACAGGTAAAGGTGAAGTAGTAGTAGAAGAAGGACAGGTAAAGGTGTAGTAGTAGTAGAAGAAGGACAGGTAAAGGTGTAGTAGTAGTAGTAGAAGAAGGACAGGTAAAGGTGTAGTAGTAGTAGAAGAAGGACAGGTAAAGGTGTAGTAGTAGTAGAAGAAGGACAGGTAAAGGTGTAGTAATAGTAGAAGAAGGACAGGTAAAGGTGTAGTAGTAGTAGAAGAAGGACAGGTAAAGGTGTAGTAGTAGTAGAAGAAGGACAGGTAAAGGTGTAGTAGTAGTAGAAGAAGGACAGGTAAAGGTGTAGTAGTAGTAGAAGAAGGACAGGTAAAGGTGTAGTAATAGTAGAAGAAGGACAGGTAAAGGTGTAGTAGTAGTAGTAGAAGAAGGACAGGTAAAGGTGTAGTAGTAGTAGAAGAAGGACAGGTAAAGGTGTAGTAGTAGTAGAAGAAGGACAGGTAAAGGTGTAGTAGTAGTAGAAGAAGGACAGGTAAAGGTGTAGTAGTAGTAGAAGAAGGACAGGTAAAGGTGTAGTAATAGTAGAAGAAGGACAGGTAAAGGTGTAGTAGTAGTAGAAGAAGGACAGGTAAAGGTGTAGTAGTAGTAGAAGAAGGACAGGTAAAGGTGTAGTAGTAGTAGTAGAAGAAGGACAGGTAAAAGTGTAGTAGTAGTAGTAGTAGAAGGACAGGTAAAGGTGTAGTAAGACAAACCATCAGACAAAACTTCATAAGCTTCTGACAGCTCCTTGAACTTCTTCTCCGCCTCCTCCTTGTTGTCTGGGTTCTTATCAGGGTGCCACTTGAGGGCCAGTTTCCTGTAGCTGCAACACACACATGTGGATGAAGGAGCTACATCCAAAAGCCACATCGGTGTGTCAAGGATATCACCACATGGAAGACTTCAGAAAACCACTGTCAGTAACTACAGTCGGTTGCTACATCTGTAAGTGCAAGTTAAAACTCCACTATGCCAAGTAAGTCATTATTATGACTTAGTAATTTACTAAGTCAAAATAATGACTTAGTAAGTCATAATGACTTACTAAGTCACAATTATTTTTAGAAAACAACATTTTGAAATCCATTTCAAAGAAATTACCTTTCTTTAAATACATATATTTTAACTTTATTTTTTATTATCTTACAAAAACATTTTTACATTGTTAAAAACTAATTTCTAGTTTTTTGATTTATCTATTTTTAATATGTTATCTGTTTTGTTTTAACTTCTTGAATGATTGAATTTACATTTTTAAAACATTTGGAAATAGATGTTTTAAAAATTACAAAATCATTTTAAAAAATTGTTTTAAATATATATTTTTTAATGTTTTAATTAACGCTTAATTAACTTACTAAGTCACATTAATGACTTACTGTATGTATTTAAAGAAATGACTTAGTAATTCACTAAGTCAAAATAATGACTTACTAAGTCACATTAAATTTTAAAAAACAACATTTTGAAATAGACCTAAAAGAAACTAAATTTCTTTAAATACATATATTTTAACTTTATTGTTTAATATTTAAAAAAACATTTTTACACGTTTTAAAACTAATTTCTAGTTTTTGATTTATCTATTTTTAATGTTATCAATTTTTTGTAACTTTTTGAATGAATGATTTTATATTTTTAAAACATTTTGAAATAGATGTTTTAAAAATTACAAAATCATTAAAAAATAGTTTTAAATATATTTTTATACTGTTTTAATTAACGCTTAATTAACTTACAGTAAGTCATTAATGTGACTTAGTAAGTCATTATTATGACTTAGTACATCATTATAATGACTTAGTAATTTACCAAGTCAAAATAATGACTTAGTAAGTCATAATAATGACTTACTAAGTCACATAAATTTTTTAAAAACATTTTGAAATACATTTAAAATAAATTACATTTCTTCAAATACATATATTTTAACTTTATTTTTTAACATAAAAAAAACATTTTTACATTGTTACTACTTACAATGTCACATTAATTTTTAAAAAACAACATTTTGAAATACATTTAAAATAAATTACATTTCTTTAAATACATATATTCTAACTTTATTTTTCAATATTTAAAAAAAACATTTTTACATTGTTAAAAAAACTAACTTATAGTTTTTTTATTTATTTTTAATATGTTATCTACTTTTTTTTTACTTTTTGAATGAATTTACATTTTTAAAACATTTTGAAATAGATGATTTAAAAATTCCAAAATCATTAAAAAAATTGTTTTAAATATATTTTTTCATGTTTTATTAACGCTTAATTAACTTACTGTAATTCATTAATGTGACTTAGTAAGTCATTAATATGACTTAGTAATTTACTAAGTCAAAATAATGACTTAGTAAGTCATAAAAATGACTTAGTAAGTCGCATTAATGACTTACTGTAAGTAAGCATTTGCAATAAGCCAATAATAAGTCATTATTATGACTTACTAAGTCATTATTTTGACTTAGTAACTTACTAAGTCATATTAATGACTTAGTAAGTCATAAAAGTGACTTACTAAGTCATAATAATGACAAACCTAGTATCTCAGGTACCTAAATTTTCTGTGTGTGTCATTTTTCAAGAATAATAAAGAAATGTAATTTTTACGCTTTCTTGATGTCGTCTGCAGGCGCGTCTCTGCGCACTCCCAGGACCTGGTAGTAGTCCACCATGGCTGACGGGACCTTCTCAAGCCTGTCCAACCTAGGAGCACAGGTTGCCGGTTAGATTCCACATCTCGCAAATACAGACAAGGCTATAAATCCCTTCATTTTACGGCTGGGATGATTCACATGAGCTAAAATGCTAGTATGAAATGTTAGCATGCTAATGTTGGCCCGAAAATAGGAACAGTTAGCGTATAACAATCTATGAATTTCTATCCATCCATCCATTTTCTACCGCTTATTCCCTTTTGGGGTCGCGGGGGGCGCTGGCGCCTATCTCAGCTTCTAGGTTTGCATAAAATAAATACTAGCATAAAATGTTAGGATGCCAACAATAGCGATACATAAAATTTTAACAAACTCCTAATATGACGCAAAGTATTAAAAGCCATGAGTTTTAGGTTTAAATGAATAAAATGAACACAATAGTTGACGTAAAACTTAAATGCTAATGTTAGCATGCTAATGTAATCATGATCATATAAGAAAAGTTATCATATTTCTAAAATGTTGTCCGGTATTAAAAGGTCATGATGTCCAGGGTGTACCCTGCCTTCCACCCGATTGTAGCTGAGATAGGCGCCAGCGCCCCCCGCAACCCCGAAAGGGAATAAGCGGTAGAAAATGGATGGATGGATGGATCTTTGGTTTGAAATGAATAAAAATTAACTATATGCTAGCATAATATATTCGCATGGTGACGTTAACATGCTAACTTAAGATGAGTTAGCACTCTTCGACGACGGTTTCAAGTATCAAAAGCCATGATTTTTAGGTTTAAACAAAACTGTGTAAAAGAGCTATCATAAAACATTAGCATGCTTTAGCATGTTATAATGGGAACAGATAGCATACTTACAAGATAGAATGAATCACATTAGCATAAATGCTGGCAGAAAACCTAAGTATGCTATCGTTAGCAAGCTAACAAAAGAGGTTACTATATTCCTAAAATGGAGCAGAGTATCCAAATTAAATATTTTTAGATTTAGACAAATAAAATTTGCAAAAATTCTTGCATTAAACATTAGCATCCTAATGTTAGCTTGTTTTCATGGGAATAGTTAGCATACTTGCAAGATGGAAAGAAGACTCAAAAGCCATTGATTTTAGGTTTGATTCATCCAACTGAGCTAAAACGCTAGTATGAAATGTTAGCATGATAACATAGGAATAGTTAGCATACTCTTAAAATGGTATTAAAAACTGATTTTTAAAAAAAAAAGTTTTAATTAAAATAAAGAGCAAAAAAAATAACAGCATAAAATGTTGAAATGCTAACATTAGCATAACATAAAAAATGTAACATACTTCTGAGATGATACGGAGCACTAAAAGCCATGACTTTTAGATTTGAACATATAAAATGAACAAAAATGCTAACATACAATGTTCCCATGCTAATGTAAACATAATAGCATAAGAACAATTAGCATACTTTTAAGATAGTATCAAGTATCAAAAGTGATCTTTAGGTTTAAATTAAAATTTTTTGCTAAAATGCTAAGATAATACCTTCGCATGCTAACATTACCACGCTAACGTAGGATAGGTTAAAATTCTTGTAAGATGGCTTCAAGTATCAAAAGCAATCACAATAAAATGCTAGCATAAAACGATAGCTTGCTCAAGAGTCTGAATGCTGACACCGGGACAAGTTAGCATACTTCTTGGATGGCGACATGTATCGAAATAAAAAAATTTTTTAGCTTAAAATTAATGACCTTAGCAAAAAATGCTAACATGAAACGTTAGCATGCTCACAAGTCCGAATGCTAACACCGGGACAAGTTAGCATACTTCTTGGAAGGCGACATGTATCAAAATCCATGGTTTTTTTTAGCTTAAAATGAATAGACTCAGCAAAAATGCTAGCATTAAACATTAGCATGCTCAAGAGTCAAAATGCTAACACCAGGACAAGTTACCATACTTATTGGATGGCGACATAAATCAAAATCCATGTTTGGTTTGTTTTTTAAGTTAAAATGAATAAACTCAGCAAAAATGCTAACATAAAATGTTAGCATGATCAAGAGTCAGAATGCTAACACAGGGAGAAGTTAGCATACCTCTAGGATGGCGACATGTATCAAAATCCATGTTGTTTTTAGTTTAAAATGAATAACCTCAACAAAAAATGCTAGCATAAAACGTTAGCATGCTCAAGAGTCAGAATGCTAACACCGGGACAAGTAGGCATTTTTCTTGTAGGTTTTGTAGGGTTTAAAGCTCTACAGGAAATGAGGTTAAACGCCAGTCTCCGAATTACGGCCAGTCCCATCATAATGTGTTAAAGTGCGACAGAAAACAGGTTTTAATTGCCGGCTAAACACTAATTGAACGTAATTATTGCTAGTTGTAGGGAAAATGTTCAACTTGTACACAAATATACATATTAATACATGAATATATGTAATAATAATCCGCTGGTTAGCTCGCGGGCTAGCCAGCAGTTAGCAGCCCGCTAGTTTAGCGCCAATGACGCCACGTCACGTTTACCTGAAACGATGTTGTCGTCTGACGTGGGACAAAAGTTATTTAGTGAGGTTGCCGGTGTATGAAAAAAAAAGGTTTAAAGGCAGAAAAGCGGCTTCTTGTCGCCACAACAAACTGCAGCTTGTCGGATTAGTCGCAGCGTCATGGCAGCCAGGCTTCTTCGTCGGCAACTAGGCGAGGAGGATTTACACATGCCGGCCTCACACTGACACCCGCTGGTCATAGATGGTACTGCAGCCACCGGTCATGGATGGTACTGCAGCCAGTGGTCATAGATGGTACTGCAGCCACCGGTCATAGATGGTACTACAGCCAGTGGTCATAGATGGTACTGCAGCCGCTGGAAACAGATGGTACCGCAGCCACTTATTTTTTTACTTATGACAATGACTTTTTATTTGATAATTCGGCCTTTTATATCGTGATTGTGACATTCTGTGGAGGATTTGCATTTGGTTTTCACTGTCAAATGCGGGCTTCAGTGGATATTAATTTGGATTTAGACAAACTTCCTTAATCCACAAAACAAATTGTTCAAAATAATAATTTGTTTTATTATTTAATTTTTTTAGTATTTATTTATCAATGTGTTTATTTTTTTTTAATTATTATCACGATTGTTATTATTTAATTGATTTAATAATAATATATATATTTTTTGGACACTGAATTTATGTCCCTGTTTTTTATTTATTTCCTATTTAAAATAATAATGTATTTTAATTAATATTGTATTATTTTTTAATTTTATTATTTATTATTATTATTTAATTTATTGTATTTTAATATTTATTATTATCATTTTAGTTAGTTACTTATTATTTTATTATTACAATTATTATTGTTATTTTATCATTTATTAATAATAATAATTTGTCTTTTTTGTCTACAATTATGTACTTATTTTTATTTCATATTCAAAATAATTTATTTAAATAAGGTTTGTATTATTTTATTTTATTTTACTATTTATTTATTTATTTATTATTATTATTATTATTATTTAAAAATTATCATTTGTTTTTTAGACACTGTTTTTTTAAATTTCGTTTTGAAAATAATAATTTATTTTAATTACCTTTGTATTATTTTTAAGTTGTATTATTTATTATCATTATTTAATTTATTTTAACATTTATTATTATTATTATCATTTATTTAATCATTTATTATTGTATTATTATTATTGTTGTTTTATTATTTAATTAATTTAATAATAAAAATTTGTCTTTTTTGGACATTTATGCATCTATTTTTTATTTCATATTCAAAATAATAATTTTAATTAATTATTTATCATTTGTTATTATTCATTATTTAATTTGAATTATTGTATTATTTATTTATTTAATTATTATTATTATATTTGATTAATTTAATGATAATAATAATAATTCGTCTTTTTTGGACATTTATGTACCTATTTTTTATTTCATATTCAAAATAATAATTTATTTTAATCTTTTTTTTATTATTTGTTATTATTATTCATGATTTAATTTGATTTATTGTATTACTTAATTATTGTATTACTTAATTATTAGTTAATTATTATTATTTGATTATCTTATTATTTAATTAATTTAATAATAATTTATTTTTGTACACTGAATTTATGTCCCTGTTTTTTCAAATTTCCTATTCAATACAGTAATTAATTTTAATGAATTTTATATTTTATTATTTTATTATTAAATAAAAAATTTTTTTTATTATTTGTATTATTTAGTATTTTATTATCAGTTATTTTATTATTTTATTAATTTAATCATACTCATTTGTCTTTTTTGGACATTTATGTACCTATTCAACCATTAATTTTGTATTATTTTATTAATTATCATTAATATGATTATGTATTAATTAATAATATGTTATTTTATTATTTTGTTATATAATTAACTTAATAATGATCATTTGTATTTTTTGGACACTGAATTCACGTATATTTTTTTCATATTCCATATTTAAACACATACAGATGTGACATTCACTTGTGTTTTTATTATTATGATTTTATTATTAAAAATATTTGTATTACCTTTGAAATCATTTTTGGAAAAACAATCTTAATTGAACAATGATGAAGTACAATAAATCATCAAATCAATAATTTAAATGAATAAATAACTAAATGTACATTTCTTCGAATACATTTATGACACATTTAATAACACATTTATGTGTTTATACATGTTATTTTAATTATTTGTTATTATTAATTTTGTGATTACAAAACAACTTTAGAATCATTTTTGGAAAAAAAATCTTCGTTTAATTGAATATTGAAATAATTAAACAATAATTTAATCATGAAAAAAATTCAATCACCAAATCCGGAATTGAAACAAACATTTATGTGTTTATTGCCAATTAATAACAATTATTGTCACATTTAAATCATCATTCAAAGTTGATGTATTTATTGAAAAATCAGTGAATTAAAAACATCATAATAAATATATAAAATAACCTTAAAGTAAGAATTATTCAATTAAATTAAAAATGTAAAAAAACATAATTTAAAGAAAATACAATTATTCATAATATTAAATAAAATAACACATAAGTGATTAGGTGGCGACTTGTCCAGGGTGTACCCCGCCTTCCGCCGATTGTAGCTGAGATAGGCGCCAGCGCCCCCCGCGACCCCGAAAGGGAATAAGCGGTAGAAATTGGATGGATGGATGATTTTCACATATAACTTTAAATAAATGCACGTGGGGGATTTTAGATACAAACACACAATTAGTACATGAATTGTATTACACACACACAGATTAAATACAGACACACAATCAACACACACAATTATCTGACTAAACACACAGATTGAGATATAGATACACAATTAAAATGCGAACACAAAAATCTGACTATACACACAAATTGAGATGGACACAAAATTAACACACACACACACACACACACACACACACACAAACACCTGACTACACACAGAGATACAGACACACAATTAACACACACACATCTGACTACACACAGATTGAGATACAGACACACAATCAACACACACGCACACATCTGACTACACGCAAAGATTGCGACACAGACACACAACTAAAACACACAAATCTGACTACACACAGATTGAGATACAGACACACAATCAACACACACACACACACACACACACATCTGACTACACACAAATTGAGATACAGACACACAATCAACACACACAAACATCTGACTACACACACAAATTGAGATAGACACTAAATTAACACACACACACATCTGACTACACACAGATACAGACACACAATTAACACACACATTGGACTACACAGATTGACATACAGACACACAATCAACACACACATCTGACTACACAGATTGAGATAGACACACATTCAACACACACACATCTGACTACATGCAGATTGCGATACAGACACACAATTAAAACACACAAATCTGACTACACACACAGATTGAGATACAGACACAAAATCAACACACACACACACATATCTGACTAAACACATAAATTGAGATACAGACAATCAACACACACAAACATCTGACTACACACACAAATTGAGATACAGACACACAATTAACACACACACATCTGACTACACACAGAGATACAGACACACAATTAACAGAACATTGGACTACACACAGATTGAGATACAGACGCACAATTAACAAACACATTTGACTACACACAGATTGAGATACAGACACAACTAAATAGCGCACACACAAATCTGACTACACACACAAAGTGAGCTACAGACACCTATTCAACACACACCTGACTACACACTCAAATTGAGATACAGACACACAATCTACACACACAAACATCTGACTACACACACAAATTGAGATAGACACTAAATTAACACACACACACATCTGACTACACACAGATACAGACACACAATTAACACACACATTGGACTACACAGATTGACATACAGACACACAATCAACCCACACATTTGACTACACAGATTGAGATAGACACACATTCAACACACACACATCTGACTACACGCAGATTGCGATACAGACACACAATTAAAACACACAAATCTGACTACACACACAGATTGAGATACAGACACACAATCAACACACACACACACATATCTGACTAAACACACAAATTGAGATACAGACACAATCAACACACACAAACATCTGACTACACACACAAATTGAGATAGACACACAATTAACACACACACATCTGACTACACACAGAGATACAGACACACAATTAACAGACACATTGGACTACACACAGATTGAGATACAGACACACAATTAACAAACACATTTGACTACACACAGATTGAGATAGACACAACTAAATAGCGCACACACAAATCTGACTACACACACAAAGTGAGCTACAGACACCTATTCAACACACACACACAGACACACACATCTGACCACACGCAAAGATTGCGATACAAACAATTAAAACACACACAAATTGAGATAGACACACAGTCAACACACACATCTGACTACACGCACAGATTGCGATACAGACACACATCTGACTACACACACAAATTAAGATACAGACACACAATCAACACACACACACACATCTGACTACACGCAAAGATTGCGATAGACACACAATTAAAACACACACACACATCTGACTACACACAGATTGAGATACAGACACAATTAAAACACACACACACATATGACTACATACACAGATTGCGATACAGACACACAATTAAATCACACACACATCTGACTACACACACAGATTGAGATACAGACACAATTAAAACACACACACACACACATATGTCTACACACGCAGATTGTGTATTTACCACCTTGTCCTTCAGGTCATTAGCCACAGTTGGTGACATGTAAATCGAGAGCTTTGCCTTCCGGCTCAGCTCCCTCTTCACCACAACAGAGCGCTAGAGTGGCGCCGCCGCACTCATCCACCTGTCCATCTCACCTGTCCATCCACCTGTCAATCACACCTTCCACTCTTCCCCCACTTGTCAGAATGTTCCTGTCAAAAAGTACTTTTCTATTTACAACAAAACAAAGTTTATTTATTAGTCAAATGATGGCAACTCAACGGACATTTTGTTACTGTTAAAAATCAGCAGAACTGTACTCAATATAACATAACAACAACAATAAAAATAAATAAAATAATTATAACAATAAAGTCAAAAATAATAATAATAATAATGGCAATAACAATAATCATCATAATAACAATAGCAACAATGCTAATAGCAATAATAATAATACTAACAATAACAATAATAATAATGTGGACAACAATATCAATAATAACAATAATAAAAATAATGGCAAAATAATAATACTGATAATAGCAATACAATAATAATCATCATCATCATAACAATAATATTAGTAATAACGATAATAGCAATAACAATAATAACGTTAACATTATTCATAATAGCAATAATATTCATCATCATAATAATTATACAAATAATGCTAAAAATAATAATAACAATAATAATAATGTTAACAATATTAGTATTAACAACAATAATAAAAATAGCAATAACAATAGTATTCATCATCATAATTATAGTAATCATGCTAAAAATAATAATACTAATAATGTTAACAATATAAATAACAATTAAAATAGCAATAATAATCATCATCATAATAATAGTATTAATGCTAAAAATAATAATAACAATAGTGATGATACAATAATAACATTAATAATAGCAATAACAATAATAATCATAATAACAATAATATTAATAATGCAAAGAGCAATAATAACAACAATGATAATAATAATAACAATAATAATGATAATAATAACATTAATAATAATAGCAATAATCATAATAATAATAATGTTAATATTAATAATAAAAATAATAGCAATAACAATAATGGCAAAAACAATAATACTGACAATAACAACAATAATAATAACAATCATAATAATAATAATTTAACAACAATATTAATAATAATAGCAATAACAATAACACTAATGATGATATAACAATAATAATGTAAACAACAATAATAACAATAATAATCATCATCATCATAACAATAGTAATAATGCAAAGAGCAATATTAACAAATCATAATGTTAACAATATTAATAATAATAATAGCAATAACAATAATGATAATAAGGGCACAAACAATAATAATACTGATAATAACAACAACAATAATAATAATAGCAATAACAATAAACATCATCCTGCGATGAGGTGGCGACTTGTCCAGGGTGTACGTTGCCTTCCGCCCGATTGTAGCTGAGATAGGCACCAGTGGCCCCAAAGGGAATAAGCGGTAGAAATCGGATGGATGGAATAAACATCATCATCATAATAACAATAATAATATTAGTAATAATGATAATAGCAATAACAATAATAATACTAATAGTAATAACGATAATAACAATAATAATACTAATAGTAATAACAATAATTATTACAGTAATATTTGTAATAATAACAATATTCATAATTTAAATACTACCATGATAATTATATTAATAATAACAAATAATCATAATAAAACACAACATGCATGAATTAAAAAGGAGTGTTAAATAAACACAGTCAAAGTTTCTCGGGGTTTATGAGAAAGTCTCCAGTAACAAAAGTGTCCGCATCAACTTAACTTACTGAGTCCTGAGCCTAACAGCTTACTGTGACCACTTCAACTTAAAGACAGCACATGTCCATTCCTGGTTAATATTAATATGAATATTAATATTAATGTGGTCTTACTTCATTATGAGTCTTACGGGCTGAAAATTGTGAATTACAACTTGTACTTTTTTTGAGCTGTTCGCCATTTTAGTTGTAGTCCTTACAGTATCCATTTTTCCATTTTCTACCGCTTATTCCCTTTTGGGGTCGCTGGCGCCTATCTCAGCTACAATCGGGCGGAAGGCAGGGTACACCCTGGACAAGTCGCCACCTCATCGCAGGGCCAACACAAATAGACAGACAACATTCACACTCACGTTCACACACTAGGGCCAATTTAGTGTTGCCAATCAACCTATCCCCAGGTGCATGTCTTTGGAAGTGGGAGGAAGCCGGAGTACCCGGAGGGAACCCACGCATTCACGGGGAGAACATGCAAACTCCACACAGAAAGATCCCGAGCCTGGATTTGAACCCAGGACTGCAGGAACTTCGTATTGTGAGGCAGACGCACTAACCCCTCTGCCACCGTGAAGCCTTACAGTAATTACTCGCAAATGTATTATTTAATACAGTTTTTCACAGCATTTTAACCCTTTCAAAAAAGTCTATTTCTCTGCCGAGTGAAAATCGTGTATATATTACCTTATTTTACATTGTAAAATACTTTTGTAAAGTTGTATATTACCTTATTTTACTATTGTAAAGTTGTATATTATCTTATTTTATTATCGTAAAATACCATTGTAAAGTCGTATATTGCCTTACTTTAATATTGTAGTGTTGTATATTATCTTATTTAACTATTGTAAAATAATATTGTAATGTTGTATATATTGCCTTATTTTACTATTGTAAAACTATTGTACATTTGTTTATTTGACTATTGTAAAATAATATTGTGAAATCGTATATTACCTTATTTTAGTATTGTAAAATACTAGTGTAAAGTCATATATTACCTTATTATACTATTGTAAAACACAACCCTAAAGTCGCATATTGCCTTATTTTACTATGGCAGAGCATATATTGCCTTAATTTACTATTGTAAAGTTGTATATTGCCTTATTTTAATATTGTAGTCATATATTACCTTATTATATGATTGTAACACACAATTCTAAAGTTGTATATTGACTTATTTTACTATTGTAAAATACTTATGTAAAGTCGTATATTGACTTGATTTACTATTGTAAAATTGCATATTGCCCTATTTTGCTAATGCAAAGTCGTATATTACCTTATTTCATATTTTACTACTGTAAAGCCGTATATTACCTTATTTTACTATTGTAAAAGTGAAGTGAATTAAATTTATATAGCGCTTTTTCTCTAGTCACTCAAAGCACTTTACATAGTGAAACCCAATATTTAATTCTTACATTTAAAAAGGTGTGGGTGGCACTGGGAGCAGGTGGGTAAAGTGTCTTGCCCAAGGACACAACGGCAGTGACTAGGATGGCGGAAGCAGGGATCGAACCTGCAACCCTCAAGTTGCTGGCACGGCCACTCTACCAACCGAGCTATACCGCCCAGTTCTAAAGTCGTATATTGCCTTATTTTAATATTGTAAAATACTGTTGTAAAGTCGTATATTTCCTTACTATATATTAGATTATTTTACTACTGTAAAGTCGCATATTACCTCATTTTACTATTGTAAAATACTATTCTAAAGTCGTATATTGCCTTATTTTACTATTGCAAAGTCGCATATCACCCTATTTTACTATTATAAATTTGTATGTTATCTTATTCTACTGTTGTAAAATACTATTGTAAAGTCGCATATTGCCTTATTTTACTATTGTAAAATACTATTCTAAAGTCGTACATTGCCTTATTTTACTATTCTAAAGTCGGATATTACCTTATTTTACAATTGTAAAGCCATATATTATCTAATTTTACTATTGTAAAGTTGCATATTGCCTTATTTTACTACTGCAAAGCTGTATATTACCTTATTTTACTACTGTAAAATATTTTTGTAAAAAAGGTGAAAATATAAATAATATAGGTATAATCTACATAAAATAAGTATTTCTGTGAATATATTATATAAATCCTTAAAAAAAAGTGAAACTATAAATAAGAATATAGGTACAACCTACATAAAATATGTATATATATATAT
Source organism: Nerophis ophidion (assembly GCF_033978795.1). NCBI lineage: Eukaryota > Metazoa > Chordata > Actinopteri > Syngnathiformes > Syngnathidae > Nerophis > Nerophis ophidion. The sequence continues at coordinate 26,527,667 of NC_084638.1, read as the reverse complement.
ATATATATATATATATATATATATATATAATGTTAATCATTAAAAACAACATTGTGGGGCGGCATAGCTCGGTTGGTAGAGCGGCTGTGCCAGCAACTTGAGGGTTGCAGGTTCGATTCCCGCTTCCGCCATCCTAGTCACTGCCGTTGTGTCCTTGGGCAAGACACTTTACCCACCTGCTCCCAGTGCCACCCACACTGGTTTAAATGTAACTTAGATATTGGGTTTCACTATGTAAAGCGCTTTGAGTCACTAGAGAAAAGCGCTATATAAATATAATTCACTTCACTTCACTTCAAAAAAGGTGAAAATATAAAAAGGAATATAGGTACAATCTACATAAAATACGTATTTATATATATATATTATATATATATATATATATGTATATATATATATATATTTAATGTAAATCATTAAAAAAGGTGAAAATATAAATAAGAATATAGGTACAAACTACATAAATATTGTGTACTGGAGTGATGTGCCTGCTGTGGTTGTCATGGCAACAGAGGAGTAATAAAAGTGTGGTGTTTACAGGGATGAGTTTATTGTTGATGAAATGCGATGCTGGGAGTTACTTGAGAAGCTTAGCGGTTGCCATGGAGGTCATGGTTGTCATGGTGATGGTGGGCACGCTGATGTCCCTGAAGATGGGCTGGGAGACCCCCCCGTACGACACCTTGTTCTCACTCAGTGTGCCCATGATCATGCCACGCAGCTCTCTGCTGGCGTCACCTCGCACCGTCAGCAGCGCCTGGATGTGATCCTCCCTGAAATTATTATCAGCATCATTATTATTATTATCATCACTTCTCTACTGGCATCACCTGGATGTGATCCTCCCTGAAATTATTATCATCATCACTTCTCTACTGACATCACCTGGATGTGATCCTCCCTGAAATTATCATCAATATTATTATTAATATTCGATCCATGCTCTGGTTATGTACTATGAATATTATTATATCCATAATACTTGAATTATCATACCATGCACTGTGTGAATATTATTAGTGTTATATTCATGAATGTAAATATACATATTAGTATTATTATATTCATAAATGTGAATATAAATATTACTATTATATTAATGTAAATATAAATATTAGTATTATATTCATGAGTGTAAATATACATATTAGTATTATTATATTAATATAAGTAAATATGAATATTAGTAGTATACAAATGTAAGTATACATATTAGTATTACTATATTCACAAATGTAAATATTATATTCATGAATGTAAATATTAATATTTTCATGAATGTAAATATATATATATTAGTATTATATTCATAAATGTAAACATGAATATTAGTAATATATTAATGCAAGTATAAATATTACAATTATTCTATTAATTAATATAAATATTAGATCATTATATTCATTGATGTGAATATTAATTATATATTCATGAATTTAAATATCAATATTAGATTCATGAATGTACATATTGATATGAATATTGTATTCATGATTGCAAAAATAAATATTTATATTATATTCATGAATAATAATATATTTATGAATGTAAATATAAATATTATATTCATGAATGCACATATATATAATAGTAGTATATTCATCAATGTAAATATATATTATAGCATAATAATCATTAATGTAAATATTAATATATTCACACATGTAAATATACACATAATCATGAGTGTAAATATATTATTATTATATGAATGAATGTAAATATAAATATTATATTCATGAATGCACATATATATAATAGTAGTATATTCATCAATGTAAATATACATTATAGCATAATAATCATTAATGTAAATATTAATATATTCACACATGTAAATATACACATAACCATGAGTGTAAATATAATATTATTATATGAATGAATGCAAATATATATATTAGTAATATATTCATGAATGTAAATATACCTTTTAGTATTACTATATTCATAAATGTAAATATTAGTATTATATCAATGTAAGCATAAATATTAGTATTATCATATTCATGAATGTAAATATGAATATTCGTATTATATTAACATAAACATAAATATTGGTATTATATTCATAAATGTGAATATAAATATATTCATGAATGTAAATAATATTTGTACTTTATCCATGTATGTAAATATTAAACTTGTATTCATGAATGTAATTATTAATATTATGTTCAGGTATGTAAGTATAAATTAGTATTATTGTATTCATGAATGTAAGAATAAATATTATATTCATGAATGTAAACACTAATATTTATTAATGTATATATATATTAATATTATCATATTAATGAACGCAAATATAAACCTTAGTATTATATTCATGAATGTAAATATTATATTCATGTATGTAAATATAAATATTAGCATTGTTGTATTCATGAATGTAAAAATAAATATTAATATTATATTCATGAATGTAATTAATAATAATATATTAATGTAAATATAAATATTAGTACTATTATATTAATTAATGCAAATATAAATATTAGTATTATTTTAATGAATGTAAATACAAATGTTATATTCACATATGTACATAAACATATTCATAAATATAAATATTAGTATTCTATTCATGAATGTAAATTATATTTATAATATATTTATGAATGTAAATATACATATTAGTATTATATTCATGAATGCAAATATTAGTATTATATTCATGAATGTAAATAAAAAATAGTATTATTATAATCAGGAATGTACTTATTAATATTATATTCATAAATGTAAACATTAATATTATTATATTTATACATGTAAATATTAATAAGTATAATTATGTTCATGAATGTAAATATAATTATATTCATGAATGTACATATTAGTATAACTATATTCATGAGTGTAAATATAAATATTAAATTTATATTTCTGAATGTAAATATTAATAATATTTATGAATGTAAATATACATAGTATTATATTCATGAATGCAAATATTATTAGTATTATATTCATGAATGTAAATATAAATATTATTATAATCAGGAATGTACATATTAATATTATATTCATAAATGTAAATATTAGTATTATTATATTTATACATGTAAATATTAATATTAGTATAATTATGTTCATGAAAATAAATATTACATTCATGAATGTAAATATTAATATTGGTATAATTAAATTCATGAATGTAAATATAATTATTATATTCATGAATGTAAATATTTGTTACAGCAACGACCTTAAATTGGTCAAATCTCTTCATGGATTATTTTATTGCGAAAACTACTGACACTTTGTTGTTTATTTTGAAGTCACCTAGAAAACTGTATGACATGAAATCAACTTCTTGGACTGGAAAGTACAGACTATTTGTTTGTCAAAGTATTGTAGTACCTGATATAAGACTATTTGTATCTCAAAGTATTGTAGTACCTGATATAAGACTATTTGTATCTCAAAGTATTGTATTACCTGATATCAGACTATTTGTATCTCAAAGTATTGTAGTACCTGATATCAGACTATTTGTATCTCAAAGTATTGTAGTACCTGATATCATACTAATTGTATTTCAAAGTATTGAAGTACCTGATATCAGACTATTTGTATTTGCAAGTATTGTAGTACCTGATAGACCGGTTCTATTTGCAAGTATTGTAGTACCTGATATCACACTAATTGTACTTCAAAGAATTGAAGTACCTGATGAGACTAGTTGTACTTCAAAGTATTTAAGTACCTGATATCAGACTATTTGTATTTGCAAGTATTGTAGTACCTGATATCAGACCATTTCAATTTGCTAGTATTGTAGTACCTGATAACAGACTATTTGTATTTGCAAGTATTGTAGTACCTGATATCACACTAATTGTACTTAAAAAAATTTAAGTAACTGATATCAGACTATTTGTATTTCAAAGTATTGTTGTACCTGATATCAGACTATTTGTAGCTGGTATCAGTGTATTTGTAATTGAAAAGAGTGTTGTACCTGATACCAGACTAATTGCATTTGAAAGTAGTGTTGTAGCTGATACCAGAGTATTTGTAGCTGCATTCAGAGTATTTGAAAGTAGTGTAATACCAGATATCAGAGTATTGGAAAAAAATGTAATACCTGATATCAAGGTATACAAAAGTAGTGTAATACCCGATATCAGGGTATATGAAAGTAGTGTAATACCTGATATCGGGGTGTATTAAAAGTAGTGTAATACCCGATATCGGGGTGTATGAAAGTGGTGTAATACCTGATATCGGGGTATATGAAAGTAGTGTAATACCTGGTATCGAGGTGTATTAAAAGTAGTGTAATACATGATATCGCGGTTTATGAAAGTGGTGTAATACTTGATATCAGGGTGCATTAAAAGTAGTGTAATACCTGATATCAGGGTATATGAAAGTAGTGTAACACTTGATATCGGGGTGCATTAAAAGTAGTGTAATACCTGTTATCAGGGTCTATGAACGTAGTGTAATACCTGATATCAGGGTATATGACAGTAGTGTAATACCTGATATCAGGGTATATATGAAAGTAGTGTAATACCTGACATCGGGGTGTATTAAAAGTAGTGTAATACCTGATATCGGGGTGTATTAAAAGTGGTGTAATACCTGATATCGGGGTGTATTAAAAGTAGTGTAATACCTGATATCGGGGTATATGAAAGTAGTGTAATACCTGATATCAGGGTATATGAAAGTAGTGTAATACCTGATATCAGGGTATATGAAAGTAGTGTAATACCTGATATCAGGGTATATGAAAGTAGTGTAATACCTGATATCAGGGTATATGAAAGTAGTGTAATACCTCATATCAGGGTATATAAAAGTAGTGTAATACCTGATATCAGGGTATATGAAAGAAGTGTAATACCTGGTATCGGGGTGTATTAAAAGTAGTGTAGTACCTGATATCGGGGTATTTGGAGACCAAGGTGGTGACTTCCAGGAAGAGCAGAGTGGGGTCAGTGAGTTTGAAGACTTCAGCGATGGCAACAATGGCCCCACAGAGACGCTCCGTGTCTGATCCCTGCGACACCAACACATTGGACTGCTGATACTGTACGTGTATGGGATCATGAGGTATCAGAATATGGTATCAGTATGTATCAGCAGATAGTTTGGTAAAGAGAAAGTTGAACTGCTGATATCAGTATGTATCAGTGTTTACTGACAGCAGCCAGTTTGGTAAAGAGGAAGTTGAAGTGCTGATATCAATGTGATATCAGTGTGTACTCCAGCAGATAATTTGGTAAAGAGAAAGTTGAACTGCTGATATCAGTATGTATCAGTGTTTACTGACAGCAGCCAATTTGGTAAAGAGGAAGTTGAAGTGCTGATATCAGTGTGTACTGACAGCAGATAATTTGGTAAAGAGGAAGTTGAATGGTGATATCAGTGTGATACTGACAGCAGATTGTTTGGTGAAGAGGAAGTTGAAGTGGTGATATCAGTGTGATACTGACAGCAGATTGTTTGGTGAAGAGGAAGTTGAAGTGGTGATATCAGTGTGATACTGACACAGATAGTTTGGTAAAGAGGAAATTGAAGTGGTGATATCAACAAGTACTGACATTAATTTGGTAAAGAGGAAATTGAAGTGATGATATCAGTGAGTACTGACAGCAGATAGTTTGGTAAAGAGGAAGTTGAAGTGGTGATATCAGTGAGTACTGACAGCAGATAGTTTGGTAAAGAGGAAGTTGAATGGTGATATCAGTGAGTACTGACAGCAGATAGTTTGGTGAAGAGGAAGTTGAAGTGGTGATATCAGTGTGATGATATCAGTGTGTACTGACAGCAGCTAGTTTGGTAAAGAGGAAGTTGAATGGTGAGATCAGTGTGATGATATCAGTGTGTACTGACAGCAGATAGTTTGGTGAAGAGGAAGTTGAAGTGGTGATATCAGTGTGATACCGACATCAGATAGTTTGGTAAAGAGGAAGTTGAAGTGGTGAGATCAGTGTGATGATATCAGTGTGTACTGACAGCAGATAGTTTGGTGAAGAGGAAGTTGAAGTGGTGATATCAGTGTGATGATATCAGTGTGTACTGACAGCAGATAGTTTGGTGAAGAGGAAGTTGAAGTGGTGATATCAGTGTGATACCGACATCAGACAGTTTGGTAAAGAGGAAGTTGAATGGTGAGATCAGTGTGATGATATCAGTGTGTACTGACAGCAGATAGTTTGGTGAAGAGGAAGTTGAAGTGGTGATATCAGTGTGATGATATCAGTGTGTACTGACAGCAGATAGTTTGGTGAAGAGGAAGTTGAAGTGGTGATATCAGTGTGATACCGACATCAGATAGTTTGGTAAAGAGGAAGTTGAAGTGGTGATATCAGTGTGATACTGACAGCAGATAGTTTGGTGAAGAGGAAGTTGAACTGCTGAGCCTCTTTGATCATCCTGTCCGCCCCCTCCCTCCTCTCCTCTGCGTTCTTGAAGGTGATCCTCTTCTGCATGACAGCCTTGATGTAGTCCACCACCACCCTCCTTAGGGCCTCACCGCTCATCTCCTGCACACACACCTCACTAGTCAGGGGCCCGCGCCACACTCTCAAAAACCACAACAAAGTGGAGTAAAAGGCAGGTCAGATTTAAGAATAAAAATAACATATATTATATATATATATATATATATATATATATATATATATATATATATATATATATATATATATATATATATACTGATGAATCCGATATGTGTAGGACTTATTTTTATCACTTATTTTACTGGGACCTTTAAAACAAAAACAAAATAAATACTATAATTTCTCCAAAAAATAATAATGTCTTAAAATCAAGGTTATTATGAATGATTGACATATTTAAAACCACAAATATTTTACAGCAAATATTACACTTTGACATTTTTTGGGGGGAAATATTGCATATTTTGTGTTTTTGCCATAAAAAATGCATATATAATTTAAAAAACAATTATAATTGACGAATAGTTCTGAAGTTCATTTGGAGTTTTAAGTGTTAAAAGTAAAAATAATAATAATACATTTTAGTTATGTTTAACACTTTTTTAGTTGGACTTTTAAAAAACAAAAAGTTACATTTCTCAAAAAATTATCATGTATGTTAGAATCAATATAATGATTAATTATTATTTAGAACTACAAATACTTCACATCAAATATTACACTTTGACATATTTTTGGGGGAAATCATTGCATATTTTATGTATTTGCCATAAAAAATGCATATATAATTAAAAAAACAATTGTAATTGACTAATAGTTCTGAAGTTGATTTGGAGTTTTAAGTGTTAAAAGAAAAAATAATTATAATAATAATAATAATACATAAGTTATGTTTAACACTTTTTTTAGTAGGACTTTTAAAAAACAAAAAGAAAAAAACAAACAAAACAAAAAATAATGTATTAAAATTAATATTGTTAGGAATTATTGACATATTTTAGACTTCAATTACTTCACATAAAATATTACACTTTGACATTTTGGGGGGGATATTGCATATTTTGTGTTTTTTCCTTAAAAAAATGTTCTTTGCCAAAAAGGTAAAAGAAACAAATAAAAAAAAAATTAAATAAAATTATATATATATATATATATATATATATAAATAACTGATATATCTGAAGTTGATTTGGAGTTTTAAGTGTTTTAAGAGTTAAAAGTAAAATAAATAAATGAGTTATTTTTAACACTTTTTTAGTGGGACCTTTAAAAACCAAACCAAAAAAAAACCTAAACAAAAGAAATAGTACAATTTCTCAAAAAATAATAATGTATTAAAATCAATGTTGTTATGAATGATTGACATATTTAAAACTCCAAATACTTCACATCAAATACTACACTTTGACATTTTTTCAGGGGGAAATATTGCATATTTTGTGCTTTTGCCATAAAAAATGTATTTATAATTGAAATTATATATATAATTGATTAATAGATCTGAAGTCAATTTGGAGTTTTAAATGTTAAAAGTAAAAATTAATAATAATAATAATAATACACATAATACATAAGTTATGTTTAACACTTTTTCAGTAGGACTTTTAAAAAACAAAAAAGACAAAAACAAAACAAAAAATAAAATTTCTCAAAAAAATAATGTATATTATAATCAATATAATTATTAATTATTGACATATTTAGAACTACCAATACTTCACATCAAATATTACACTTTGACATTTTTTTGGGGGGAAATATAGCATTTTTTATGTATTGCCCAAAAAAAAAAAAAAAAATAAAAAAAAAAAAATATATATATATATATATATATATATATATATATATATATATATATATATATATATATATATATTTTCTTTGCCGAAAAGGCGTAACACAAATTTAAAAAAACCTTAAAAAAAAAACAACAACAAACACTATAATTTCTCAAAAAATAATAATGGATTAAAATCAAAGTTATTATGAATTGTTGACATATTTAAGACACTTTGTAATATTTGCCAAAAAGACAAAAAGACACACACATACACAGAGAGAAGGAGGTCTTCCCTACCTGGTTGAAGGGTTTCTTGACCTTGTTGAAGTCGTTAAAGTAGTCCTCCACCGTCACACAGATGGTGTCCACAGCGTGCGAGCCCGTCAGCCACTTCCTGGTCAGCAGCTCGCTCAGGTGATGCTAAGCAGGTGACAGCAGGTACACATCTGTTTGCCGAGGTCTACAAGATGGCACCAAACATGTGTCTGCCAGCCTCAACCCCTAGTAAGAAGCTCCTTGGAGTCCATCCAGCTGGACTGAGTTATTTTGCACTACCATTTCACGCCACGTTATTACATATGGCTCCTTTAAATTGTTTTTACGGAGGAATTTGCTCCACTATAGAAACTTTCCTCTGTACGAACCCTGTGGAGATGATTGGTGCTCCAGCTGCGAATGATTGAAAGAGTGAAAGTGAGCTACCTCCAGGTCCAGGAAGACTTCGTCCAGGAGGAACTGACATCCCTCCTTGGCCACCTCGTTGAGGGTCCTCTCGATGGCGGCGTCGCTGTCCGTGACCTGGCACACCTGGGAGTACTTCCTCTTCAGACTGTTGATGGACTCCCTGGGCAACACATGACCGACTCCGCTTTTAGCTGGAAAATGCTCCCGTGAGAACAAGAGGCATTAACGTCTTTCCCCATTAAGAAAGGACACGCCCCATGTCATTGTGTACATTCAACCGACATTGAGTAGGTTCAATGTACAAGACAAAATACGGGACGGTGCGTTCAAGGACCGATGAACGGAGTACGACGTCACAACGCCCACCGGAAATATAAAAAATTGATTTTGTTCTCAATGCACTTTTCATTCAAATGTATTTTTAAAGGGTTACAATTCAAAGCGATATTTAAAACAATAAAAGCTCAGCCATTAAAACAGATCAAATAGTAATTTTAGTGTCTTGTACTTACTGACAAATGTGCTGTTTCATATTTGCTTTTAATTATTTATTTTTTTAATTGGATAATAGTATTTATTAGCAAATATATTATTTTATACTTGTTTTAGTTATTACTTTTTTGGTATTTGTTAGCATATTATATATATATATATATATATATATATATATGTCCAGGGTGTACCCCGCCTTCCGCCCGATTGTAGCTGAGATAGGCGCCAGCGCCCCCCGCGACCCCAAAAGGGAATAAGCGGTAGAAAATGGATGGATGGATGGATGGATGGATATATATATATTATACTTATTTTAGTTAGTATTAGTTTTTAATTGTATTTATTAGCATATACATTATTTTATACTTATTTTTGTTTTTTATTGTATTTATTAGCATATACATTATTTTATAATTATTTTAGTTTTTGATTGTATTTATCCATCCATCCATTTTCTACCGCTTATTCCCTTTTTTTGGGGGTCGCGGGGGCGCCTATCTCAGCTACAATCGGGTGGAAGGCGGCGTACACCCTGGACAAGTCGCCCTCATCACAGGGCCAACACAGATAGACAGACAACATTCACACTCACATTCACACACTAGGGACCATTTATACTTATTTTAGTTTTTTATTAGCATATATATCATTTTATACTTAATTCTGTTATTAGTTTTTTATTGGCATATATGCCATTTTATTCTTATTTTAGTTATTAGTTTTTTAATTGTATTTATTACCATACATCTTATTTTATACTTTTGTTAGTATAATTTTTTTAATTGTATTTATTATCATATATATTATTTTACACTTTTTATAGTTATTAGTTTTTTTATTATCATATATAGTTTTATACTTATTTTAGTTATTAGTTTTCTATTGTATTTATTAACATATATACTATTTTATACTTGTTTTAGATATGGTTATTGGGTTTTTTGCATTCTATTTATTAGCAAATATATTATTTCATACTTATGTTTGAATTATTTTAATTGTATAATTTAAGAATTGTAATTATATTAAATATATTATCTCCTCTTTATCTTTGAATTAGTTTAATTCCCAATTGTATTTAAAGGCAAATATATTGTTTCGTATTTATATTTAAAGGAATTTTTTGAGAATTGTACTTAATGGCTAACTGAGCTGTCAGCAGTTTTCCACAAAAGTTAACAGGTTGTATGATGCGTTCATGTACTCAAAGTGGACTTTAGAGGCCAGTGTGTTTGCGGTGGTCAGCATGCAGCCTACTTGAAGGTCTGGCAGTTGTTTATGATGGCGATCATGTACTCAAAGTGGACTTTAGAGGCCAGTGTGTTTGTGGTGGTCAGCATGCAGCCTACTTGAAGGTCTGGCAGTTGTTTATGATGGCGATCATGTACTCAAAGTGGACTTTAGAGGCCAGTGTGTTTGTGGTGGTCAGCATGCAGCCTACTTGAATGTCTGGCAGTTGTTTATGATGGCGATCATGTACTGCACGTAGCACTGAGGCAGCTGCCGGTCCCTCAGGTGTTCCTCCTTGTAGAGCACCGCCTCCTCTCGGTACCTGGCGTGGGAAGCGACGAGGTGAGTCCCGGCAGGGGGGGGCGGGACGAGGACCGTGGAGACTCTTACCTGACCAGGAAGGAGTTCATCTGTTTCAGGCACAGCTTGAGGACCTGCTCCTTGAAGTCCCCGTCGATCTGCGCCGCCACTTGCAGGTTCTGCTCGAACATCTGATGAGGCGCGTGGGTGAGTATCACGGAGAGGAAAGACGTGCCGGTGTGTGACCAGGTACCTGGAAGACGATGGCGGGCAGCGTGGTCTGGTAGTAGCCGTCCTGGTCGGCTTCGGGCTCCGTGTCTTTCTGCCAGTCCTTCTTGTCCGTTTCCAGGGCTTTTCTCAGCCAGCCGGTGATGTTGGACTGGGGACACGCGGGCAGAGAGCGTGTAACATGTGTAGCGGGTCGAGGTGGGTGGCGCCTACCGTGAAAGTCTGCACGTATTTGCTGAGGAGGTCATCAACCACGTCCTGAGGGAGCAGCGACTCCAGATGCTCGCTGCTCTCCAAAGCCAGCTCCGGGTGGCCCATCATGTCCACGCTGGCCAACAAACAAACACAAACACAAACACAAACACACACACACACACACACACACACACACGCACACACACACACGCACACACACGCACACACACGCACACACACGCACACACACACACACACACACACACGTCAGTGTTCTCCTCAATTACTGACCTATTGATGTTGCCTATGACTTCACATCAAATGTTACTATTTGACAACTTTTGGTGGGGAAAAGATTGCATGTTTTCTGGTTTTTTTGGAGACAAAATGGGCATAAAACATAGACGAAGAAAAATAATAAGAAGTTAATCTATGGATTTATGTATTGAATAAATACAATAAAAATAAATATAGATATGACTTGTTTAACATTTTTATGATTTCCATTTTTTACATTTTTTGTGTTTTTGACATAAAAAATATTAAATGTTTAATGTGACAATTGTATGTAATAGCAACTATACTGTATTATTGAAAATATATTTTGGAATTATTCAATATAGTTGTATTTATTGGCAAATATATTAGTTTGTATTTCTTTTGAATCTAGTATTTTTTAATTTGAGAATTGTATTTTTTAGCAAAAATATTATTTGTAATTATTGTTATTAGTTTTTTCATCAATCAATCAATCAATGTTTACTTATATAGCCCTAAATCACTAGTGTCTCAAAGGGCTGCACAAACCACCACGACATCCTCGGTAGGCCCACATAAGGGCAAGGAAAACTCACACCCAGTGGGACATCGGTGACAATAATGACCCAGTGGGACGTCGGTGACAATGATGACTATGAGAACCTTAGAGAGGAGGAAAGCAATGGATGTCGAGCGGGTCTAACATGTTACTGTGAAAGTTCAATCCACAATGGATCCAACACAGTCGCGAGAGTCCAGTCCAAAGCGGATCCAACACAGCAGCGAGAGTCCTGTTCACAGGGGAGCCAGCAGGAAACCATCACAAGCGGAGGCGGATCAGCAGCGCAGAGATGTCCCCAGCCGATACACAGGCAAGCAGTACATGGCCACCGGATTGGACCGGACCCCCTCCACAAGGGAGACTGGGACATAGAAGAAAAAGAAAAGAAACGGCAGATCAACTGGTCTAAAAAGGGAGTCTATTTAAAGGCTAGAGTATACAAATGAGTTTTAAGGTGAGACTTAAATGCTTCTACTGAGGTGGCATCTCGAACTGTTACCGGGAGGGCATTCCAGAGTACTGGAGCCCGAACGGAAAACGCTCTATAGCCCGCAGACTTTTTTTGGGCTTTGGGAATCACTAATAAGCCGGAGTCCTTTGAACGCAGATTTCTTGCCGGGACATATGGTACAATACAATCGGCAAGATAGGATGGAGCTAAACCGTGTAGTATTTTATACGTAAGTAGTAAAACCTTAAAGTCACATCTTAAGTGCACAGGAAGCCAGTGCAGGTGAGCCAGTACAAGCGTAATGTGATCAAACTTTCTTGTTCTTGTCAAAAGTCTAGCAGCCGCATTTTGTACCAACTGTAATCTTTTAATGCTAGACATGGGGAGACCCGAAAATAATACATTACAGTAGTCGAGGCGAGACTACTGTTTTTTTCAGTTGTATCTATTGAGAAATGTAATGTTTCTTTTTTATTATTGTTATTTTTTTTAAAATATTTATTTGTTTTAATCATTTAAAAAAATAATAATGAATCAAAATTAATATTGTTAGGTATTATTGACCTATTTATGTCGCCGATGACTTCACATCAAATGTTCCTATCTGACAACTTTTGGGGGGAAACGATTGCATATTTTGTGATTTTTTTTTTTTTTTTTACAAAAAACATAGACAAAGAAAAGTAATAAGAAGTTAATCTATGGATTTATGTATTGAATAAATCAATAAAATTAAATATATATATATATATATATATATATATATATATATGGCTTGGTAACATTTTTATGACTTATATTTTTTACATATTTAGTGTTTTTGACATTAAAAAAATTTCATTTTTAATGTCACAATTGTATGTAATAGCAATTATACTGTATTATTGCACATTATATATTAGAATTATACAATATAATTGTTTTTTTTTGGCAAATACATTATATTGTATTCTATAAATGTAGCATTTTTTAATTTGAGAATTGTATTTTTTAGCAAGTATATTATTTGTAATTATTATTAGTTTTTTTCAGTAGAATTTATTGACAAATATGTTTCTTTTTTATTATTATAGTTATTGATTTTTTCTATTTATTTGTTTTAATCATTTTAAAAATAATAATGAATCAAAATTAATATGGTTATGAATTATTGACCTATTCATGTCTCCACTCACATCAAATATTACACTTTGAAAAGTTTTTTAGGGAAAATATTGCATATTTAGTTTTTACCGTAAAAAAACAGGGTTTCGACAAAATGAGCATAAAACTTAAAAAAAGAAAAGTAATAAGAAGTTTTACTGGAGATTTAAGTATTGAATACATAGAATACATGTAAATATATATATGACTTGTTTTTAACATTTTTAAATATTGAGTGTTTTAAACTGAAAAGAGAGCTGAGGTGCATTGTGCAGGAAGTGACCATCTTTGACATGTTGCTCCAACTTACCTGCAGCACACCTGTGTATATATATATATATATATATATAAACATGTGTTGGGAGCTACCTACCTTTTATAGGTGTTGAGGACCCAGGTCAGCAGTGACACGATCTCATTGGCCTCCAAATCCTCAAAGACCAGCTCTTTCACCCGACTGGACACTGCGTTGTGGTACAGGCTGAAGAACCTGAAACACACCTGTCTTTATGGCACCTGTAGGTGTTATTATGTATACATGTCACCTGTTGTAGGTGTAATAATGTATTCATGTCACCTGTTGTAGGTGTTATAATGTGTGTATTACCCGTTGTAAGTGTAATAATGTGTGTATTACCTGTTATAATGTATTGATGTTACCTGTTCTAGGTGTAATAATGTGTGTATTACCTGTTGTAGGTGTAATAATGTGTGTATTACCTGTTATAATGTATTGATGTCACCTGTTGTAAGTGTAATAATGTGTGTATTACCTGTTGTAGGTGTAATAATGTGTGTATTACCTGTTATAATGTATTAATGTCACCTGTTGTAAGTGTAATAATGTGTGTATTACCTGTTATGATGTATTGATGTTACCTGTTGTAGGTGTAATAATGTGTGTATTACCTGTTGTAGGTGTAATAATGTGTGTATTACCTGTTGTAGGTGTAATAATGTGTGTATTACCTGTTATGTTTTGATGTTACCTGTTGTAGGTGTCATAATGTGTGTATTACCTGTTGTAGGTGTCATAATGTGTATTACCTGTTATAATGTATTGCTGTTACCTGTTGTAGGTGTCAAGCGTGTATTACCTGTTGTAGGTGTCATGTGTGTATTACCTGTTGTAGGTGTAATAATGTGTGTATTACCTGTTATAATGTATTGCTGTTACCTGTTGTAGGTGTCATGTGTGTATTACCTGTTGTAGGTGTCATAATGTGTGTATTACCTGTTATAATGTATTGCTGTTGCCTGCTGTAGGTGTAATAATGTGTGTATTACCTGTTGTAGGTGTCATAATGTGTATTACCTGTTATAATGTATTGCTGTTACCTGTTGTAGGTGTCATGTGTGTATTACCTGTTGTAGGTGTCATAATGTGTGTATTACCTGTTATAATGTATTGCTGTTACCTGTTGTAGGTGTCATGTGTGTATTACCTGTTGTAGGTGTAATAATGTGTGTATTACCTGTTGTAGGTGTAATAATGTGTGTATTACCTGTTGTAGGTGTCATAATGTGTGTATTACCTGTTGTAGGTGTCATAATGTGTGTATTACCTGTTATAATGTATTGATGTCACCTGTTGTAAGTGTAATAATGTGTGTATTACCTGTTGTAGGTGTAATAATGTGTGTATTACCTGTTGTAGGTGTCATAATGTGTGTATTACCTGTTATAATGTATTGATGTCACCTGTTGTAAGTGTAATAATGTGTGTATTACCTGTTATGATGTATTGATGTTACCTGTTGTAGGTGTAATAATGTGTGTATTACCTGTTGTAGGTGTAATAATGTGTGTATTACCTGTTGTAGGTGTAATAATGTGTGTATTACCTGTTATGTTTTGATGTTACCTGTTGTAGGTGTCATAATGTGTGTATTACCTGTTGTAGGTGTCATAATGTGTATTACCTGTTATAATGTATTGCTGTTACCTGTTGTAGGTGTCAAGTGTGTATTACCTGTTGTAGGTGTCATGTGTGTATTACCTGTTGTAGGTGTAATAATGTGTGTATTACCTGTTATAATGTATTGCTGTTACCTGTTGTAGGTGTCATGTGTGTATTACCTGTTGTAGGTGTCATAATGTGTGTATTACCTGTTATAATGTATTGCTGTTACCTGTTGTAGGTGTAATACTGTGTGTATTACCTGTTGTAGGTGTCATAATGTGTATTACCTGTTATAATGTATTGCAGTTACCTGTTGTAGGTGTCATGTGTGTATTACCTGTTGTAAGTGTCATAATGTGTGTATTACCTGTTATAATGTATTGCTGTTACCTATTGTAGGTGTCATGTGTGTATTACCTGTTGTAGGTGACATAATGTGTATTACCTGTTATAATGTATTGCTGTTACCTGTTGTAGGTGTCATGTGTGTATTACCTGTTGTAGGTGTCATAATGTGTATTACCTGTTATAATGTATTGCTGTTACCTGTTGTAGGTGTCAAGTGTGTATTACCTGTTGTAGGTGTCATGTGTGTATTACCTGTTGTAGGTTTCATAATGTGGATTACCTGTTATAATGTATTGCTGTTACCTGTTGTAGGTGTCAAGTGTGTATTACCTGTTGT
This sequence comes from Nerophis ophidion, assembly GCF_033978795.1. NCBI lineage: Eukaryota > Metazoa > Chordata > Actinopteri > Syngnathiformes > Syngnathidae > Nerophis > Nerophis ophidion. The sequence goes on along the minus strand of NC_084638.1, from coordinate 26,511,331 downwards.
AGGTGTAATAATGTGTGTATTACCTGTTGTAGGTGTAATAATGTGTGTATTACCTGTTGTAGGTGTCATAATGTGTGTATTACCTGTTATAATGTATTGCTGTTACCTGTTGTAGGTGTCATGTGTGTATTACCTGTTGTAGGTGTCATAATGTGTGTATTACCTGTTATAATGTATTGCTGTTACCTATTGTAGGTGTCATGTGTGTATGACCTGTTGTAGGTGTCATAATGTGTGTATTACCTGTTATAATGTATTGCTGTTACCTGTTGTGTCATAATGTGTATTACCTGTTATAATGTATTGCTGTTACCTATTGTAGGTGTCATGTGTGTATTACCTGTTGTAGGTGTCATAATGTGTATTACCTGTTGTAGGTGTCATAATGTGTGTATTACCTGTTATAATGTATTGCTGTTACCTGTTGTGTCATAATGTGTATTACCTGTTATAATGTATTGCTGTTACCTGTTGTAGGTGTCATGTGTGTATTACCTGTTGTAGGTGTCCTAATGTGGATTACCTGTTATAATGTATTGCTGTTACCTGTTGTAGGTGTCAAGTGTGTATTACCTGTTGTAGGAGTCATGTGTGTATTACCTGTTGTAGGTGTAATAATGTGTGTATTACCTGTTGTAGGTGTCATAATGTGTGTATTACCTGTTATAATGTATTGCTGTTACCTGTTGTAGGTGTCATGTGTGTATTACCTGTTGTAGGTGTCATAATGTGTGTATTACCTGTTATAATGTATTGCTGTTACCTATTGTAGGTGTCATGTGTGTATTACCTGTTGTAGGTGTCATAATGTGTGTATTACCTGTTGTAGGTGTCATAATATGTGTATTACCTGTTGTAATGTATTGCTGTTACCTATTGTAGGTGTCATGTGTGTATTACCTGTTGTAGGTGTCATAATGTGTGTATTACCTGTTGTAGGTGTAATGTGTGTATTACCTGTTATAATGTATTGCTGTTACCTATTGTAGGTGTCATGTGTGTATTACCTGTTGTAGGTTTCATAATGTGTGTATTACCTGTTCTAATGTATTGCTGTTACCTATTGTAGGTGTCATAATGTGTGTATTACCTGTTGTAGGTGTAATGTGTGTATTACCTGTTATAATGTATTGCTGTTACCTGTTGTAGGTGTCATAATGTGTGTATTACCTGTTATAATGTATTGCTGTTACCTGTTGTAGGTGTCATGTGTGTATTACCTGTTGTAGGTGTCATAATGTGTGTATTACCTGTTGTAGGTGTCATAATGTGTGTATTACCTGTTGTAGGTGTCATAATGTGTGTATTACCTGTTATAATGTATTGCTGTTACCTATTGTAGGTGTCATGTGTGTATTACCTGTTGTAGGTGTCATAATGTGTGTATTACCTGTTGTAGGTGTAATAATGTGTGTATTACCTGTTATAATGTATTGCTGTTACCTGTTGTAGGTGTCATGTGTGTATTACCTGTTGTAGGTGAAATAATGTGTATTACCTGTTATAATGTATTGCTGTTACCTGTTGTAGGTGTCATGTGTGTATTACCTGTTGTAGGTGAAATAATGTGTATTACCTGTTATAATGTATTGCTGTTACCTGTTGTAGGTGTCATGTGTGTATTACCTGTTGTAGGTGTCATAATGCGTGTATTACCTGTTATAATGTATTGCTGTTACCTGTTGTAGGTGTCATAATGTGTGTATTACCTGTTGTAGGTGTCATAATGTGTGTATTACCTGTTGTATGTGTCATAATGTGTGTATTACCTGTTCTAATGTATTGCTGTTACCTATTGTAGGTGTCATAATGTGTGTATTACCTGTTGTAGGTGTAATAATGTGTGTATTACCTGTTATAATGTATTGCTGTTACCTATTGTAGGTGTCATGTGTGTATTACCTGTTGTAGGTGTCATAATGTGTGTATTACCTGTTATAATGTATTGCTGTTAACTGTTGTAGGTGTCATGTGTGTATTACCTGTTGTAGGTGTAATAATGTGTGTATTACCTGTTGTAGGTGTAATAATGTGTGTATTACCTGTTGTAGGTGTCATAATGTGTGTATTACCTGTTGTAGGTGTCATAATGTGTGTATTACCTGTTATAATGTATTGATGTCACCTGTTGTAAGTGTAATAATGTGTGTATTACCTGTTGTAGGTGTAATAATGTGTGTATTACCTGTTGTAGGTGTCATAATGTGTGTATTACCTGTTATAATGTATTGATGTCACCTGTTGTAAGTGTAATAATGTGTGTATTACCTGTTATGATGTATTGATGTTACCTGTTGTAGGTGTAATAATGTGTGTATTACCTGTTGTAGGTGTAATAATGTGTGTATTACCTGTTGTAGGTGTAATAATGTGTGTATTACCTGTTATGTTTTGATGTTACCTGTTGTAGGTGTCATAATGTGTGTATTACCTGTTGTAGGTGTCATAATGTGTATTACCTGTTATAATGTATTGCTGTTACCTGTTGTAGGTGTCAAGTGTGTATTACCTGTTGTAGGTGTCATGTGTGTATTACCTGTTGTAGGTGTAATAATGTGTGTATTACCTGTTATAATGTATTGCTGTTACCTGTTGTAGGTGTCATGTGTGTATTACCTGTTGTAGGTGTCATAATGTGTGTATTACCTGTTATAATGTATTGCTGTTACCTGTTGTAGGTGTAATACTGTGTGTATTACCTGTTGTAGGTGTCATAATGTGTATTACCTGTTATAATGTATTGCAGTTACCTGTTGTAGGTGTCATGTGTGTATTACCTGTTGTAAGTGTCATAATGTGTGTATTACCTGTTATAATGTATTGCTGTTACCTATTGTAGGTGTCATGTGTGTATTACCTGTTGTAGGTGACATAATGTGTATTACCTGTTATAATGTATTGCTGTTACCTGTTGTAGGTGTCATGTGTGTATTACCTGTTGTAGGTGTCATAATGTGTATTACCTGTTATAATGTATTGCTGTTACCTGTTGTAGGTGTCAAGTGTGTATTACCTGTTGTAGGTGTCATGTGTGTATTACCTGTTGTAGGTGTCATAATGTGGATTACCTGTTATAATGTATTGCTGTTACCTGTTGTAGGTGTCAAGTGTGTATTACCTGTTGTAGGTGTAATAATGTGTGTATTACCTGTTGTAGGTGTAATAATGTGTGTATTACCTGTTGTAGGTGTCATAATGTGTGTATTACCTGTTATAATGTATTGCTGTTACCTGTTGTAGGTGTCATGTGTGTATTACCTGTTGTAGGTGTCATAATGTGTGTATTACCTGTTATAATGTATTGCTGTTACCTATTGTAGGTGTCATGTGTGTATGACCTGTTGTAGGTGTCATAATGTGTGTATTACCTGTTATAATGTATTGCTGTTACCTGTTGTGTCATAATGTGTATTACCTGTTATAATGTATTGCTGTTACCTATTGTAGGTGTCATGTGTGTATTACCTGTTGTAGGTGTCATAATGTGTATTACCTGTTGTAGGTGTCATAATGTGTGTATTACCTGTTATAATGTATTGCTGTTACCTGTTGTGTCATAATGTGTATTACCTGTTATAATGTATTGCTGTTACCTGTTGTAGGTGTCATGTGTGTATTACCTGTTGTAGGTGTCCTAATGTGGATTACCTGTTATAATGTATTGCTGTTACCTGTTGTAGGTGTCAAGTGTGTATTACCTGTTGTAGGAGTCATGTGTGTATTACCTGTTGTAGGTGTAATAATGTGTGTATTACCTGTTGTAGGTGTCATAATGTGTGTATTACCTGTTATAATGTATTGCTGTTACCTGTTGTAGGTGTCATGTGTGTATTACCTGTTGTAGGTGTCATAATGTGTGTATTACCTGTTATAATGTATTGCTGTTACCTATTGTAGGTGTCATGTGTGTATTACCTGTTGTAGGTGTCATAATGTGTGTATTACCTGTTGTAGGTGTCATAATATGTGTATTACCTGTTGTAATGTATTGCTGTTACCTATTGTAGGTGTCATGTGTGTATTACCTGTTGTAGGTGTCATAATGTGTGTATTACCTGTTGTAGGTGTAATGTGTGTATTACCTGTTATAATGTATTGCTGTTACCTATTGTAGGTGTCATGTGTGTATTACCTGTTGTAGGTTTCATAATGTGTGTATTACCTGTTCTAATGTATTGCTGTTACCTATTGTAGGTGTCATAATGTGTGTATTACCTGTTGTAGGTGTAATGTGTGTATTACCTGTTATAATGTATTGCTGTTACCTGTTGTAGGTGTCATAATGTGTGTATTACCTGTTATAATGTATTGCTGTTACCTGTTGTAGGTGTCATGTGTGTATTACCTGTTGTAGGTGTCATAATGTGTGTATTACCTGTTGTAGGTGTCATAATGTGTGTATTACCTGTTGTAGGTGTCATAATGTGTGTATTACCTGTTATAATGTATTGCTGTTACCTATTGTAGGTGTCATGTGTGTATTACCTGTTGTAGGTGTCATAATGTGTGTATTACCTGTTGTAGGTGTAATAATGTGTGTATTACCTGTTATAATGTATTGCTGTTACCTGTTGTAGGTGTCATGTGTGTATTACCTGTTGTAGGTGAAATAATGTGTATTACCTGTTATAATGTATTGCTGTTACCTGTTGTAGGTGTCATGTGTGTATTACCTGTTGTAGGTGAAATAATGTGTATTACCTGTTATAATGTATTGCTGTTACCTGTTGTAGGTGTCATGTGTGTATTACCTGTTGTAGGTGTCATAATGCGTGTATTACCTGTTATAATGTATTGCTGTTACCTGTTGTAGGTGTCATAATGTGTGTATTACCTGTTGTAGGTGTCATAATGTGTGTATTACCTGTTGTATGTGTCATAATGTGTGTATTACCTGTTCTAATGTATTGCTGTTACCTATTGTAGGTGTCATAATGTGTGTATTACCTGTTGTAGGTGTAATAATGTGTGTATTACCTGTTATAATGTATTGCTGTTACCTATTGTAGGTGTCATGTGTGTATTACCTGTTGTAGGTGTCATAATGTGTGTATTACCTGTTATAATGTATTGCTGTTACCTGTTGTAGGTGTCATGTGTGTATTACCTGTTGTAGGTGTAATAATGTGTGTATTACCTGTTGTAGGTGTAATAATGTGTGTATTACCTGTTGTAGGTGTCATAATGTGTGTATTACCTGTTGTAGGTGTCATAATGTGTGTATTACCTGTTATAATGTATTGATGTCACCTGTTGTAAGTGTAATAATGTGTGTATTACCTGTTGTAGGTGTAATAATGTGTGTATTACCTGTTGTAGGTGTCATAATGTGTGTATTACCTGTTATAATGTATTGATGTCACCTGTTGTAAGTGTAATAATGTGTGTATTACCTGTTATGATGTATTGATGTTACCTGTTGTAGGTGTAATAATGTGTGTATTACCTGTTGTAGGTGTAATAATGTGTGTATTACCTGTTGTAGGTGTAATAATGTGTGTATTACCTGTTATGTTTTGATGTTACCTGTTGTAGGTGTCATAATGTGTGTATTACCTGTTGTAGGTGTCATAATGTGTATTACCTGTTATAATGTATTGCTGTTACCTGTTGGAGGTGTCAAGTGTGTATTACCTGTTGTAGGTGTCATGTGTGTATTACCTGTTGTAGGTGTAATAATGTGTGTATTACCTGTTATAATGTATTGCTGTTACCTGTTGTAGGTGTCATGTGTGTATTACCTGTTGTAGGTGTCATAATGTGTGTATTACCTGTTATAATGTATTGCTGTTACCTGTTGTAGGTGTAATACTGTGTGTATTACCTGTTGTAGGTGTCATAATGTGTATTACCTGTTATAATGTATTGCAGTTACCTGTTGTAGGTGTCATGTGTGTATTACCTGTTGTAAGTGTCATAATGTGTGTATTACCTGTTATAATGTATTGCTGTTACCTATTGTAGGTGTCATGTGTGTATTACCTGTTGTAGGTGACATAATGTGTATTACCTGTTATAATGTATTGCTGTTACCTGTTGTAGGTGTCATGTGTGTATTACCTGTTGTAGGTGTCATAATGTGTATTACCTGTTATAATGTATTGCTGTTACCTGTTGTAGGTGTCAAGTGTGTATTACCTGTTGTAGGTGTCATGTGTGTATTACCTGTTGTAGGTGTCATAATGTGGATTACCTGTTATAATGTATTGCTGTTACCTGTTGTAGGTGTCAAGTGTGTATTACCTGTTGTAGGTGTAATAATGTGTGTATTACCTGTTGTAGGTGTAATAATGTGTGTATTACCTGTTGTAGGTGTCATAATGTGTGTATTACCTGTTATAATGTATTGCTGTTACCTGTTGTAGGTGTCATGTGTGTATTACCTGTTGTAGGTGTCATAATGTGTGTATTACCTGTTATAATGTATTGCTGTTACCTATTGTAGGTGTCATGTGTGTATGACCTGTTGTAGGTGTCATAATGTGTGTATTACCTGTTATAATGTATTGCTGTTACCTGTTGTGTCATAATGTGTATTACCTGTTATAATGTATTGCTGTTACCTATTGTAGGTGTCATGTGTGTATTACCTGTTGTAGGTGTCATAATGTGTATTACCTGTTGTAGGTGTCATAATGTGTGTATTACCTGTTATAATGTATTGCTGTTACCTGTTGTGTCATAATGTGTATTACCTGTTATAATGTATTGCTGTTACCTGTTGTAGGTGTCATGTGTGTATTACCTGTTGTAGGTGTCCTAATGTGGATTACCTGTTATAATGTATTGCTGTTACCTGTTGTAGGTGTCAAGTGTGTATTACCTGTTGTAGGAGTCATGTGTGTATTACCTGTTGTAGGTGTAATAATGTGTGTATTACCTGTTGTAGGTGTCATAATGTGTGTATTACCTGTTATAATGTATTGCTGTTACCTGTTGTAGGTGTCATGTGTGTATTACCTGTTGTAGGTGTCATAATGTGTGTATTACCTGTTGTAGGTGTCATAATGTGTGTATTACCTGTTGTAGGTGTCATAATGTGTGTATTACCTGTTATAATGTATTGCTGTTACCTATTGTAGGTGTCATGTGTGTATTACCTGTTGTAGGTGTCATAATGTGTGTATTACCTGTTGTAGGTGTAATAATGTGTGTATTACCTGTTATAATGTATTGCTGTTACCTGTTGTAGGTGTCATGTGTGTATTACCTGTTGTAGGTGAAATAATGTGTATTACCTGTTATAATGTATTGCTGTTACCTGTTGTAGGTGTCATGTGTGTATTACCTGTTGTAGGTGAAATAATGTGTATTACCTGTTATAATGTATTGCTGTTACCTGTTGTAGGTGTCATGTGTGTATTACCTGTTGTAGGTGTCATAATGCGTGTATTACCTGTTATAATGTATTGCTGTTACCTGTTGTAGGTGTCATAATGTGTGTATTACCTGTTGTAGGTGTCATAATGTGTGTATTACCTGTTGTATGTGTCATAATGTGTGTATTACCTGTTCTAATGTATTGCTGTTACCTATTGTAGGTGTCATAATGTGTGTATTACCTGTTGTAGGTGTAATAATGTGTGTATTACCTGTTATAATGTATTGCTGTTACCTATTGTAGGTGTCATGTGTGTATTACCTGTTGTAGGTGTCATAATGTGTGTATTACCTGTTGTAGGTGTCATAATGTGTGTATTACCTGTTGTAGGTGTCATAATGTGTGTATTACCTGTTATAATGTATTGCTGTTACCTATTGTAGGTGTCATGTGTGTATTACCTGTTGTAGGTGTCATAATGTGTGTATTACCTGTTGTAGGTGTAATAATGTGTGTATTACCTGTTATAATTTATTGCTGTTACCTGTTGTAGGTGTCATGTGTGTATTACCTGTTGTAGGTGAAATAATGTGTATTACCTGTTATAATGTATTGCTGTTACCTGTTGTAGGTGTCATGTGTGTATTACCTGTTGTAGGTGTCATAATGCGTGTATTACCTGTTATAATGTATTGCTGTTACCTGTTGTAGGTGTCATAATGTGTGTATTGCCTGTTGTAGGTGTCATAATGTGTGTATTACCTGTTGTAGGTGTCATAATGTGTTTATTACCTGTTGTAGGTGTCATAATGTGTGTATTACCTGTTGTAATGTATTGCTGTTACCTATTGTAGGTGTCATGTGTGTATTACCTGTTGTAGGTGTCATAATGTGTGTATTACCTGTTATAATGTATTGCTGTTACCTATTGTAGGTGTCATAATGTGTGTATTACCTGTTGTAGGTGTAATGTGTGTATTACCTGTTATAATGTATTGCTGTTACCTGTTGTAGGTGTCATGATGTGTGTATTACCTGTTGTAGGTGTAATGTGTGTATTACCTGTTATAATGTATTGCTGTTACCTATTGTAGGTGTCATGTGTGTATTACCTGTTGTAGGTGTCATAATGCGTGTATTACCTGTTATAATGTATTGCTGTTACCTGTTGTAGGTGTCATGTGTGTATTACCTGTTGTAGGTGTCATAATGTGTGTATTACCTGTTGTAATGTATTGCTGTTACCTATTGTAGGTGTCATGTGTGTATTACCTGTTGTAGGTGTCATAATGTGTGTATTACCTGTTATAATGTATTGCTGTTACCTATTGTAGGTGTCATCATGTGTGTATTACCTGTTGTAGGTGTAATGTGTGTATTACCTGTTATAATGTATTGCTGTTACCTGTTGTAGGTGTCATGATGTGTGTATTACCTGTTGTAGGTGTAATGTGTGTATTACCTGTTATAATGTATTGCTGTTACCTATTGTAGGTGTCATGTGTGTATTACCTGTTGTAGGTGTCATAATGCGTGTATTACCTGTTATAATGTATTGCTGTTACCTGTTGTGTCATGTGTCTATTAACTGTTGTAGGTGTCATAATGTGTGTATTGCCTGTTGTAGGTGTCATAATGTGTGTATTACCTGTTGTAATGTATTGCTGTTACCTATTGTAGGTGTCATGTGTGTATTACCTGTTGTAGGTGTCATAATGTGTGTATTACCTGTTATAATGCATTGCTGTTACCTATTGTAGGTGTCATAATGTGTGTATTACCTGTTGTAGGTGTAATGTGTGTATTACCTGTTCTAATGTATTGCTGTTACCTATTGTAGGTGTCATGTGTGTATTACCTGTTGTAGGTGTCATAATGTGTGCATTACCTGTTGTAGGTGTCATAATGTGTGTATTACCTGTTGTAATGTATTGCTGTTACCTGTTGTAGGTGTCATAATGTGTGTATTACCTGTTGTAATGTATTGCTGTTACCTATTGTAGGTGTCATGTGTGTATTACCTGTTGTAGGTGTCATGATGTGTGTATTACCTGTTGTAAGTGTCATGTGTGTATTACCTGTTGTAGGTGTCATAATGTGTGTATTGCCTGTTGTAGGTGTCATAATGTGTGTATTACCTGTTGTAGGTGTCATAATGTGTGTATTACCTGTTGTAGGTGTCATAATGTGTGTATTACCTGTTGTAGGTGTCATAATGTGTGTATTACCTGTTGTAATGTATTGCTGTTACCTATTGTAGGTGTCATGTGTGTATTACCTGTTGTAGGTGTCATAATGTGTGTATTACCTGTTATAATGTATTGCTGTTACCTATTGTAGGTGTCATGATGTGTGTATTACCTGTTGTAGGTGTATTGTGTGTATTACCTGTTATAATGTATTGCTGTTACCTATTGTAGGTGTCATGTGTGTATTACCTGTTGTAGGTGTCATAATGCGTGTATTACCTGTTATAATGTATTGCTGTTACCTGTTGTAGGTGTCATGTGTGTATTAACTGTTGTAGGTGTCATAATGTGTGTATTGCCTGTTGTAGGTGTCATAATGTGTGTATTACCTGTTGTAGGTGTCATAATGTGTATATTACCTGTTGTAGGTGTCATAATGTGTGTATTACCTGTTGTAATGTATTGCTGTTACCTATTGTAGGTGTCATGTGTGTATTACCTGTTGTAGGTGTCATAATGTGTGTATTACCTGTTATAATGTATTGCTGTTACCTATTGTAGGTGTCATAATGTGTGTATTACCTGTTGTAGGTGTAATGTGTGTATTACCTGTTCTAATGTATTGCTGTTACCTATTGTAGGTGTCATGTGTGTATTACCTGTTGTAGGTGTCATAATGTGTGTATTACCTGTTATAATGTATTGCTGTTACCTATTGTAGGTGTCATAATGTGTGTATTACCTGTTGTAGGTGTAATGTGTGTATTACCTGTTATAATGTATTGCTGTTACCTGTTGTAGGTGTCATGTGTGTATTACCTGTTGTAGGTGTCATAATGTGTGTATTACCTGTTGTAGGTGTCATAATGTGTGTATTACCTGTTGTAGGTGTCATAATGTGTGTATTACCTGTTGTAGGTGTCATAATGTGTGTATTACCTGTTGTAATGTATTGCTGTTACCTGTTGTAGGTGTCATAATGTGTGTATTACCTGTTGTAGGTGTCATAATGTGTGTATTACCTGTTGTAATGTATTGCTATTACCTATTGTAGGTGTCATGTGTGTATTACCTGTTGTAGGTGTCATAATGTGTGTATTACCTGTTGTAGGTGTCATAATATGTGTATTACCTGTTGTAATGTATTGCTGTTACCTATTGTAGGTGTCATGTGTGTATTACCTGTTGTAGGTGTCATAATGTGTGTATTACCTGTTGTAGGTGTCATAATATGTGTATTACCTGTTGTAATGTATTGCTGTTACCTATTGTAGGTGTCATGTGTGTATTACCTGTTGTAGGTGTCATAATATGTGTATTACCTGTTGTAATGTATTGTTGTTACCTATTGTAGGTGTCATAATGTGTGTATTACCTGTTGTAGGTGTAATGTGTGTATTACCTGTTATAATGTATTGCTGTTACCTATTCTAGGTGTCATGTGTGTATTACCTGTTGTAGGTGTCATAATGTGTGTATTACCTGTTGTAGGTGTCATAATGTGTGTATTACCTGTTCTAATGTATTGCTGTTACCTATTGTAGGTGTCATAATGTGTGTATTACCTGTTGTAGGTGTAATGTGTGTATTACCTGTTATAATGTATTGCTGTTACCTGTTGTAGGTGTCATGTGTGTATTACCTGTTGTAGGTGTCATAATGTGTGTATTACCTGTTGTAGGTGCCATAATGTGTGTATTACCTGTTGTAGGTGTCATAATGTGTGTATTACCTGTTGTAGGTGTCATAATGTGTATATTACCTGTTGTAATGTATTGCTGTTACCTGTTGTAGGTGTCATAATGTGTGTATTACCTGTTGTAATGTATTGCTATTACCTATTGTAGGTGTCATGTGTGTATTACCTGTTGTAGGTGTCATAATGTGTGTATTACCTGTTGTAGGTGTCATAATATGCGTATTACCTGTTATAATGTATTGCTGTTACCTATTGTAGGTGTCATGTGTGTATTACCTGTTGTAGGTGTCATAATGTGTGTATTACCTGTTGTAGGTGTCATAATATGTGTATTACCTGTTGTAATGTATTGCTGTTACCTATTGTAGGTGTCATGTGTGTATTACCTGTTGTAGGTGTCATAATGTGTGTATTCCATGTTGTAGGTGTCATAATGTGTGTATTACCTGTTATAATGTATTTCTGTTACCTATTGTAGGTGTCATAATGTGTGTATTACCTGTTGTAGGTGTAATGTGTGTATTACCTGTTATAATGTATTGCTGTTACCTATTGTAGGTGTCATGTGTGTATTACCTGTTGTAGGTGTCATAATGTGTGTATTACCTGTTGTAGGTGTCATAATGTGTGTATTACCTGTTCTAATGTATTGCTGTTACCTATTGTAGGTGTCATAATGTGTGTATTACCTGTTGTAGGTGTAATGTGTGTATTACCTGTTATAATGTATTGCTGTTACCTGTTGTAGGTGTCATAATGTGTGTATTACCTGTTATAATGTATTGCTGTTACCTGTTGTAGGTGTCATAATGTGTGTATTACCTGTTATAATGTATTGCTGTTACCTGTTGTAGGTGTCATGTGTGTATTACCTGTTGTAGGTGTCATAATGTGTGTATTACCTGTTATAATGTATTGCTGTTACCTATTGTAGGTGTCATGTGTGTATGACCTGTTGTAGGTGTCATAATGTGTGTATTACCTGTTATAATGTATTGCTGTTACCTGTTGTGTCATAATGTGTATTACCTGTTATAATGTATTGCTGTTACCTATTGTAGGTGTCATGTGTGTATTACCTGTTGTAGGTGTCATAATGTGTATTACCTGTTGTAGGTGTCATAATGTGTGTATTACCTGTTATAATGTATTGCTGTTACCTGTTGTGTCATAATGTGTATTACCTGTTATAATGTATTGCTGTTACCTGTTGTAGGTGTCATGTGTGTATTACCTGTTGTAGGTGTCCTAATGTGGATTACCTGTTATAATGTATTGCTGTTACCTGTTGTAGGTGTCAAGTGTGTATTACCTGTTGTAGGAGTCATGTGTGTATTACCTGTTGTAGGTGTAATAATGTGTGTATTACCTGTTGTAGGTGTCATAATGTGTGTATTACCTGTTATAATGTATTGCTGTTACCTGTTGTAGGTGTCATGTGTGTATTACCTGTTGTAGGTGTCATAATGTGTGTATTACCTGTTATAATGTATTGCTGTTACCTATTGTAGGTGTCATGTGTGTATTACCTGTTGTAGGTGTCATAATGTGTGTATTACCTGTTGTAGGTGTCATAATATGTGTATTACCTGTTGTAATGTATTGCTGTTACCTATTGTAGGTGTCATGTGTGTATTACCTGTTGTAGGTGTCATAATGTGTGTATTACCTGTTGTAGGTGTAATGTGTGTATTACCTGTTATAATGTATTGCTGTTACCTATTGTAGGTGTCATGTGTGTATTACCTGTTGTAGGTTTCATAATGTGTGTATTACCTGTTCTAATGTATTGCTGTTACCTATTGTAGGTGTCATAATGTGTGTATTACCTGTTGTAGGTGTAATGTGTGTATTACCTGTTATAATGTATTGCTGTTACCTGTTGTAGGTGTCATAATGTGTGTATTACCTGTTATAATGTATTGCTGTTACCTGTTGTAGGTGTCATGTGTGTATTACCTGTTGTAGGTGTCATAATGTGTGTATTACCTGTTGTAGGTGTCATAATGTGTGTATTACCTGTTGTAGGTGTCATAATGTGTGTATTACCTGTTATAATGTATTGCTGTTACCTATTGTAGGTGTCATGTGTGTATTACCTGTTGTAGGTGTCATAATGTGTGTATTACCTGTTGTAGGTGTAATAATGTGTGTATTACCTGTTATAATGTATTGCTGTTACCTGTTGTAGGTGTCATGTGTGTATTACCTGTTGTAGGTGAAATAATGTGTATTACCTGTTATAATGTATTGCTGTTACCTGTTGTAGGTGTCATGTGTGTATTACCTGTTGTAGGTGAAATAATGTGTATTACCTGTTATAATGTATTGCTGTTACCTGTTGTAGGTGTCATGTGTGTATTACCTGTTGTAGGTGTCATAATGCGTGTATTACCTGTTATAATGTATTGCTGTTACCTGTTGTAGGTGTCATAATGTGTGTATTACCTGTTGTAGGTGTCATAATGTGTGTATTACCTGTTGTATGTGTCATAATGTGTGTATTACCTGTTCTAATGTATTGCTGTTACCTATTGTAGGTGTCATAATGTGTGTATTACCTGTTGTAGGTGTAATAATGTGTGTATTACCTGTTATAATGTATTGCTGTTACCTATTGTAGGTGTCATGTGTGTATTACCTGTTGTAGGTGTCATAATGTGTGTATTACCTGTTATAATGTATTGCTGTTACCTGTTGTAGGTGTCATGTGTGTATTACCTGTTGTAGGTGTAATAATGTGTGTATTACCTGTTGTAGGTGTAATAATGTGTGTATTACCTGTTGTAGGTGTCATAATGTGTGTATTACCTGTTGTAGGTGTCATAATGTGTGTATTACCTGTTATAATGTATTGATGTCACCTGTTGTAAGTGTAATAATGTGTGTATTACCTGTTGTAGGTGTAATAATGTGTGTATTACCTGTTGTAGGTGTCATAATGTGTGTATTACCTGTTATAATGTATTGATGTCACCTGTTGTAAGTGTAATAATGTGTGTATTACCTGTTATGATGTATTGATGTTACCTGTTGTAGGTGTAATAATGTGTGTATTACCTGTTGTAGGTGTAATAATGTGTGTATTACCTGTTGTAGGTGTAATAATGTGTGTATTACCTGTTATGTTTTGATGTTACCTGTTGTAGGTGTCATAATGTGTGTATTACCTGTTGTAGGTGTCATAATGTGTATTACCTGTTATAATGTATTGCTGTTACCTGTTGTAGGTGTCAAGTGTGTATTACCTGTTGTAGGTGTCATGTGTGTATTACCTGTTGTAGGTGTAATAATGTGTGTATTACCTGTTATAATGTATTGCTGTTACCTGTTGTAGGTGTCATGTGTGTATTACCTGTTGTAGGTGTCATAATGTGTGTATTACCTGTTATAATGTATTGCTGTTACCTGTTGTAGGTGTAATACTGTGTGTATTACCTGTTGTAGGTGTCATAATGTGTATTACCTGTTATAATGTATTGCAGTTACCTGTTGTAGGTGTCATGTGTGTATTACCTGTTGTAAGTGTCATAATGTGTGTATTACCTGTTATAATGTATTGCTGTTACCTATTGTAGGTGTCATGTGTGTATTACCTGTTGTAGGTGACATAATGTGTATTACCTGTTATAATGTATTGCTGTTACCTGTTGTAGGTGTCATGTGTGTATTACCTGTTGTAGGTGTCATAATGTGTATTACCTGTTATAATGTATTGCTGTTACCTGTTGTAGGTGTCAAGTGTGTATTACCTGTTGTAGGTGTCATGTGTGTATTACCTGTTGTAGGTGTCATAATGTGGATTACCTGTTATAATGTATTGCTGTTACCTGTTGTAGGTGTCAAGTGTGTATTACCTGTTGTAGGTGTAATAATGTGTGTATTACCTGTTGTAGGTGTAATAATGTGTGTATTACCTGTTGTAGGTGTCATAATGTGTGTATTACCTGTTATAATGTATTGCTGTTACCTGTTGTAGGTGTCATGTGTGTATTACCTGTTGTAGGTGTCATAATGTGTGTATTACCTGTTATAATGTATTGCTGTTACCTATTGTAGGTGTCATGTGTGTATGACCTGTTGTAGGTGTCATAATGTGTGTATTACCTGTTATAATGTATTGCTGTTACCTGTTGTGTCATAATGTGTATTACCTGTTATAATGTATTGCTGTTACCTATTGTAGGTGTCATGTGTGTATTACCTGTTGTAGGTGTCATAATGTGTATTACCTGTTGTAGGTGTCATAATGTGTGTATTACCTGTTATAATGTATTGCTGTTACCTGTTGTGTCATAATGTGTATTACCTGTTATAATGTATTGCTGTTACCTGTTGTAGGTGTCATGTGTGTATTACCTGTTGTAGGTGTCCTAATGTGGATTACCTGTTATAATGTATTGCTGTTACCTGTTGTAGGTGTCAAGTGTGTATTACCTGTTGTAGGAGTCATGTGTGTATTACCTGTTGTAGGTGTAATAATGTGTGTATTACCTGTTGTAGGTGTCATAATGTGTGTATTACCTGTTATAATGTATTGCTGTTACCTGTTGTAGGTGTCATGTGTGTATTACCTGTTGTAGGTGTCATAATGTGTGTATTACCTGTTGTAGGTGTCATAATGTGTGTATTACCTGTTGTAGGTGTCATAATGTGTGTATTACCTGTTATAATGTATTGCTGTTACCTATTGTAGGTGTCATGTGTGTATTACCTGTTGTAGGTGTCATAATGTGTGTATTACCTGTTGTAGGTGTAATAATGTGTGTATTACCTGTTATAATGTATTGCTGTTACCTGTTGTAGGTGTCATGTGTGTATTACCTGTTGTAGGTGAAATAATGTGTATTACCTGTTATAATGTATTGCTGTTACCTGTTGTAGGTGTCATGTGTGTATTACCTGTTGTAGGTGAAATAATGTGTATTACCTGTTATAATGTATTGCTGTTACCTGTTGTAGGTGTCATGTGTGTATTACCTGTTGTAGGTGTCATAATGCGTGTATTACCTGTTATAATGTATTGCTGTTACCTGTTGTAGGTGTCATAATGTGTGTATTACCTGTTGTAGGTGTCATAATGTGTGTATTACCTGTTGTATGTGTCATAATGTGTGTATTACCTGTTCTAATGTATTGCTGTTACCTATTGTAGGTGTCATAATGTGTGTATTACCTGTTGTAGGTGTAATAATGTGTGTATTACCTGTTATAATGTATTGCTGTTACCTATTGTAGGTGTCATGTGTGTATTACCTGTTGTAGGTGTCATAATGTGTGTATTACCTGTTGTAGGTGTCATAATGTGTGTATTACCTGTTGTAGGTGTCATAATGTGTGTATTACCTGTTATAATGTATTGCTGTTACCTATTGTAGGTGTCATGTGTGTATTACCTGTTGTAGGTGTCATAATGTGTGTATTACCTGTTGTAGGTGTAATAATGTGTGTATTACCTGTTATAATTTATTGCTGTTACCTGTTGTAGGTGTCATGTGTGTATTACCTGTTGTAGGTGAAATAATGTGTATTACCTGTTATAATGTATTGCTGTTACCTGTTGTAGGTGTCATGTGTGTATTACCTGTTGTAGGTGTCATAATGCGTGTATTACCTGTTATAATGTATTGCTGTTACCTGTTGTAGGTGTCATAATGTGTGTATTGCCTGTTGTAGGTGTCATAATGTGTGTATTACCTGTTGTAGGTGTCATAATGTGTTTATTACCTGTTGTAGGTGTCATAATGTGTGTATTACCTGTTGTAATGTATTGCTGTTACCTATTGTAGGTGTCATGTGTGTATTACCTGTTGTAGGTGTCATAATGTGTGTATTACCTGTTATAATGTATTGCTGTTACCTATTGTAGGTGTCATAATGTGTGTATTACCTGTTGTAGGTGTAATGTGTGTATTACCTGTTATAATGTATTGCTGTTACCTGTTGTAGGTGTCATGATGTGTGTATTACCTGTTGTAGGTGTAATGTGTGTATTACCTGTTATAATGTATTGCTGTTACCTATTGTAGGTGTCATGTGTGTATTACCTGTTGTAGGTGTCATAATGCGTGTATTACCTGTTATAATGTATTGCTGTTACCTGTTGTAGGTGTCATGTGTGTATTACCTGTTGTAGGTGTCATAATGTGTGTATTACCTGTTGTAATGTATTGCTGTTACCTATTGTAGGTGTCATGTGTGTATTACCTGTTGTAGGTGTCATAATGTGTGTATTACCTGTTATAATGTATTGCTGTTACCTATTGTAGGTGTCATCATGTGTGTATTACCTGTTGTAGGTGTAATGTGTGTATTACCTGTTATAATGTATTGCTGTTACCTGTTGTAGGTGTCATGATGTGTGTATTACCTGTTGTAGGTGTAATGTGTGTATTACCTGTTATAATGTATTGCTGTTACCTATTGTAGGTGTCATGTGTGTATTACCTGTTGTAGGTGTCATAATGCGTGTATTACCTGTTATAATGTATTGCTGTTACCTGTTGTGTCATGTGTCTATTAACTGTTGTAGGTGTCATAATGTGTGTATTGCCTGTTGTAGGTGTCATAATGTGTGTATTACCTGTTGTAATGTATTGCTGTTACCTATTGTAGGTGTCATGTGTGTATTACCTGTTGTAGGTGTCATAATGTGTGTATTACCTGTTATAATGCATTGCTGTTACCTATTGTAGGTGTCATAATGTGTGTATTACCTGTTGTAGGTGTAATGTGTGTATTACCTGTTCTAATGTATTGCTGTTACCTATTGTAGGTGTCATGTGTGTATTACCTGTTGTAGGTGTCATAATGTGTGCATTACCTGTTGTAGGTGTCATAATGTGTGTATTACCTGTTGTAATGTATTGCTGTTACCTGTTGTAGGTGTCATAATGTGTGTATTACCTGTTGTAATGTATTGCTGTTACCTATTGTAGGTGTCATGTGTGTATTACCTGTTGTAGGTGTCATGATGTGTGTATTACCTGTTGTAAGTGTCATGTGTGTATTACCTGTTGTAGGTGTCATAATGTGTGTATTGCCTGTTGTAGGTGTCATAATGTGTGTATTACCTGTTGTAGGTGTCATAATGTGTGTATTACCTGTTGTAGGTGTCATAATGTGTGTATTACCTGTTGTAGGTGTCATAATGTGTGTATTACCTGTTGTAATGTATTGCTGTTACCTATTGTAGGTGTCATGTGTGTATTACCTGTTGTAGGTGTCATAATGTGTGTATTACCTGTTATAATGTATTGCTGTTACCTATTGTAGGTGTCATGATGTGTGTATTACCTGTTGTAGGTGTATTGTGTGTATTACCTGTTATAATGTATTGCTGTTACCTATTGTAGGTGTCATGTGTGTATTACCTGTTGTAGGTGTCATAATGCGTGTATTACCTGTTATAATGTATTGCTGTTACCTGTTGTAGGTGTCATGTGTGTATTAACTGTTGTAGGTGTCATAATGTGTGTATTGCCTGTTGTAGGTGTCATAATGTGTGTATTACCTGTTGTAGGTGTCATAATGTGTATATTACCTGTTGTAGGTGTCATAATGTGTGTATTACCTGTTGTAATGTATTGCTGTTACCTATTGTAGGTGTCATGTGTGTATTACCTGTTGTAGGTGTCATAATGTGTGTATTACCTGTTATAATGTATTGCTGTTACCTATTGTAGGTGTCATAATGTGTGTATTACCTGTTGTAGGTGTAATGTGTGTATTACCTGTTCTAATGTATTGCTGTTACCTATTGTAGGTGTCATGTGTGTATTACCTGTTGTAGGTGTCATAATGTGTGTATTACCTGTTATAATGTATTGCTGTTACCTATTGTAGGTGTCATAATGTGTGTATTACCTGTTGTAGGTGTAATGTGTGTATTACCTGTTATAATGTATTGCTGTTACCTGTTGTAGGTGTCATGTGTGTATTACCTGTTGTAGGTGTCATAATGTGTGTATTACCTGTTGTAGGTGTCATAATGTGTGTATTACCTGTTGTAGGTGTCATAATGTGTGTATTACCTGTTGTAGGTGTCATAATGTGTGTATTACCTGTTGTAATGTATTGCTGTTACCTGTTGTAGGTGTCATAATGTGTGTATTACCTGTTGTAGGTGTCATAATGTGTGTATTACCTGTTGTAATGTATTGCTATTACCTATTGTAGGTGTCATGTGTGTATTACCTGTTGTAGGTGTCATAATGTGTGTATTACCTGTTGTAGGTGTCATAATATGTGTATTACCTGTTGTAATGTATTGCTGTTACCTATTGTAGGTGTCATGTGTGTATTACCTGTTGTAGGTGTCATAATGTGTGTATTACCTGTTGTAGGTGTCATAATATGTGTATTACCTGTTGTAATGTATTGCTGTTACCTATTGTAGGTGTCATGTGTGTATTACCTGTTGTAGGTGTCATAATATGTGTATTACCTGTTGTAATGTATTGTTGTTACCTATTGTAGGTGTCATAATGTGTGTATTACCTGTTGTAGGTGTAATGTGTGTATTACCTGTTATAATGTATTGCTGTTACCTATTCTAGGTGTCATGTGTGTATTACCTGTTGTAGGTGTCATAATGTGTGTATTACCTGTTGTAGGTGTCATAATGTGTGTATTACCTGTTCTAATGTATTGCTGTTACCTATTGTAGGTGTCATAATGTGTGTATTACCTGTTGTAGGTGTAATGTGTGTATTACCTGTTATAATGTATTGCTGTTACCTGTTGTAGGTGTCATGTGTGTATTACCTGTTGTAGGTGTCATAATGTGTGTATTACCTGTTGTAGGTGCCATAATGTGTGTATTACCTGTTGTAGGTGTCATAATGTGTGTATTACCTGTTGTAGGTGTCATAATGTGTATATTACCTGTTGTAATGTATTGCTGTTACCTGTTGTAGGTGTCATAATGTGTGTATTACCTGTTGTAATGTATTGCTATTACCTATTGTAGGTGTCATGTGTGTATTACCTGTTGTAGGTGTCATAATGTGTGTATTACCTGTTGTAGGTGTCATAATATGCGTATTACCTGTTATAATGTATTGCTGTTACCTATTGTAGGTGTCATGTGTGTATTACCTGTTGTAGGTGTCATAATGTGTGTATTACCTGTTGTAGGTGTCATAATATGTGTATTACCTGTTGTAATGTATTGCTGTTACCTATTGTAGGTGTCATGTGTGTATTACCTGTTGTAGGTGTCATAATGTGTGTATTCCATGTTGTAGGTGTCATAATGTGTGTATTACCTGTTATAATGTATTTCTGTTACCTATTGTAGGTGTCATAATGTGTGTATTACCTGTTGTAGGTGTAATGTGTGTATTACCTGTTATAATGTATTGCTGTTACCTATTGTAGGTGTCATGTGTGTATTACCTGTTGTAGG
This sequence comes from Nerophis ophidion, assembly GCF_033978795.1. Classification (NCBI taxonomy): domain Eukaryota; kingdom Metazoa; phylum Chordata; class Actinopteri; order Syngnathiformes; family Syngnathidae; genus Nerophis; species Nerophis ophidion. Next base: position 26,490,713 of record NC_084638.1, on the reverse strand, counting down.
TGTCATAATGTGTGTATTACCTGTTGTAGGTGTCATAATGTGTGTATTACCTGTTCTAATGTATTGCTGTTACCTATTGTAGGTGTCATAATGTGTGTATTACCTGTTGTAGGTGTAATGTGTGTATTACCTGTTATAATGTATTGCTGTTACCTGTTGTAGGTGTCATAATGTGTGTATTACCTGTTATAATGTATTGCTGTTACCTGTTGTAGGTGTCATAATGTGTGTATTACCTGTTATAATGTATTGCTGTTACCTGTTGTAGGTGTCATAATGTGTGTATTACCTGTTGTAGGTGTCATAATATGTGTATTACCTGTTGTAATGTATTGCTGTTACCTATTGTAGGTGTCATGTGTGTATTACCTGTTGTAGGTGTCATAATGTGTGTATTCCATGTTGTAGGTGTCATAATGTGTGTATTACCTGTTGTAGGTGTAATAATGTGTGTATTACCTGTTATAATGTATTTCTGTTACCTATTGTAGGTGTCATGATGTGTGTATTACCTGTTGTAGGTGTAATGTGTGTATTACCTGTTATAATGTATTGCTGTTACCTATTGTAGGTGTCATGTGTGTATTACCTGTTGTAGGTGTAATGTGTGTATTACCTGTTATAATGTATTGCTGTTACCTATTGTAGGTGTCATAATGTGTGTATTACCTGTTGTAGGTGTCATAATATGTGTATTACCTGTTGTAATGTATTGCTGTTACCTATTGTAGGTGTCATGTGTGTATTACCTGTTGTAGGTGTCATAATGTGTGTATTCCATGTTGTAGGTGTCATAATGTGTGTATTACCTGTTGTAGGTGTAATAATGTGTGTATTACCTGTTATAATGTATTTCTGTTACCTATTGTAGGTGTCATGATGTGTGTATTACCTGTTGTAGGTGTAATGTGTGTATTACCTGTTATAATGTATTGCTGTTACCTATTGTAGGTGTCATGTGTGTATTACCTATTGTAGGTGTCATAATGTGTGTATTACCTGTTCTAATGTATTGCTGTTACCTATTGTAGGTGTCATGATGTGTGTATTACCTGTTGTAGGTGTAATGTGTGTATTACCTGTTATAATGTATTGCTGTTACCTATTGTAGGTGTCATAATGTGTGTATTACCTGTTGTAGGTGTCATAATGTGTGTATTACCTGTTATAATGTATTGCTGTTACCTGTTGTAGGTGTCATAATGTGTGTATTACCTGTTATAATGTATTGCTGTTACCTATTGTAGGTGTCATAATGTGTGTATTCCATGTTGTAGGTGTCATAATGTGTGCATTACCTGTTATAATGTATTGCTGTTACCTATTGTAGGTGTCATGTGTGTATTACCGGTTATAATATATTGCTGTTACCTATTGTAGGTGTCATGTGTGTATTACCTGTTGTAGGTGTCATAATGTGTGTATTACCTATTGTAGGTGTCATAATGTGTGTATTACCTGTTCTAATGTATTGCTGTTACCTATTGTAGGTGTCATAATGTGTGTATTACCTGTTGTAGGTGTAATAATGTGTGTATTACCTATTGTAGGTGTCATAATGTGTGTATTACCTATTGTAGGTGTCATAATGTGTGTATTACCTGTTATAATGTATTGCTGTTACCTATTGTAGGTGTCATAATGTGTGTATTACCTGTTGTAGGTGTCATAATGTGTGTATTACCTGTTGTAGGTGTCATAATGTGTGTATTACCTGTTGTAGGTGTCATAATGTGTGTATTACCTGTTATAATGTATTGCTGTTACCTGTTGTAGGTGTCATAATGTGTGTATTACCTGTTGTAGGTGTCATAATGTGTGTATTACCTGTTGTAGGTGTCATAATGTGTGTATTACCTGTTATAATGTATTGCTGTTACCTGTTGTAGGTGTCATAATGTGGGGGGAAGCAGTGCACCATGAGGTTCTTGACCACAATGAGGTCATCCAGCACATATTTCCTGGTGATCTCCAGGAGACGAACCAGCCACATCTTGTCTGCTTCTCTGGTCACGGACTGGGTGCTCTCGATGCGTGTGCTGACGGTCCCCTCCAACACCTGCGGGACAACAACACCCGAGGACTGCATTGGATTCAAGCCACTTCTGCTCAGGCCTCGAGCTACACATACTGTAATAGTGCTACTACCCACAGTGTAGTATACATACTGTAATAGTACTACTACACCATAGTGTAGTATACATACTGTAATAGTACTACTACACCATAGTGTAGTATACATACTGTAATAGTACTACTACACCATAGTGTAGTATACATACTGTAATAGAACTACTACACCATAGTGTAGTATACCTACTGTAAAAACCGGAGCAGTTCAAAAACTCTTTGGGCAACTTGTAATCAGAAGGGTTCAATCTCTTTCCTGTGCGAGTTTGAAGCCGACACAACAAATGCGCTCAGAGGAGATAATGTTTGAAAAAAGGTGACAGGTTTTTATAAAACTTTTGTTTTGAAAGGCTTCCTGTAGATTTTTGCTGAAGGATGTAAATAGATGAAATGTAGGTCTAAGTGAGACCTACATAGAGGTTTTTGTTTCATGTCTCTACGACATTCCTACCGGAAGTTACAAGCAGTTATGTCTGTGGTTTCTTTCTAGGATCAGTTTTGTCTGTGTTTTATTCCTAGGGGGCGCTAGAGCGCAATTTTGAGTTTTTTATTTATTTTTATTATATCGCAATTTTTGCCAGTCCTGACGTGTGTCCAGTTTGGTGAGTTCTGAAGCATTATAAGGGGGTCAAATTACAGCTCAAAGAGGCAAAAATGACATTTTTTTTTAGGAAACTTTTGTTTTGAGGGGATTTTTGCCAACTCCCTGTTGATTTTTGCTGAAGGAGGTTATTGTATGAAATCTAGGTCTAAGTCAGACCTATATAGAGGTTTTTGTTTCATGTCTCTACAACATTCCTAACGGACGTTACAAGCAGTTTTGTCTGTGTTTTTTCCTAGGGGGCGCTAGAGCGCAATTTTGAGTTTTGGGGTTTGGTTCTTTTATTAGATGGCCATTTTTGCCAGTCCTAATGTGTGTGTCAAATTTGGTGAGTTTTGAAGCATGTTAAGGGGGTAAAATTACAGCTCAAAGAGGCGGTGGTATAATAATAATAAAACCTTAGAAATACAAAAGGGTCCTCTGTCCCAAAGGGACATTCGGTCCCTAATAATAGAACAAGTTCATCCTTCTGACCTCAAACATTCTGTCCTTCCATCTTTTGGGTCGTCCAGGCGGGATGAAGCCCGTCTGTTTCTTGCGGTCCACCATGCGGCGGTCGATCTTCTCCTCGCGCTCGATGATGCGGACCACCGACACCAGCATGGTGGGGTCACGGCGCACTGTCCCCATGGCTCGCTGCAGGACCATCCACAGCTGCTTGGCCAGCTCGTCTGACAGACCCTGGACCTGGAAGACACCACATCCTCCATTTGCCACCTTCTCGCTCCAAATATGCCACAGTCCATGAATGGCCGGGAAAAAAAACAACCACAATAAACCTAGAGAGTGTTTCTTTTCTAGCCATTGTGAGAATGAGATTCAATCCATAGTCACGTTTAAAGCAGCTAGTATTTTCCCATGTCTTCTCGTGACCTCCTTGCTTTTATCTTATTTCCGCTACGAAACTCTTTGTTTTGTCTTAAGGGCTGCTGTTTGTCTGTTTTGGCCAGTTCCTTACCTGTTTTGAAGAAGCAGCCGCGCTCCTTTCTGAACGGGAGGGGCTTTTTTCGCTCTACATAAGCTGACTCTTTTTGTTTGACTTTCGATTTCTCTTGTCGACGCTACGGTTGGGCTGGTCTCCTAAAGCTTTAGTAAAATTTGGCCACGTACTATTCTGTCTCAGTGGTCCTTTTTACTCAAGATACAGTTGCGATAAAAAAGTGTACATACACTTGTAAAGAACAAAAGCTTCAGCTTGAATTTTTGACTACTCCTCTTGACAAAAATGCTGCAGTTCAGTTAAATGAGTTTGCTTTTCTGACATGGACTTGTTTCTTCAGCATTGTCCACACCTTTAAGTCAGGACTTTGGGAAGGCCATTCTAAAAAAAACAACCCGCGATGAGGTGGCAACTTGTCCAGGGTGTATGCCACCTTCCGCTCGATTGTAGCTGAGATGGGCACCAGCGACCCCAAAAGGGATTAAGCGGTAGAAAATCTGATGGATGGCATACTAAAAAAACCTTCATTCTAGCCTGATTAAGCCATTCCTTTTCCACTTTTGAGGTGTGTTTTGGGTTCATAGCCCTGAACAATTTGGAGCTAATCCTCCTTTTTATTTGTTCCTGTGGAGGTAGGCGTGGCCTGCGGGCCTAGCGCGGAACGGGGAGTTGCCAGGACCGGCCTCAAAGACAGTGACAGGTGGGCCTTGTTATCTAATCACCTGTCGCATTTATTAGCAGCAGCCGTGATGAGACGAGTAGTTGAGGTTGGAGGTGCAGCTCAGCAGACAAAGACACTTTGCTGAAAAGCAAAAGCCTCTGCGCCTTTTGATGAAAATAAAAACAGTGTTATACTCTGAAATTCCTGGCTCTCCTGGCAGTGTGTGGTGGTCCAAAGAACCCACTAGAGGGCAACATCTGCAGTCCCATTTAAAGCAGCAGTTCCATTGGCAGCAAAACGGTCCCAGAGCATAATACTACCACCACCATGCTTGACGGTAGGGTGGTGTTCCTGGGATTAAAAGGCCTTACCCTTTCTCCTCCAGGGTATTGTGGCCAAACAGCTCCAGTTTTGTTTCATCTGACCACAGAACTTTCCTCCAGAAGGTCTTATCTTTGTCCATGTGATGTCAGTGAAACAAAAATGGAGCTGTTTGGCCACAATACCCAGCAATATGTTTGGAGGAGAAAAGGTGGGCCTTTAATCCCAGGAACACCATCCCTACCATCAAGCAGGGTGGTGGTAGTATTATGCTCTGGGCCTGTTTTGCTGCCAATGGAACTGCTGCTTCTAATGGGACTGCAGATGTTGCTCTCTCGTGGATTCTTTGGACCACCGCACACTGCCAGGAGAGCCAGGAATTTCATGGTATAACACTGTTTTATTTTCATCAAAAGGCGCAGTAGCTTTTGCATTTCAGCAAAGTGCTGACTACTCGTCTCATCACGGCTACTGCTAATACAGGCGACCGGTGATTAGATAACAAGGCCCACCTGGGCCATCTACGCACCTGTTGCTGTCTTTGAGACCGGTCCTGGCAAAACCCCGTTCATAAAAGAAGCAAACTTCATGAATGTTTTTTGTGAGCAACAAGTATGTGCTCCAATCACTTCATCCCCCAAAAAAATAAGAGTTGTAGAAATGATTGTAAACTCAAGACAAGGGCCATCAAATATTCATTTTTAAATCAAATGAATCATATTTTGGAGTTGGGATTCATTGTTAGGGCTGAGAATCTTAGGGAACGTGACGATTTCATGCGATTCCTGGGGTGACGAATCCATTCTCCATTCAAAGTAGTACTCGCAATGTATTATTGACAACAACAATTATAACTACATGAGGCAATTCCTGAAGGACTGTTGAATGTTGAAGACTTTCAATTTCCAGGAAAACCGGAATTTGGTTCGGAACTTGGGAAAGGGTTAGTTTGAATGTCCAGGACGAGTGGAATGTGTTGATGTTGGAATGCTTTGAATAGGTTGAAAAATGTGGGAATTGTGCAACTTGGAAAAATGTCCCATTCATTTCAATGGGATTTTCCTGGAAATTTGTGAAAATCAGGATTTTTTTGGGAAAATGATTAGGAGCATGATTGTCCTGAATGAGCAGAATTGGTCGGTGTTGGAATTGCTTAAATCGGTCAATAAATGTTGACGTAGTAAATGGTATTAGGGAATTTCGGGAAAATCGGGAATGTTTTTGAAAATGGTTAAAAAACATGAATGGTCCGAATGAGTTGAAATGGTCGGTGTTGGAATTTTTCAAATCGGGGGAGAAACCTTGAAGTAGTAGAATGTTGAAATGAGAAATGGTATTACGGAATTCCTGGAATTTGGGGAAAACCTGGGAATTTTTCCAGTTCAAAAAACAACTTTGTTTTTTTGTCCTGATTGAGAGAAATGTTAACGGTGGAACGGTTGAAGTGGGTTGAAAAATGTGGGAGTAGCCGCCGCCAGAAAATAGTGAAGTGAAGTGAATTATATTTATATAGTGCTTTTTCTCTAGTGACTCAAAGCGCTTTACATAGTGAAACCCAATATCTAAGTTACATTCAAACCAGTGTGGGTGGCACTGGGAACAGGTGGGTAAAGTGTCTTGCCCAAGGACACAACGGCAGCGACTAGGATGGCGGAAGTGGGAATCGAACCTGCAACCCTCAAGTTGCTGGCACGGCCACTCTACCAACCGAGCTAAACCAGTGGAAACTGGGCTTTTTTCAACTTGGAAAAAGCGTAGCTTCAATTTCCAGAATGGTGGAATGTGTTGAAGGTGGAATGGTTTGCATAGGTTGAAACGTGGAAATTGTGAAAATTAAAAAAATGGCCAAATTGTTTTGAGTGGGAAAAATGTCCCAGAAAACCCTGGACATTTTTTTGAACTTGGAAAAAGGGTAGCTTCAATTTCCAGAATGGTGGAATGTGTTGAAGGTGAAATGGTTTGAATAGGTTGAAAAATGTGGAAATTTGAAAAATGGACAATTCATTTTGAGTGGGAAAAATGTCCCAGAAAACCTGTAATTCTGGGAATTTTTTTGAACTTGGAAAAAGAGTGGATTCAATTTCCAGAATGGTGGAATGTGTTGAAGGTGGAATGGTTTGAATAGGTTAAACATGTGGAAATTGTGAAAATTAAAAAAATGGCCAAATTGTTTTGAGTGGGAAAAATGTCCCAGAAAACCTGGCAATTTTTTTGAACTTGGAAAAAGGGTAGCTTCAATTTCCAGAATGGTGGAATGTGTTGAAGGTGAAATGGTTTGAATAGGTTGAAAAATGTGGAAATTTTAAAAATGGCCAATTCATTTTGAGTGGGAAATATGTCCCAGAAAACCTGTAATTCTGGGAATTGTTTTGAACTTGGAAAAAGGGTGGATTCAATTTCCAGAATGGTGGAATGTGTTGAAGGTGGAATAGCTTGAATAGGTTGAAAAATGTGGAAATGGTGCAAGTTTTAAATGTCCGGGAAATCCCACAGACCAGTGGCAGTGAGGGTGAGCAGTGAGCAGTGAGGTGCTGGCCCCGCCCACTCACCTCTTCAAAGTAGATGGAGATGAGGTGCATGTCGCTGGTGTTCTTGCTGTCCATGCGGTACTGCTCGTACATGAGATCGTCCCGGGAACTCTCCAGCTCCATCAGCTTCCTGTGGGCCTGCAGCAGCTCCGCCTGCTCGATCAGCTGCTGGGTGTGGCCCACGATCTCTGGGACTGCCACAGCGGGGAAATACTTTGTTCCTTTTAAAACTGTCATGGCTTAAAACACCTGTTATGTAAAAGGCCATTTGGATATTTTTCATTTCTAAACTCACTCAATATATGCTTTTGTTCGACCTTTAAGTTCAGGGTGACCCTCAAGTTGGTCTCAGTCATAATATATAGAAATATATAATATCTATTTATTGAATCTCTAAATCAACATCAAACCTATCTCTCGATTTAAAGTAAAAAAATATATATTATTTTTATATTTTAAGCCTGTTTTGTTGGAGAAAAGTTTGTTGGGGGAAAAAAAACACAAAATATGCAATATTTTCCACCGCAAGAATGTCGAAGTGTAATATTCGATGTGAAGTAATTAGGGCGCCTAAATGATGTCAATAATTCATAACAACATTGATTTTGATTCATTATTATTTTTTGACAGTTTTTTTTAAAAACACACTAAAATTCTCCAAAAGGGTCCCACTCATGAAAGCAAATGTTTCCTTTTTTAGCACTTAAATCTCTGAATCTCAAAATAAAGTTACAAAAAATACATTATTTTGATGTTTTATGTCATGTTCATTAGAGAAAAGTATTTTTTAGGCAAAACCACAAAATATGCAATATATTCCACCGAAAAAATGTCCAAGTGTAATATTTGAAGTGAGGTAATTGGGGCCCTAAATGATGTCAATAATTCATAACAACATTGATTTTGATTCATTATTATTTTTTGACAGTTTAAGAAAATAACACTAACATTTTTAGGGATCTGAAAGGGTCCAAATCATTTTTTTCACCCTTTTTAGCGCTTAAATATTGAGAGCAACTTCAAAACTATCTCTCAAAATAAAGTAAAAAAATCTGTAGATCAACCTCGGATCCATCCGTCAAATACAGTTTTTTTAATTATATTTTTATGGTTTGTTTTAAACGTGTTTTTTATGGCAAAAAATAAAAATATGCAATATTTTCCCCCGAAAAATGTAAAAGTGTAATATTTGAAGTGAAGTAATGTGAGCCTCAAATATGTCAATCATTCATAACAACATTGATTTTCATTCATTATTATGTTTTGAGCTAAATTATTAAAATTGTTGAACATAAGTCACATATTTATAAATTATTTTATTTTATTTTAGCACTTAAATCTAGATGACTTGTTTTTTTGGGGACTTTAAGATTCCAAGAAGGATGTAGTTGCTTCCTACCTGAGAAGATGTTCTTGAGGTTCTCCACAGCGGAGGCCAGCTGACTGTGCTGGACCACGGCATCCTTCACGTCCTTCAGGTTCTCGATGGTGCTGATACTCTGCCTCCAGTCCTGGCTCACGTCGCTCAGGGAGCTCTGGATGTCCTTCACGTCCAGCAGGGCGCTGTGCAGCTGGCTCAGTCCTGTGCGGACCCCGTCCAGCTGGGACTGGATGGCAGCCTGGACCACAACAACATAACATTGTTTGGCACCTTCTAAGTGGGTCACATGACATTATTGTGGCCTGGCTGCACAAGTTTTCAACACAAGATTACATCACAGGTGTTGAACTGGAGTCTGGGCCGCACATCATTTTACATGGCCCGTCCCGTTTCTTTAAAGTGGACTGTCACTTCATTTAATGAGGCCTGTCTATTAATTTTACATTTTAGATCACATGTCAAACTCAAGGCCTAAAGGTTTGAAAATGGCCAGCCACGTCATCTTAAACGCCTACTGAAATGAGATGTTCTTATTTAAACGGGGATAGCAGGTCCATTCTATGTGTCATACTTCATCATTTCGCCATATTGCCATATTTTTGCTGAAAGGATTTAGTAGAGAACATTGACGATAAAGTTCGCAACTTTTGGTCGCTAATAAAAAAGCCTTGCCTGTACCGGAAGTAGCACGATGTGCGCGTGACGTCACGGTTGTGGAGCTCCTCACATCTGAACATTATTTACAATCATAGCCAACAGCAGCAAGAGCAATTCGGACCGAGAAAGCGACGATTTCCCTATTAATTTGAAAGGGAGGGTTTGCTGTTTACTATTTGTTCCAGGTTTGTGCTCTTATTTTGTTACATCTGTTTCCTGTCTGTCAAGCTCTTTTAAATGAGAAAAATAAACAGATGTACTTCTATATCTTGTATAAAATTAGCCTTTAAATTTTCTAATTGGTACTCGTCGCTAGCTGGAAACTACAGCCCTCAAAATAGAACTTAACATTACAAACCCAACATGAATAAAATAGTGTGATTATTATTAAAGTTTTAATTTTAAACCTGATACAATGAGTGACTTTTTAAACCCAAACAAAGTAGTTTAAAAACCTAACATGAATAAATTAAATTGTGATTGTTATTAAAGTTTTAATTTTAAACCTGGTACAATGAGTGACTTTTTAAATCCAAACAAAGTAGTTTCAAAACCTATGTTGGAGCCTATCTATATTATTGATTAATAAATTGTTTTGACAATGAAATCAAATAATGCCAATGATGATGTTGATGAATTATTGGATGAATTATGATTGACTGGTGAGCCACTTCCTCCTCCTATAATTAAGAAGACAGGACAGCTGTGGGCTCCTTTTGTCTGTCTGTCATGAAGAAGTGAGGAGTGAAACAGTTTATTTACCGCTAAATAAGTTATTTTGATTATGTTGCAGTCAACCACAGAGAATATTTTGTTTGTGAAAATAAATTATAATCATTTTGAATTTAGAAATATCTCCGCAAATGCTTATTAAGGAATTTGGTGAGTTATAAACCTATTCCTCAGCACTACTCTGCAATCTTTATTTTTTCAAACTTTTTTGAACGCAAAAGTAGCCGTAACAACCTAAAATGAATTTAAAAAATGTTGATTATTATTAAAGTTTTAATGTTAAACCTGGTACAATGAGTGACTTTTTAAATCCAAACAACATGAGATTTTCTTATTTAAACAGGGATAGCAGGTCCATTCTATGTGTCATACTTGATCATTTCGCGATATTGCCATATTTTTGCTGAAAGAACATTGACGATAAAATTTGCAACTTTTCGTCGCTTATAAAAAAGCCTTGCCTTTACCGGAAATAGCAGACGATGTGCGCGTGACGTCACGGGTTGTAGGGCTCCTCACATCTTATTCGGACCGAGAAAGTGACAATTTCCCCATTAATTTGAGCAAGGATGAAAGATTCGTGGATGAGGAAAGTTAGAGTGAAGCAATACATTAAAAAAAAGGCGACGGCAGTGGGAGCGATTCAGATGTTATTAGACACATTTACTAGGATAATTCTGGAAGATCCCTTATCTGCCTATTGTATTAATAGCGTTTTAGTGAGATTATAAAGTCATACCTGAAAGTCGGAGGGCTGCGGTGAACGCCAGTGTCTCTGAGAGAAGCCAATGGAGGAGCCAAGATCACAGCTGCCTTTTTGACAGCTGCAGGAGGAGGTCGCATAATCCACTCAAGTCTCCGGTAGAAGCCAACTTAATATCACAATTGGTTGACATGTGGTACAGAAACATGTTCGCTTGACCGCTCTGTGTTAAAGCTTCACAACAAACAAAGAAACACCGGCTGTGTTTCTGTTGCTAAAGGCAGCTGCAATCCACCGCTTTCCACCAACAGCATTCTTCTTTATAGTCTCCATTATTACTTGAACAAATTGCAAAAGATTCAGCAACACGGTTGTCCAAAATACTGTGTAATTAAGCGATGAAAAGAGACGCCTTTTAGCTGTGAGTGGTGCTGGGCTGAAATGTCCCCTCCAACCAATAACGTCACAAACTCGCGTCAACATAAGCGTCATCATTCCGCGACGTTTTCAACAGGATACCTCGCGGGAAATTTCAAATTGTAATTTAGTAAACTAAAGCGGCCGTATTGGCATGTGTTGCAATGTTAATATTTCATCATTGCTATATAAACTATCAGACTGCGTGGTCGCTAGTAGTGGCTTTCAGTAGGCCTTTAACGGGCCCGCCACTGCATTTTAATGTGGCCCGTCTCTTAATTTTACATTTTGATACACACGTCAAACTCAAGGCCCGAGGGTTTAAACGTGGCCTGCCACATCCTTTTAAGTGGTCCACCACATTTATTAATATGGTCCGCCACTTCTTTTCAAGGTAACCCATCCCACAATTTAAAATTTGAGATTCACATGGCAAAATGAAGGCTTGGGGGTTAAACGTGGCTAGCCACATCATTTTACCGTGGCCTGCCTCGTCATTTTAAGTGGTCCACCACAACAATTAATGTGGTCTGTGAAGTTTTTTTATAGTGGCCCATCAGGTGATTTTATGTGGTACGCCACCTCTTTTAACGTGGTCTGCCATATCTTTTAAATGTGGCCCGTCTCTTAATTTTACATTTTGATACACACGTGCACCTCAAGGCCCGAGGGTTTAAATGTGGCCTGCCACATCCTTTTAAGTGGTCCACCACATTTATTAATATGGTCCGCCACTTCTTTTCAAGGTAGCCCATCCCACAATTTAAAATTTGAGATTCACATGGCAAAATGAAGGCTTGGGGGTTAAACGTGGCTAGCCACATAATTTTATTGTGGCCTGCCTTGTCATATTAAGTGGTCCACCACAACAATTAATGTGGTCTGCGAAGTTTTTTTAACGGGGCCCATCAGGTGATTTTATGTGGTCCGCCACATCTTTTAACGTGGTCTGCCATATCTTTTAAACGTGGCCCGTCTCATAATCTTAAATTTTAGATTAAAAGGTATCAAACTCAAGGCCCGGGGGCCAATGGGTCCTACCACATCATTTTATGTGCAACGCCACTTAGTTTTATTGTGGCTTGCCACATCATTTTATGTGCTCCACCACTTGATTCATTGGGGCCCGCCACTGCATTTTAACGTGGCCCGTCTCTTAATTTTGAAATTGAGATCACATGTCAAACTCAAAGCCCAGGAGTTAAACGTGCCCCGCCACATCCTTTTATTGTGGCCTGCCTCTGCATTTTAAGTGGTCCACCAAAACAATTAACGCGGTCTATCAATTGTTTTTAATGTGGCCCGTCCCATACAGTTTTAACGTAGCAGGCCACATAATTCTAATGTGGCCCACTACTTAACTTTATGTGGCCTGCCACTACTTTTAATGTGGTCTGCCAAATCTTTTCAGAGTGGCCCATCTCATAATTTTAAATTTTAGATTAAAAGGTATCAAAATCAAGGGCCCCACCACATCATTTTATGTGCAACGCCACTTAATTTTAAATCGTGGCCCACCACTTCATTTTATTGTAGCTTGCCACATCATTTAATGTGCTCCACCACTAGATTTATTGTGGCCCACCCCATATTTTTTTATTTTAGATCACATGTCAAAGTCAAGGCCTGGGGGTTAAATGGGGCCAGCCACATAGTTTTAACATCATTTTAAGTGGTCCACCATAAAAATTTAATATTTTTAATGTGGACCTTCCAATTGTTTTTTTAATGTGGCACCCCACATAATTACAGTGTGGCCCACCACGTAATATCGATGTAAAAAGTTTGGACACCCCTGATATAAATGATAGCATTTGGAATAAAATCCTCATATAGTGCTTTTGCAAGCCAATAAAGTACGTACTGTTATCACTGGAGGGGTATGTGAACATGCTACAGTACAGAATGTGGGAAATTAGAAGACATGCTAAGCTGGATGCATGTTGAGGTGGTTTGGCTCACTTTGAGCCGGGCTTCCACGGAGGCTTTCTTCCTGGCCTCTCTTCGTCTGTACTGCTCCACCTTGTCCAGTTGGTCAGAGCGCTGCAGCATGCCTGCTACACGCTGCACAGCTGTGGCCACCGCCTCCCTGCTGGTCTCCTCCATGCTGCTGCTGCTCAGTCCTGGCCGGGCTTCATGCGAGCATCCTGGGACGGAACAAGACATGCTGTCACCTTCACCACAAAACATGATTCTCAACAACGTATTATTTGACATAATAATCGTAATGAAACGTCTATAATACGAAAGCTCCGTCTGGTTGCATGGAGGTGGCCGAAAAATGTATTTAAAAAAAAATTATAATAATAATTGAGCTCGGGCCCAGCAAAGCGTTTCTGGCTGTTGTTGACAAATGGCTGTGGCTTTGCATAGTAGAGTTTTAACTTGTACTTTCAGATGTAGCGACCAACTGTAGTTACTGACTGTTGTTTTCTGAAGTGTTCCTGAGCCCATGTGGTGATATCCTTTAATATCATGGCTTACGTGCAGTGATTTCTCTACATTCTCTCAAACTTTTGATGATATTACGGCGCATAGATGGTTAAATCCCTAAATTATTTGCTATGTATTCACCACATATTGGTATGATTCAAATAAGCTCTGCTTTTCGGACAAATATGTCCGTCATATAGTAAGTGTGTGCGTGTTGGAAATACACTTAACAACAACCCATCCATCCATCCATTTTCTACTGCTTGTCCCTTTTGGGGTGGCGGAGGGTGCTGGCAAAGTCATGACGACAGCGTCCGTGGAGTTTGTGAGTGCTCGTTCGGCGTGTGTTTAACGTTATTGGTAGTAACTTTAACATGTAACAATATTAGTAGTCATGTTTAGCATGTAACAATATTAGTAGTCATGTTTAGCATGTAACCTTATTAGTAGTCACGTTTAACATGAAACGTTATTTTTAGTAACGTTTAACATGTAACATTATTAGTAGTTACGTTCAACATGTAACATCATTAGTAGTCAATTTAAACACGTAACGTTATTAGTAGTAACACTGAATATGAACCGATATTAGTAGGAAGGTTGAACATTTAACATTAGTAGTAAGGTTGAACATGTAATGTTATTAGTAGTCACGTTTAACATGTGATTTTATTAGTAGTAACGTTGAACATGTAACGTTGTGAATTGTGAATTATATTTATATAGCGCTTTTCTCTAGCGACTCAAAGCGCTTTACATAGTGAAACCCAATATCTAAGTTACATTTAAACCAGTGTGGGTGGCACTGGGAGCAGGTGGGTAAAGTGTCTTGCCCAAGGAAACAACGGCAGTGACTAGGATGGCGGGAGCGGGAATCGAACCTGGAACTCTCAAGTTGCTGGCACGGCCACTCTACCAACCGAGCTATACCGTTATTATTAGTAACGTTATTAGTAGTCACGTCATGTAACGTTTAACATGTAACGTTATCAGTAGTATGGTTGAACATGTAACATTGTTAGTAGTCACGTTTAACATGTACCATTGTTAGTAGTCACGTTTAACGTAAGGTTATTAGTAGTCACGCTTAACATGTTACATTGTTAGTAGTAAGGTTTAACATGTAACGTTATTAGTAGTCACGTTGAACATGTAACGTTATTAGCAGTAAGGTTGAACATTTAACACTATTAGTAGAAAGGTTGAACATGTAACGTTATTAGTAGTCACATTTAACATGTGATTTAATTAGTAGTAACATTCAACATGTAACGTTATTAGTAGTAACGTTATTAGTAGTCACGTTTAACATGTAACGTTATTAGTAGTAATGTTTAACATGTAACGTTATTAATAGTCACGTTTAACATGTAATGTAATTAGTAGTCACGTTTAACATGTAACGTTATTAGTAGTAATGTTTAACATGTAACGTTATTAATAGTCACGTTTAACATGTAATGTAATTGGTAGTCACGTTTAACATGTAACGTTATTAGTAGTAACGTTAAACATGTAACGTTATTAGTAGCAAGGTTGAACATGTAACGTTTTTAGTAGTCACGTTTAGCATTTAAAGTTATTAGTAACGTTTAACATGCAACATTGTTAGTACTCACGTTTAACATGTAACGTTATTAGTAGTCACGTTTAACATGTTACATTGTTAGTAGTAAGGTTTAACATGTAATGTTATTAGTAGTCACATTGAACATGTAACGTTATTAGTAGTAAGGTTGAACATTTAACGTTATTAGTAGCAAGGTTGAACATGTAACGTTATTAGTAGTCACATTTAACATGTGATTTAATTAGTAGTAACATTCAACATGTAACGTTATTAGTAGTAACGTTATTAGTAGTCACGTTTAACATGTAACGTTATTAGTAGTAATGTTTAACATGTAACGTTATTAATAGTCACGTTTAACATGTAATGTAATTAGTAGTCACGTTTAACATGTAACGTTATTAGTAGTAATGTTTAACATGTAACGTTATTAATAGTCACGTTTAACATGTAATGTAATTAGTAGTCATGTTTAACATGTAACGTTATTAGTAGTAACGTTAAACATGTAACGTTATTAGTAGCAAGGTTGAACATGTAACGTTTTTAGTAGTCACGTTTAGCATGTAAAGTTATTAGTAACGTTTAACATGCAACATTGTTAGTACTCACGTTTAACATGTAACGTTATTAGTAGTCACGTTTAACATGTTACATTGTTAGTAGTAAGGTTTAACATGTAACGTTATTAGTAGTCACGTTGAACATGTAACGTTATTAGTTGTAAGATTGAACATTTAACGTTATTAGTAGCAAGGTTGAACATGTAACGTTATTAGTAGTCATGTTTAGCATGTAAAGTTATTAGTAACGTTTAACATGTAACATAATTAGAAGTCAAGTTTAACATAAAACGTTATTAGTAGTAAGGTTGAACATGTAACATTATTAGTAGTAACGATGAACATGTGACGTTATTAGTAGTAAGCTTGAACATGTAACATTATTAGTAGTAAGGTTGAACATGTAACATTATTAGTAGTAAGGTTGAACACGTAACATTATTAGTAGTAAGGTTGAACATGTAACATTATTAGTAGTAAAGTTGAACATGTAACATTAGTAGTAGTAAGGTTGAACATGTAACATTAGTAGCAATGTTCGACAGCGAAGTTGTGACATGTCAAAGCAATGCTAAGCTAAGTGGCTAACACGTTAGTAGAAAAGACACGAGGCGGCTGGTAAAAGCCAGCTATGAAATAAATGGTAATAAATCTTACGTGGCAGTGTGAACAATCCACGGCCGCTGCCCACATTACAAACATATCTCGCAATATGACATAAATATCACCTGATTAGTCATACTTTATCTTCTGGTTGTGTCGGCTTTACTTCCGCCTTTGGCCACGCCCCAGAGTTGGCGTCGACTTCCGCTTTGGGTTTATTGTTCTTTTTTCGAATCACCGTGCCAAGTATTATATTTTCACATAATTGTTCCAACGGGTGTGTGTATAATAACGTGCTTATTTATAAAACGAATGTATTTATCTAAATGGAATAGCTCGTGATTTTATAAATGTAATACAAGCCCACTACCGGAAGAGGACGCTGTTGGATATAGAGTACCGATGGCTCCCACCCGGAAGTGGTGCGTGTTTATTTATTATTATTAAAGTCCAACATTAAGACGTTTAAACATGTGCTAGACGTGAAAGTAGTGAACTGACGACCGCAAAACAACATTAGCAGGGATAAAAGCCGCCTCGTTTAGTTTCTTGTTTACAAAAAGAAGATAATGATATTCACCAGTTTTAGCTAGTGCTACTTTCCAACTGCAGTACATAGGTAGGTGGGATAAGACAATAACATTTTATTTTTAATTATTTGACTTTTTTTCTGCATGCTAACATGTGACTGTTCTATCATTGAAGTGTTTTGTTTTGTGTTAACATATTTTCAATGTGGAACTCATTATTTGGCTTGTTTCTGATGGGAAAACGGCATGTCTGTGTTGATGACGTCACATCCGTAACTCGTTACCGAGGTTACGGGCCAGTGTGTATATATATATATATATATATATATATATATATATATATATGTAACATATAAACATGGTGTTGTGTTCAGGGAGCCGAGCATAAATTGGATTGCTCAGCATCTTTCATTTAATTCATGAATTATGAATGATCACCACTCCACTTCAGTTGAAAAATTGCCATAGTCTCATCATGATGGTTAGTAATAAAATATAATTTTTCAAAACAGGTTTGAAAATAAAACTCATCATTTATAAAATTGGATTAAAAATATATATATTTATGGACTCATAATTCTGAAAATTCTGAATCAATTTAGAATCAGGATGAATATATATATATATATATATATATATATATATATATATATATATATATATATATATATATATATATATATATATATATATGTAGGTGTGGGGAAAAAATCACAAGACTACTTCATCTCTACAGATCTGTTTCATGAGGGGTTCCCTCAATCATCAGGAGATTTTAATGGGACCCTTCACATACAATGGTTTATATAGAGCACAGAGTGGGTGGGTACAAGCAGGCGTAGGGTGTGGTGATTGGCTCATGTGTTACCTAGGAGGTGTTTCCGTCTATGGCGGCATGTTGAAATGATTTCACTGCGCTTGTTGAGGGATGATAGATCTGGATGATATATAATAAACAGTTTCTCTTTTAAGCATAGGTTGCATCTTTTATTACCACTGTTGTAAGGTGTGCTGGATGCAAGAATTTGCCATGTTATTGAATATTCAACATTATTGTCTTTGAGGTTCCAAATGTGTTTGCTGAGTTCTGTAGAATTCTGCAAAGTCTGGTTTCTAAAGGAGGCGTTGTGATTATTCCATCTTGTTTTGAACGCTCCTTCGGTTAATCCTACGTACGTGTCGGATGTGCTAATGTCCTTTCGTATTACCTTTGCTTGGTAAACGACTGATGTCTGTAAGCACCTTCCGTTGAGAGGGCAATCAGGTTTCTTGCGACAGTTACATTCATTATTGGTTTCAGAGTCGTTTAGTCTGGGGGTAGGCAGTCCTTTTGCAATTGCTTTGTTGTGGTTTGAAATGATTTGTTGCATGTTATTCATACAGCTGTAGCTCAATTTAATGTTGTTTTTGTTGAATATTTTTCTTAGGGTGTTGCCTTTGGGGAAGTGTTTGTCGATCAGAGTGAGGAACTTGCGGCCGATGTTGGTTGAGACGTCTTTGCTGAATGGCGGATTGTACCAGATGATGTTGTTTCGTTTTCTGCTCTTTTTTGGTTGCTTTCCTGGGGTGGGTTCATAGGTGAGGGTGAAGTTGTATCCGCTTTCATCAAGTGCTTTCTGGTACGGGGGGGTTGCTTGGTCGAATTCAGCTTTGCTGGATGACAGCATCGATAGTCTTTTATTAATTCCGGTAGGTATTCTTTTCGTGGTGGTGGGTGGGTGGTTGCTGTCGTGGTGCACGTATTGGAGTGTTGTGTTGGGTTTCGTGAATGGCTGGTAGCTGTTATTTCTCAGGTTGAAAGTGACGTCGAGGAAGTTGACGGTTTGCTTGTTGGCTTCAATCGTGATCCGTAGGCCGTTTTCTTTGAAGATTTGGCATATGCGCTTCTTGGTGTTCTCGTTGCTCCTTGGCGAGGCGCGGCACACTGCCAGTCCATCATCACGGTAAATACCAAGGTTCAGGTTGAGGCTAGCAAGCTGGGAGAGGAGGAAACTCCCAACGAGTTCGCACGTTTCTGCTCCGTCAAAACTCCCCATAGTAACGTCAAATGTTGAATTGTTCTTTTTTTGCCATGGTGTACTGTTGTGGATGAGTATGGAGTTCTTTGCGTGGATGATGATGTTTCTTTCGTTGCCTGTGATTGAGTCTGTTTATTATACATCATCCAGATCTATCATCCCTCAACAAGCGCAGTGAAATCATTTCAACATGCCGCCACAGACGGAAACACCTCCTAGGTAACACATGAGCCAATCACCACACCCTACGCCTGCTTGTACCCACCCACTCTGTGCTCTATACAAACCATTGTATGTGAATGCTTCCATTAAAATCTCCCGATGATTGAGGGAACCCCTCATGAAACAGATCTGTAGAGATGAAGTAGTCTTGTGATTTTTTCCCACACCTACATATTGCGCTCTACCACGGTATCGAGCACTATTCTCTGGATAATCCAATCAAGACATATATATATATATATATATATATATATATATATATATATATATATATATATATATATATGTATCAAACATGATGTATTATGCCACATGATATAATATTGTATTGTGTAGTATTATTATGCAACATGATGTATTGTATTGCAGTATTATGCAACATGATGAGATACAAAAGTAGGCAGTGATTGATGCTTGTGTCAACACACCTGTGTGTGAGTGCAGTGTCACACAGGTGTGTTATTGTTGTTGCTGCAGGTGACTTTCCTTTTCACTTCCACTTTCATCACATTATGATATTAGAATAAGTGTGATCACATGATTAGATATGAACAAGAGTCATGTGACCGGCTGTCACGCACTTTCAGGCGCAGGTATGGACACGGACTTGTTGTTACAGCAGCAAGGTAAGACACCTTCGTCTTCTTTTTTAGTGCAAAAGGATGATAGATTATTATTTGTATTATTTATTATCATTTCTGATCAAAGGCATAACATTCTGCAATATAAATCAAAATCATGTGGCACAGACTTGTTTACATACTGAGAGGATGGTGCAGTGTGATTATTAACTATATAAATCACTATATTCATGTAGTGTTGCACAGATTGAGAGGATGGTGCAGTGTGATTATTAACTATATGAATCACTATATTCATGTAATGTTGCACAGACTGAGAGGATGTTGCAGTGTGATTATTAACTATGTAAATCACTATATTCATGAAATGTTGCACGGACTGAGAGGATGTTGCAGTGTGATTATTAACTATGTAAATCACTATATTCATGAAATGTTGCACGGACTGAGAGGATGTTGCGGTGTGATTATTAACTATATAAATCACTACATTCAAGTAATGTTGCACAGACTGAGAGGATGGTGCAGTGGGATTATTGACTATATGAATCACTATATTCATGTTATTCAGTGTGATTATTAACTATATAAATTACTATATTCATGTAATATTGCACAGACTGAGAGGTTGGGTCAGTGTGATTATTAACTATATAAATCACTATATTCATGTAATATTGCACAGACTGAGAGGTTGGTACAGTGTGATTATTAACTATATAAATCACTATAATGTTGCACAGACTGGGAGGATGTTGCAGTGTGATTATTAACTATTTAAAAAAATCTATATTCATGTAATGTTGTACAGACTGAGAGGATGGTGCAGTGTGATTGTTAACTTTATAAATCACTATATCCATTTAATATTGCACGGACTAAGAGGATGGTGCCGTGTGGTTATTAACCATAGAAAACACAATATTCATGTAATCTTGTGCAGACTGTGAGGATGGTGCAGTGTGATTATTAACTATATAAATCACTATATTCATATCATGTTGCACAGACTAAGATGATGTGTGATTATTAACTATATAAATCATTATCATGTTGCACAGACTGAGAAGATGGTGCAGTGTGATTATTAACTATATAAATCACTATATTCATGTAATGTTGCACAGACTGAGAGGATGGTGCAGTGTGATTATTAACTATATAAATCACTATATTCATGTAATGTTGCACAGACTGAGAGGATGGTGCAGTGTGATTATTAACTTTATAAATCACCATATTCATGTAATGTTGCACAGACTGAGAGGATGGTGCAGTGTGATTATTAACTATATAAATCACTATATTCGTGTAATGTTGCACAGACTGAGAGGATGGTGCAGTGTGATTATTAACTCTATAAATCACTATCATGCTGCACAAACTGAGACGATGGTGCAGTGGGATTATTAACAATATAAATTACTATATTCATATCATGCTGCACAAACAGAGGATGGTGCAGTGTTATTAACTATATAAATCACTATAATGTTGCACAGATTGAGAGGATGGTGCAGTGTGATTATTAATTATATAAATCACTATATTAATGTAACGTTGCACAGACTGAGAGGATGGTGCAGTGTGATTATTAATTATATAAATCACTATATTAATGTAACGTTGCACAGACTTAGAGGATGGTGCAGTGTGATTATCAACTATATAAATCACTATATTCATTTAATGTTGCACAGACTGAGAGAATGGTGCAGTGTGATTATTATAATAAATGGCTTGTACTTGTGTAGCGCTTTTCTACCTTCAAGGTACTCAAAGCGCTTTGACACTACTTCCACATTTACCCATTCACACACACATTCACACACTGATGGAAGGAGCTGCTATGCAAGGCGCTAACCAGCACCCATCAGGAGCAAGGGTGAAGTGTATTAACTATATAAATCAGTATCATGTTGCACAGACTGAGACCATGGTGCAGTGTGAGTATTAACTGTATAAATCATTATGTTTATGTCATGTGGCACAAACGGAGATGATGGTGCAGTGTGATTAACTTTATAAATCAGTATAACGTTATAAATCACCATATTCATGTCATGTTGCACAGACTGAGAGGATGCTGCAGTGTGATTATTAACTATATAAATCACTATAATGTTGCACAGACTGAGAGGATGCTGCAGTGT
Organism: Nerophis ophidion; assembly: GCF_033978795.1. Lineage (NCBI taxonomy): Eukaryota > Metazoa > Chordata > Actinopteri > Syngnathiformes > Syngnathidae > Nerophis > Nerophis ophidion. The sequence continues at coordinate 26,468,969 of NC_084638.1, read as the reverse complement.
GATTAACTATATACATCACTATAATGTTGCACAAACTGAGAGGATGTTGCAGTGCGATAATTATTAACTATATAAATCAGTATCATGTTGCACAGACTGAGAGGATGCTGCAGTGTGATTATTAACTATACAAATCACTATAATGTTGCACAAACTGAGAGGATGGTGCAGTATGATTATTAACTATATAAATCCGTATTATGTTGCACAAACTGAGAGGATGGTGCAGTGTGATTATTAACTATATAAATCAGTATTATGTTGCGCAGACTGAGATGACGGTGCAGTGTGATTATTAACTATATAAATCAGTATCATGTTGCACAGACTGAGAGGATGGTGCAGTGTGATTATTAACTATATAGATCAGTATCATGTTGCACGGACTGAGAGGATGTTGCAGTGCGATAATTATTAACTATATAAATCAGTATCATGTTGCACAGACTGAGAGGATGGTGCAGTGTGATTATGAGTGTTTTCATTGTGTGCTATAGAAGAAGTTGTGTGTTCATGCCAAGTACAGTAAGTGGTGTTGTGGTTGCTTACAGATCATTTGAATAATATGCAAATGAGACCTCACCACTGACGACCTCGCTGTGTCCTTAAGAGACACAACTCAATAGGAAATATTGCTCTCATAGATTTGACCTTGTTAGTAAAACTTGATCTAACTGTAATATTTACACTAGGTTATATCTATTGATAATGCATAATACTGTACAATGTTTTTACTATGACAGTACATTAATGTGACTTTATTTCATAAAGTTTTGCTGTATGTTTGACAGGAGGAGTACAAAGAAGCATTTTATTGTATATTGATAAAAGTGTATTAGTAACATGTTATTGTATATAGATATAACTTTATTAGTAACATGTTATTGTGTATTAATATTTTTCCGTATGATTTGACAGAAGGAGTGCAAAGAAGCAAGATGAATAAAGAGTGTGAGGACTCAATGAGAGAAGAGAAACAAATTGATTTCAGCAACATCTACAGCAAAGGTCAATAGTTCATCATATTCTCATCAATAATCAATATGGCGTACATTATGTGTCATATAAGAGTGTAATCAATAGAGTGTACATGATGTGTGATGTAATCAATAGTGTACATGATGTGAGTGATGAATACTGAATAATGAATACATGACAGAGCTGCTGCCAGCACCAGGAGGAGAAGAAGTAACCAGAATGTTTGTCCAGCAGCTGATCAATTTATTGATGGATTACATCTGCAAGTCACATCACACTCAATCCAAGGTGAAATATTCATGTTGTGTATCATCTTTATTATTGTCATTATTTTAACATTATTATTTGTATTATCATTATTGTTTTTATTAACATTATTCTTATTATCATTATTATTTGTATATTTATTTTTATGATCATTATTTTTTATTTTTTATTTGTATTTTCATTTTTTTATCATTATTTGTATTATTTTGTCATCATTGTTTTTATTTTTATTTGTATAATCATTATTTTTATTATCTTGATTTATCATTGTTATTATTTTTATGATCATTATTATTTTATTATCATTTTAATAATTATTACATTTATGATGATGTTTTATTATCTTTTAAAATGATTATTTTTATGATCATTATTGTTATGATCATTATTATTTTTAGCATTATAGTTTTTGTCATTATTTGTATTTTCATTATTTTTATCATCAATATTATCTTACTATTTCTATTGTCATTATTTTATTATCATTATAATTTTTATTATCATTATTTGTAATATCATTATTTGTGTTATTTTTATCATTATTTTATTATTATTTTAATTATGTTATTTTCATTATATGTAGTACTATCATTATTTTATCATTGTTTTATTATAGTTTTTATTATGATTATTCTTTTTATGAATATTATTTTATTATCATTTTTATTCATTATCATTATTATGACCGTTTTTATTATTATCATTATTGATTATCATTATTATTTTTATGATCATTATTTTATTATCATTATTATTTGTATTTTCATTATTATTTTTATCATTATTTCTACTGTGTTATTTTTATTTTCTTTATTTTAGTATAATTATTATTTGTATTATTTTATAATTTTTATTGTCATCATTTAGTATTATTTGTATTATTATTTGTATTTTATTATTTCATTATCCTTATTTTTATTCTTATTCTTATTTTTTATCATTATTTTTATTATTTTTTATCATTATTTTTATTATCATTACTTATTATTTTTCTGATCATTATTTTATGACAATATTTATTCATCATCATTATTTTTAGGATCATATTTTATTATCATTATTATTTATTATAATTATTTTTATGATCATCACTATTTGTATTTTCATTATTATTTTTATCATTATTTGTATTATTTTGTTATCAATATTATTTTTATTGTCATTATTTTATTATTATTATTTGTATTATTATTTTATGATTATGATCATTATTATTTTTGTATTATTATTATTTGTATTATTATTATTTGTATTATCATAATAATCATAATTATTATTATGATTATTATTATTTTTATGATCATTATTATTGTTATGATATGTTATTCCCACGAGACAGGTTTTGGACTTCCATCACCCTCACCAGCTCCTGGAAGGTCTGGAAGGTTTCAGTCTGGACTTGCCCGAGTCAGCAGAAACCCTGGAACAGATCCTAGTGGACTGTCGAGACACGCTCAAGTACGGGGTGGATACAGGTGAACACGTGTCTACTATATATATATATATATCACCTTATTTAGATAGCATTAAACAGATACATACAATATATATATATATATAAAAAAAAAATTAAAAAAAAAATAAAATATATATATATATACGTCACATTATTTATAAATATATATTTAGTGTCACAGGAGTTACAGTATGAATATTATGGTGCACAAAAAAATTCATTCGCATCTGAATCGTGATTCTTTTTCATTCTGGTTCTAAATCCATTTTTCATTTTCAAAAATTGATGAAAAACAATAATTAAAAAATGTTTTTGATATAATAGGACATGTTTTAAACAATAGAGTTGTTGATGATAACTTTGTCATGTGATCAAAAGGAGCAATGTTTTGGTTAACTTTGGGCAAAAGGCAGTAATACAGCATCAATCACAAGGAGTGTACTCTTAGACCTAAAGACAGATGCCATATAAATGAGTGATGTCACCATCACAGCAGTTTTTGTCTCATGCTCTTCAAATGAGCAGTTTTTGAATATATAAGTATTTTTTAATATATAAGTATTTTTAAATATCTGCTTTTTGTTATGCAGGCCATCCTCGCTTCTTCAACCAGCTGTTTTCAGGTCTGGATGTGATCGGCGTGGTTGGCGAGTGGCTGACATCAGTGGCAAATACTAACATGTAATACTAAGTACACGCAGTACTTGTATGTACTGTAAGTAGTGTATGTATGTATATATGTATATACAGGTGTATGTTGTACTAGGTTCACCTATGAAGTATCTCCGGTCTTCACGCTGATGGAGGAAGTTGTGCTGAAGAAGATGCAAAGCATTGTGGGATGGAGGACTGATGATGAAGGAGATGGTATTTTCTCTCCAGGTACTCTCAGTACTACTACTCAATATACTACCTATTATTCATGTTGGTAGTATTTCATCACTTCCTATTTATGTTTACTTCTACAACTGTATGAACATTTACATCACCATCATCCTTACAGAAATATAAACATTTACATTATTTTTATACTCACAAACTATATGAAAATTTACATATTTTTATACTTAAAATATAAATATTTACATATTTTTTATACTTACAACTATATGAATATTTAAAAAAAAAATACACTTACAACTATATGAACATTTGCATAATTGTTATACTTAGACAAATATGAACATTTACACTCTGTTCATCTTTAAAGAAATATGAACATTTACATAATTTGTATACTTAAAAATATGAATTTTTACATATTTTTTATACCGAGAGAAATTTGAACTTTTACATGATTTTTACACGTACAAAAATATAAACATTTCCATCATTTCAATACTTTAAAAATATGAACAGTAACATTATTTTTATACTTGTAACATTTTTTTTTTTTTTTTAATCATATGTATACTTAAACAATATAAACATGTACATCATTTTTATTCTTACAAAGTATGAACATTTACATTATATTCTTACAAAGAATGAACATTTTACATTTTTAATACTTCAAAGTATGAACATTAACACCATTTTACACCTAAAAATTTGAACATTTACAATATTATACACTTAAAAATAGGAAGAATTACATAATTTTTATACTTACAAAATGTGAACATTTCCATTATTTTTAATACTTAAAAGTATGATCATTAACTCAATTTTATACTTAAAAATACATTTACAATATTTTACACTTAAACATATGAACATTTACATAATTTTACACTTAAAAATATGAACACTCACATCATTTTACACTTAAAAATATGAACATTTACACAATTTTCATACTTACAAAATATGAATATTTCATTATTTTTAATACTTAAAAGTATGAACATTAACATAATTTTACACTTAAAAATATGAACATTTACAACATCTTACACTTAAAAATATGAATATTTACAATATTTTACACTAAAAATATGAACATTTACATTTTACACTTAAAAATATGAACATTTAGATAATTTTCCACTTAAAAATATGAACACTCAAATCATTTTACACTTAAAAATATGAACATTTACATTATTTTTAATACTTAAAAGTATGAACATTAACATTATTTTAGACTTAAAAATACAAACATATACAATATTTTACACTTAAAAATATGAACATTTACATCTTTTTACACTTAAAAATATGAACACTCAAATCATTTTACACTTAAAAATATGAACATTTACATAATTTTTATACTTACGAAATTTGAACATAGATTATTTCTATTCTTACAAAGTATGAACATTTACATTTTTTATACTTAAAAGTATGAAGACTTGCATAATTTTACACTTAAAAATATGAATATTTACATTATATTCATACTTAAAAATATACACATATAGATCATTGTTATACTTACAAAAATATGAACATTTACATTATATTTTCATACTACATTTATTTCAACACGGAAACACAATTTAAAAACATATAAAAACAATATTTTCCCTAAAGTTATAAATAAATTATTTGAAAACTTCAAAGGCAGACATGTTGGTGCAGTGGACTACTTTGCACATGCTAACTAACATAAGCTATATTTGTTGTTTTATTTTGAAGGCGGTGCAATATCCAACATGTACAGCTTGCTGGTGGCCAGGTATTACTTTTACCCAGAAGTCAAGAGCAAGGGCATGAGAGCGCTGCCGGAACTTGTACTCTTCACTTCACAACACGTAAACAAACTCTCTTCTTCTTACACTAAAATACTCTAGATTTTAAATGCCGTTGTTTTTTCTCTTTTTTAAATTACTTATTTTTTTAGAAAAACATTTGTCTAATATATTTTTTGAGTGCCATCGTTTTTAAAAAAAAATGTTTCAAAATATATTTTTTATTAACATCTTTATTTTTTACATGTATTTTTCAAATATAGTTTTTGAACACCATCGTCATTTTTTAAATGAATTATTTTTAACACATTTTTTGAAATATATTATAACATTTTCATGTTAACTAAATTACTTTTTAATTAAAAACTGTTTTGAATGCCATCCTTTTTTTTTTATTTAGAATTTTTTTTAAATACATATTTTTAACGACATCTATATTTTTTCATGAATTTTTCAAATATATTTTTTGAATGCCACCATTATTTTCTTGTTTACTAAATTACTTTGTAATCTGTTGTTTAAAATATATTTTTTGAATTATTATTATTTTTTTTAAAAAAATTTTCAATGCTGTTGTTTTTTTAATTACTTATTTAGATGTTTTAAATATATTTTTAAAAAAGACATCTTTATTTTTTTAATTTAATTTTTCATGTATATTTTTTTAATGCCACCATTATTTTCTTGTTTACTAAATTACTTTGTAATCAGTTGTTTAAAATATATATTTTGAATTATAATTTTTTTTTCAATGCTGTTGTTTTTTTAATTACTTATTTAGATGTTTTAAATATATTTTTAAAATAAGACATCTTTATTTTTTTTATTTAATTTTTCATATATATTTTTTGAATGCCACCATTATTTTCTTGTTTACTAAATTACTTTGTAATCAGTTGTTTAAAATATATATTTTGAATTATAATTTTTTTTTCAATGCTGTTGTTTTTTTAATTACTTATTTAGATGTTTTAAATATATTTTTAAAGTAAGACATCTTTATTTTTTTTATTTAATTTTTCATATATATTTTTTGAATGCCACCATTATTTTCTTGTTTACTAAATTACTTTTTAATTGGTCATTTAAAATATATATTTTAAATTTGATTAAAAAAAATTAATTCGTTTTTATAATGCCATTTTTTTGTTTTATTAAAGTGCTTATTTAGATATTTTAAAATATATTTTTTAACGACCTCTATTTTTTTTAAATATATTTTTGGAATGCCATCGTTTGATTTTTTAATTACTTATTTTGAATAATTTTTTTCAATACAGATTTTTTTAACGTCCTCTTTACGTTTTTAAAGTAATTTTTAAAATATTTTTTTTGAACACCATTGTTATTTTCTTGTTTTAATTAGTTGTTTAAAATATATATTTTGAATTACTTACTTTTAAAATTATTTTCAATATATTTTTTGAATGCCATTGTTCTTTTTATATATAAATTACTTATTTTGAATTTTTTTTTTAAAAGATATTTTTTTGACATCTTTATTTTATTTTTTTAAATGCATTTTTCATCTTTACTTTGATGAATTTGCCTATTTTGAATTACTTTCTTAAACATGTTTTTAGGGACTTTACTGAAGGAGTTTTGCATCTAATATGTTGTAAGTGGGGGGCCAAACAAAGTTGCGAGGTCGCACATAAATCCCAGTGAATGTGTTGTGCAGCTGCAGCGTGTGCCAATAATAATAATAATAATAATAATAATAATAATAATAATAATAATAATAATGAGATATGTGTGTTCAGAGCCACTACTCCGTGGTGAAGTCTGCTGCGGTGCTGGGGCTGGGCAGCGACAGTGTGGTGGAGGTCACCTGCGATGAAAGGTACAAAGATGGACAACATTCACATGAGGACAAAGAGATGTTTGCTCACCTGTGCCACTCACCTCACCTGTTGTGTGGGTGTGTGTGTGTGTGTGTGTGTGTGTGTGTGTGTGTGTGTGTGTGTGTGTGTGTGTGTGTGTGTGTGTGTGTGTGTGTGTGCGTGCGTGCGTGTGCGTGTGCGTGTGTGCGTGCGTGCGTGCGTGCGTGCGTGCGTGCGTGTTGGGCACACAAAGATCCATTGCTAACAAGTCATCCTTCACCTTTTCAGAGGGAAGATGATTCCAGAAGAACTCGAGGCTTGCATCCTTGCTGCTGAAAAAAAGGTCATCACATGTGCAGAGTGTTAAAAAAAAAAAAAAAAAAAAAAAAATGACACTTTGATGGGCGGCACCCCACATTTTTAGTGGGATTAAAAAACAAAAAGTCATTGCTCAAGAAATAATTATGACTAAAACATGTTTTGAATTATTGCCCTAATTAAAACTCCAATTACTTCACATCAAATATTACAATTGTGGGTGAAAATAAATAATTTATGATTTTTGGATCCCTAAGAATTTTAGTGGGATTTTTTTTTATTAACTGTCATTACTCAAAAAAGAATAAATCAAAACCAATGTTACGAATGATTGACATATTTAAGGCTCACATTAAATATTACACTTTGAAATATTTTTTTTGTGGATACTATTGCATATTTTCTGTGTTTGCCATTAAAAAAAACAAGTTTTCTTTGAACAAAAGGGTGTAAGAAAAAAAAAAAAACCTGAAAAAAATAATTAAAATGTAGAATTGAGCGATAGATCTGAAGTCGATCTAGAGATTTAAGTGTTAAAAAAAGAAAGAAAGAAAAAAAAGAGTGACTTATTTTGATTACATTTATGAGTGGTCCCTAAGATTTTTAGAGGGATTAAAAAACAAAAAGTCATTGCTCAAAAAATAATTATGAATAAAAAAATGACCTAATTAAAACTGTAATCACTTCACATCAGTTTTAAATTTTTGGGGTGAAAATATTGCATATTTAAAAAAACGGTTTTCTTTGACAAAAATGGCATAAAATGTATTTTTTTATGTATTTTTATTTGATATCAACACAGATCTGAAGTCAATCTAGAGATTTAAGTGCTACAAAAGTAAAAAGAAAATAAATGTATTACTTATTTTATAAGTGGGACCCTTTTGGATCCCTAAGAATTTTAGTGGATTTTTTTTTTTTTTTTTAAACTGTCATTACTCAAAAAATAACGTTATAAATGATTTATATATTTAAGAGTCCCATTACACTTTCACATATTTTGTGTGGATAATATTGCATATTTTGTGTTTGCCATAAAAAAAAACAAAGTTTTCTTTGAACAAAAGGGTGTAGGTCAAACAAAAAAACCTGAAAAAATAAAAATTAAATGTAAAATAGACGGATAGATCTGAAGTCAGTCCAGAGATTTAAGTGTTAAAAAAATTAAATAAAAAATGTCTTATTTTTAACACTTCTATATATATTAAAAAAAACTTATTGCTCCAAAAATAATTCTGAATACAAATATCTTGTTTTGATTTATTGACTGAATATTCCACTTTGAAGTATTTTGAGTAAAAATATTGCCTATTTTGTGTTGAAATTTTTTGTTTTTGCACCCCCTAAAAAACAGTTTTTTCTTTGACAAAAAGGGCATAACATTTTTTTTTTTTTAATCAATACATAAAAATGAAGTCAATCTAGAGATTTAAGTGTGGAAAAATAAAGTTGTACGATTAAAAAGTGTTGATTTTGAACATGTGGCCAAACTGAATAATAGCCATATTCTTCTTAAAGGCGCTAAAGCAGAGGAACTACTTCTAGCAACGCCAGCTTCTGTGACATATTTTCTTAGTTAGCATGCTAACATGATAGCTTATTTAGACAAATTTTGTCATATATGGAGGTATGTCACTCATGCTAACTGTAAGCACGCTATTGTTAGCATGCTAGCTTCTGTTACTATCCCTAAATGTCATTTAGTAGTTCTTTCAAAACAAATCTATACATTGTATAAACTATTGCTTATATTATGAGGTAATGTATGTCGTTATGTACGATGGCGTATATAGTTTGAAGAGTTGTTGTTGTTCTCTTTAGAAGAAGGTTCCATTCTACGTGAACGCCACGGCAGGAAGCACTTTGTACGGCGCCATGGACCCCCTGCTGGACATTGCGGACATCTGCCACAGACACTCTCTCTGGATGCACGTGGATGTAAGTGTGTATATACATATATATATATATATATATATATATATATATATACATACGTATGTTCTCTCTCCCTGCAGGCATCATGGGGTGGAGGACTGCTCCTGTCACACAGACACAAGATGAAGCTGCAGGGCATTGAGCGGTATCATACCAATCGTCATGTATCGCAACATACCAATCATAGTTTACACCAAAATGACCCCTTTCCCTACAGAAAAAACATGTGTGTCATCATAGCAGTATCCACTTTATACCGCTCTTGTACCTGGTATCGTTACAGTGGATACTTGTATGGATCCACCCCTTTGTTTACCTCGAGGAGCGCATTGTATACTGCACACTTGTCACTGGGTGCTGGTGGATGGGAATGTCAAAGTCCATAAAGCAACTAAGAACTGGATTATGTGACACCCGTAAAGCTCGTAAAATCAAAATATAAGGAGGATCACCCGACCTGTAGGGGAGAGCGCCGCCCCCTGACGGAGGAAACTAATTTGGGCTGCCCGTACCGAGATCTTGTCCTTTCCGGTCATAACCCAAAGATCGTGACCCTTGTCACCACAACGGATCAACGCTGAGTCCGCATCAACCTGTCGATCCGCTCTCCCCTCACTCGTGAACAAGACCCCAAGGTACTTGAACTCCTCCACTTGGGGAAAGATCTCTTTCCCAACCTGAGGATGATGGAACTCCCGTCCTTTTCTCGGCCTCGGATTCTCATCCCGGTGGCATCACACTCGGCTGCGAACCGATCCAGTTAGAGTTGAAGATCCTGGCCGGGAGAAACCATCTGCAATGCTCAACTCCACCTCTGAGGACATCTCCAGAGGCGCATGGTTGGCAGCAGGAGTGGGAGTCGACCGGGCCCTCCCGAGTCCACCGCTACATTTGGGACCCATGAGATGGCGCCATCGGAGGAGATGACCACGCTGAACCGTCTACGGATTGGGGTCGGTCGCTTTGGGTCATCAATGAAGACGTGGGGCTTGGCGGACAGTACGGTATGAGAGTGTGGTGACCCTGACCTGCCCCTTATATGGACCGCCCTCAGAAGCCAGCCCCATCCACTTAGGACCAGAGATGCGGGTATGGCTACGCCACACCGAGTTAGACATCTGACGTTACACGAAAGAAGAAGAAATAATTTGCAAAAAGCAGAGACCTAATCCTGCCGCCACCAACGCCCTGACCGTGTTGAGAAATTCTGTCCATAAAAGTTGTAAACTTCATCGGTGAAAAGCCCAGCCCAACCAAACAGGTCGGACTTGGCAATGCAGACCAAGCTCTGACGCGTGTCATACCACCGCTATCAGACGATCTAAACCCTCATATTCCAGGACTTCTCTTCTTCTTTCCTATGAGACAGCGAGGCAATGCCACTCAGCCGCCGCAGCCAGCTCACTCTGTCAGAGCTCAGATTATCGAGGTCCAGGTCATTGGGTGGGGGAAAGGTGGGTTCACTCGTGGATGATGTGGTGGGCAGTCTGTTCCTCGGCTCTGCATGGGCAGGCCGCTGATGGGCGCAGACCCAAGCTCTGCATGTTGGCGTTGAATCGGCCAATGCCCTTCCGTATCCGGTTTAGTGTCGACCAGTTCTTGCGACGTGGTAGACTTGTATTTGGGTTTACTGAAAGTTGAGGGGGTTTTGGGGTCTCCTGCTAGCTGGCTCTCCATGCTTCAAGTGTGTTGAATTTGGGTCCACCAAAAGTTGCTGGGTGGCGGGAAAACAGACACCGGGAAGGTAGGCGTTGGCGACCACAGGACCTCCCAAGAGACACGGTGGAATGCCTTCTCAAAGTCCACAAAACACACAAAGACTGGCAGCGCAACCTCCCATGCAACCTTGAAGACCCTGCCAAGTAAAGAACTGGACTATCCGCCGTAGCCTCCTCTCCCGTACACCTGAATAAACTTCACCGGGAAGGCTGAGGGGTGTGATCCCGCAATAGTTGGAACCCACCCTTCGGTCATTTTAATCATCATTTCCGGCCTTGAGAAACTTGTAAACTATTTTTGAATGAAATTATTTGAACTTTTTGCGAGGAGTTTTATTGCGTAGTCAGCACCACCGTTGTTGTTTTGCAGAGCGTGGTCGGTGACGTGGAACCCTCACAAGATGATGAACGTTCCTCTTCAGTGCTCCGTGATCCTGATCAAGAAGAAAGTAAGATGCCGCAACACAAACACAGTACCTTCTTTTTTTCTCCAAGTACTTCTTCAGTTCTCGGTCTCGTCCTACCCAGGGCCTCTTGCAGAAGTGCAACGAGTTGGGGGCGGCGTATCTTTTCCAGAAAGACAAGTTCTATGACGTCAGCTACGACACTGGAGATAAGAGCATCCAGTGTGGAAGACACGTGGACGTCTTCAAACTTTGGCTCATGTGGAAGGCTAAGGTACTTTGAGTACTTCGAGTCATGTTCTTGGAAACTGACCACCGAAGTCAGCATGTTAGTTATGGTCCTGATGTCTGCTTCTACCAATCATGGCTTGAACCTCTGCTACAGAAGGCAAAGTAGTCCAAAATCTCGATGGTTCTTGTGGACCTGGAAGAGGAATCAGCCTTAGTGTGTCTGCCGTATGCTTACATCATTGCAGGAAACCATGGGCATGGCATGGCCTATAGTCCCTGTCGTTGAGTCATAGCAGCCTAGGCAGAGTTCCAGCATGCTTCCGTCAATTCCAGTTGTTTTATTCCCTTGCAACATAGGAGCAGCCCAACGGGACGGTCTGCTGCCGGACCGGAGCTTGCCGTCGGTCCGGAGCCAGTCGTCGGTCACAAAACCCGCCACATACGCCGTAGCCGCCGGAGGATAATAATAATAATTAGATTTTATATCGCGTTTTTCTATTTGTAGGTACTCAAAGCGCTCACAGAGAAGTGGGAACCCATCATTCATTCACACCTGGTGGTGGTAAGCTTCATTTGTAGCCACAGCTGCCCTGGGGTAGACTGACGGAAGCGAGGCTGCCAGTTTGCGCCTACGGCCCCTACGGCAACCAACTATCATTCATTCACCGGTGTGAGCGGCACATCGGCAGCGATTTGGATGTCAAGAGGCGGGGAGTGAACCTGCAACCCTCAGGTTTTTGGCACGGCCGCTCTACGCCATACCGCCCCAACACTTGACAAGGTGCACGGGAGAAGCGAGGTCCGCCGGCTGCCACGCCCGCTCATTTTGTGAGTTTGTAGCATGGGCACCCTGCCTTCCACCCTCGTAACGCGGACCGGGGACACAAGGTTCGTCGGAAGCTGCGCCCGCTCATGCTGTGGGCTAGTAGCAGGGTCACCTGCCTGCCCCCTACCCACTTCACACGTAACACGGACCGAGGGCACGAGGTCTGCCGGTAGCCGCGCCTGCACATGCCGCGGGTTCATAGCAAAAGCACCCATCGCATGCGTAACGGAGGCCGCACGGGGAGGTGAGGACCACCGGCAGCCCCGCCCGCTCATGTTGTGGGTTCCTATCACGGGCACTCTGCCCACCACCCACGTAACACGGACTGGGGACACAAGGTCTGTCGGCAGCCGCACCCGCTCATGCTGTGGGCTAGTGGCAGGGTAACTTGCCCGCCCGCTTCAAACGTAACGCGGACCGCATAGGGACGCGAGGTCTGCCGGCAGCCTCCCCTGCACATGCCGCGGGTTCGTAGCAAAAGCACCCGTCGCACGCGTAACGTGGCCAGCAAGGGGAGGTGAGGTCCGCCGGCAGCCGCGCCCGCTCATGTTGTGGGCTCTTAGCATGGGTACCCTGCCCACCACCCGCGTAACACGGACCGGGGACACAAACTCCGTCGGAAACCGCGCCCGCTCATGCTGTGGACTAGTAGCAGGGTAACCTGCCCACCCCCCACACAATTCACACATAACACGGACCGCATAGGGACGCGAGGTCTGCCGGCAGCCGCGCCTGCACATGCCAGGGTTTGTAGCAAAAGCACCAGTCACACGCGTAACGCGGACCGCACGGGGAGGTTAGGTCCGCCGGCAGCCACGCTTGCTCATGTTGTGGGTTCCTATTATGGGCCCCCTGCCTACCACCCACGTAACATGGACACAAGGTCTGTTGGCAGCTGCACCTGCTCATGCTGTGGGCTAGTAGCAGGGTAACCTGCCCACCCCCACCCGCTTCACACGTAAAGCGGACGGCATAGGGACGCGAGGTCTGCCGGCAGCCTCCCTTGCACATGCCGCGGGTTCGTAGCAAAAGCACCCGTTGCACGCGTAACGTGGACCGCACGGGGAGGTGAGGTCCGCCGGCAGTTGGGCCCGCTCATGTTGTTGGCTCTTAGCACGGGTACCCTGCCCACCACCCGCGTAACACGGACTGGGGACACTAAGTCCGTCGGAAGCCACGCCCGCTCATGCTGTGGGCTAGTAGCAGGGTAACCTGCCCGCCCCCCACACACTTTACATGAACGCGGACCGCACAGGGACGCAAGGTCTGCCGGCAGCCAAGCCTGCCCATGCCGGGGTTCGTAGCAAAAGCACCCGTCAGACGCGTAACGCGGACCGCACGGGGTGGTGAGGTCCGCAGGCAGCCGCGCCTGCTCATGTTGTGGGTTCCTATTACGGGTTCCCTCTCCACCACCCACGTAACACGGACTGGGGACACAAGGTCTGTCGGCAACCACGCCCGCTCATGCTGTGGGCTAGTAGCAGGAGCACCAGCCCACCCGCTTCACACGTAACGCGGACCGCATAGGGACGCGAGGTCTGCCATCGGCCGCCCCTGCACATGCCGCGGGTTCGTAGCAAAAGCACCCGTCGCACGCGTAATGTGGAAGCGAGGTCTGGGCTTCTCTACATAGGATGCTGCCCTCGCGACCCGACCTCACACGGTGATCCCCAAACATCCTGCACCGCAAACTCACCCAGTGCTGGTCTCCAGCTGTCAGTGGCTCACTGACTTCCTGACTGACAGGAGGCAGCCAGTAAGGCTGGGAACGACACATCCAGCAACCCGTGCCCCTCATGGTCTACAAGTCCATCATTCAGTCTGTCCTGTGAACCTCCATCACGGTCTGCGGCAGTCAATCAGGACAGCAGAAAGGATAATCTGTATGGAACTTCCTCCTCATTCAAGACTTTTACCAGTCTAGGGTCAGGAAACGGGCCGGGAGCATCACTGTAGAACCCCTCACCCCCTGGTCTCAAACTCGTGTTACAGGTCACAGTAACCGGTTCTATCCCCTAGGTTGTCCCTCTGGTGAAGGCTGGTGTTCTTTCACATGTTCCGGTCTTTGTCTCCTCCAGGGGACAGAAGGCTTCGCAGCCGAGGTCAACAAGTGTTTGGAGAACGCAGAGTACTTGCATGATTTGCTGCAGAGGAGGACCGACTTCGAACTGGTCTTTCCGCACAAGGTGGGTCATGTGACTTGCTGGATGACCCCATCACAGGACACGCACCTGTACACACCTGTCGGTTGTTCTCCACAGCCCGAGAGCAGCAATGTGTGTTTCTGGTACATTCCACCCAGTCTGCGCGGCATGTTACCTGGACCGGACCGGGACAAGAAGCTCCATCAGGTCGGCACAGAACAATATTCATATAAATATATATATATATATATATATATACATACGTACATATATTGTGTTCAGGTAGCGCCTCGGATCAAAGGGCGGCTGATGGAGAAAGGCTGCGTTCTGATTGGCTGTCAGCCCACAAGCAGCAAGGTGAACTTCTTCAGGTGCGTGTTTGTCAACCGGGCCACTCGGAGAGAGGACATCCACTTCCTGCTGGAGCAGATCGCCCTGCTTGGCCGTGACTTATGACTGCAGAACGCCGCTACTCCTAGTGTGGTTTACTGCTCACCACGTTCAGCCAAGTTGAAGATGCGGACACTTTTGTTACTGGATGTCATCTCACCTGCCTTTCAGACTTTGTGTGAGTCAGTACTCAGCCACTAGAATTGATGCTGGTCAGCACTGATCATTGATTAGTACTAGCTGTGGTGTAGCTGCCCAAGTCCACCACTTTACAAAATAAAAGCCCAACCTTGTGGCCTCACACAGTCACCTTTTGTCCATGACTCTACAAAATAAAAGCCCAACCTTGTGGCCTCGCATGTTTACCTTTTGTCCATGACTCTACAAAATAAAAGCACAACCTTGTGGCCTCGCACGGTCACCTTTTGTCCATGACTTTACAAAATAAAAGCACAACCTTGTGGCCTCGCACGGTCACCTTTTGTCCATGAATCTACAAAATAAAAGCCCAACCTTGTGGCGTCGCATGTTTACCTTTTGTCCACGACTTTACAAAATAAAAGCCCAACCTTGTGGCCTCGCATGTTTACCTTTTGTCCACGACTTTACAAAATAAAAGCCCAACCTTGTGGCCTCGCATGTTTACCTTTTGTCCACGACTTTACAAAATAAAAGCCCAACCTTGTGGCCTAGCACATTCACCTTTTGTCCACGACTCTACAAAATAAAAGCCCAACCTTGTGGCCTCGCACATTCACTTTTTGTCCATGACTTTACAAAATAAAAGCCCAACCTTGTGGCTTCGCACATTCACCTTCTGTCCATGACTTTACAAAATAAAAGCGCAACCTTGTGGCCTAGCACGTTCACCTTTTGACTTTACAAAATAAAAGCCCAACCTTGTGGCCTCGCACATTTACCTTTTGTCCATGACTTTACAAAATAAAAGCACAACCTTGTGGCCTAGCACGTTCACCTTTTGACTTTACAGAATAAAAGCCCAACCTTGTGGCCTAGCACGTTCACCTTTTGTCTTTACAAAATAAAAGCCCAACCTTGTGGCCTCGCACGTTCAGCTTTTGTCCATGACTTTACAAAATAAAAGCGCAACCTTGTGGCCTAGCACGTTCACCTTTTGACTTTACAAAATAAAAGCCCAACCTTGTGGCCTTGCACATTCACCTTTTGTCCATGACTTTACAAAATAAAAGCCCAACCTTGTGGCCTCGCACATTCACCTTTTGTCCATGACTTTACAAAATAAAAGCCCAACCTTGTGGCCTCGCACGTTCACCTTTTGTCCATGACTTTACAAAATAAAAGCCCAACCTTGTGGTCTAGCACGTTCCCCTTTTGTCCACGACTCTACAAAATAAAAGCCCAACCTTGTGGCCTCGCACGTTCACCTTTTGTCCATGACTTAACAAAATAAAAGCCCAACCTTTTGTCCACGATTATACAAAATACAAGCGCAACCTTGTGGCTTGCACGTTCACCTTTTGACTTTACGAAATAAAAGCTCAACCTTGTGACCTAGCACGTTCACCTTTTGTCTTTACAAAATAAAAGCCCAACCTTGTGGCCTCGTACGTTCACCTTTTGTCCATGACTTTACAAAATAAAAGCCCAACCTTGTGGCCTCGCACGTTCACCTTTTGTCCATGACTTTACAAAATAAAAGCCCAACCTTGTGGCCTCGCACGTTCACCTTTTGTCCATGACTTTACAAAATAAAAGCCCAACCTTGTGGCGTCGCATGTTCACCTTTTGTCCACGACTTTACAAAATAAAAGCCCAACCTTGTGGTCTAGCACGTTCACCTTTTGTCCATGACTTTAAAAAATAAAAGCCCAACCTTGTGGTCTAGCACGTTCCCCTTTTGTCCACGACTCTACAAAATAAAAGCCCAACCTTGTGGCCTCGCACGTTCACCTTTTTTCCATGACTTTAAAAAATAAAAGCCCATCCTTATGGCCTCGCACGTTCACCTTTTGTCCATGACTTTACAAAATAAAAGCACAACCTTGTGGGCTAGCACGTTCACCTTTTGACTTTACAGAATAAAAGCCCAACCTTGTGGCCTCGCACATTCACCTTTGGTCCATGACTCTACAAAATAAAAGCCCAACCTTGCGGCCTCGCATGTTCACCTTTTGTCCATGACTTTACAAAATAAAAGCCCAACCTTATGGCCTCGCACGTTCACCTTTTGTCCATGACTTTACAAAATAAAAGCGCAACCTTGTGGCCTGGCACGATCACCTTTTGACTTTACAAAATAAAAGCCCAATCTTGTGGCCTCGCATGTTCACCTTTTGTCCATGACTTTACAAAATAAAAGCCCAACCTTGTGGCCTCGCACGTTCACCTTTTTTCCATGACTTTAAAAAATAAAAGCCCATTCTTATGGCCTCGCACGTTCACCTTTTGTCCATGACTTTACAAAATAAAAGCACAACCTTGTGGGCTAGCACGTTCACCTTTTGACTTTACAGAATAAAAGCCCAACCTTGTGGCCTCGCACATTCACCTTTTGTCCATGACTCTACAAAATAAAAGCCCAACCTTGCGGCCTCGCATGTTCACCTTTTGTCCATGACTTTACAAAATAAAAGCCCAACCTTATGGCCTCGCACGTTCACCTTTTGTCCATGACTTTACAAAATAAAAGCACAACCTTGTGGGCTAGCACGTTCACCTTTTGACTTTACAGAATAAAAGCCCAACCTTGTGGCCTCGCACATTCACCTTTTGTCCATGACTCTACAAAATAAAAGCCCAACCTTGCGGCCTCGCATGTTCACCTTTTGTCCATGACTTTACAAAATAAAAGCGCAACCTTGTGGCCTCGCACGATCACCTTTTGAATTTACAAAATAAAAGCCCAATCTTGTGGCCTCGCATGTTCACCTTTTGTCCATGACTTTACAAAATAAAAGCCCAACCTTGTGGCTTAGCACGTTCACCTTTTGACTTTACAAAATAAAAGCCCAACCTTGTGGCCTAGCATGTTCACCTTTTGACTTTACAAAATAAAAGCCCAACCTTGTGGCCTCGCACGTTCACCTTTTGTCCATGACTTTACAAAATAAAAGCCCAACCTTGTGGCCTAGCACGTTCACCTTTTGTCCACGACTCTACAAAATAAAACCCCAACCTTGTGGCCTCGCACGTTCACTTTTTGTCCATGACTTTACAAAATAAAAGCGCAACCTTGTGGCCTAGCATGTTCACCTTTTGACTTTACAAAATAAAAGCCCAACCTTGTGGCTTCGCATGTTCACCTTTTGTCCACGACTCTACAAAATAAAAGCCCAACCTTGTGGCCTAGCACGTTCACCTTTTGACTTTACAAAATAAAAGCCCAACCTTGTGGCCTAGCACGTTCACCTTTTGACTTTACAAAATAAAAGCCCAAACTTGTGGCTTCGCACATTCACTTTTTGTCCATGACTTTACAAAATAAAAGCGCAACCTTGTGGCCTCGCACGTTCACCTTTTGACTTTACAAAATAAAAGCCCAATCTTGTGGCCTAGCATGTTCACCTTTTGTCCATGACTTTACAAAATAAAAGCCCAATCTTGTGGCTTGCACGTTCACCTTTTGTCCATGACTTTACAAAATAAAAGTCCAACCTTGTGGCCTCGCACATTCACTTTTTGTCCATGGCTTTACAAAATAAAAGCCCAACCTTGTGGCCTAGCACGTTCACCTTTTGACTTTACAAAATAAAAGCCCAACCTTACGGCCTAGCACGTTCACCTTTTGTTCACGACTCTACAAAATAAAAGCCCAACCATGTGGCCTCGCACGTTCACCTTTTGACTTTACAAAATAAAAGCGCAACTTTGCGGCCTAGCACGTTCACCTTTTGTCCACGACTCTACAAAATAAAAGCCCAACCTTGTGGCCTCGCACATTCACTTTTTGTCCATGACTTTACAAAATAAAAGCCCAACCTCATGGCCTCGCACGTTCATCTTTTGTCCATGACTTTACAAAATAAAAGCGCAACCTTGTGGCCTCGCACGTTCACCTTTTGACTTTACAAAATAAAAGCCCAATCTTGTGGCCTCGCATGTTCACCTTTTGTCCATGACTTTGCAAAATAAAAGCCCAACCTTGTGGCCTAGCACATTCACCTTTTGACTTTACAAAATAAAAGCCCAACCTTGTGGCTTAGCACATTCACCCTTTGTCCATGACTTTACAAAATAAAAGCGCAACCTTGTGTTGGATGTTGTGCATGCAAACTGATACTTGGATATCAATATCGATTAAAGCTGCAAACAGCGATCGACGGGACCGCTTGGGCTGCTGCAGCGGGTCTTTGAAGGCTAATAAATTCAAAACCAGACCATTTACTTTGATATCAATATCGATTGTTGTAAACACGTTTTATTACATTGATATCAATGTCAATGATTGTTGTAAACATGTTTTATCACAGTATGACTTCATTAAACTAAAAATACACATGATTAAGTATATATAAACATCAGTTTAAAAGGAGAAGGTATGCTGTAAAAAAGACTAGAAGTTAAGGTAGCAAAAATGCTTTATTATTATTATTATTATATTTAAAACCAAATCCCGACTGTTCCTCTTCAGTGTTGATGTCCTCCTGCAACAAACAAGAGAAGAATAAGAGTGGACTGCCTCTAGTGGCTGAACTTGCTATTACACCTCAATCAGCACATTCCATCTACTGAAGTGTACCGCATCAAGTACATACACTTGTACTTCATCATGTAAGTACAAGTGTACTTCCTAAAATACGATTTTTCATAAAGCAAACAATTGTACTTCCTGAAGTACAAATCTTCCTGGGGCACGCACAAGTGTGCTTATTTTTGCACCAAACAAGAATTTGTATTTTATATTTTAGCTTTTTTTTTCCACTGAACAACAATTTGTATTTTTTGGGCACTGAACAAGAATGAGTATTTTAAATCATTTAATTTTTATTTCTTTTTGCACTGAACAAGAATTTGTATTTTTTTTGGCACTGAACAAGAATGAGTATTGTAGATAAATTCATTTTTATTTATTTTTTGCACTGAACAAGAATTAGTGTTTTTTTTTGTTGCATTGAACAAGAATAAGTATCTTTTTAGATTTTAGTTGTTTTTTTGCACTAAATTTGTATTTTTTTTGCACTGAACAATAATTTGTATTTTTGATTATTTTATGTGTATTTATTTTTTCACTGAACAAGAATTAGTATTTTTTTATTTTTTTTATTTTGCACTGAACAAGAATTAGTTGTTTTTTTTGCACTGAATTTGTATTTTTTTTTGCACTGAACAATAATTTGTATTTTACATTATTTTATGTGTATTTCTTTTTTCACTGAACAAGAATTAGTATTATTTTTATTTTATTTTGCACTGAACAAGAATTTGTATTTTTTTGGGCACTGAACAAGAATGAGTATTTTAAATCATTTAATTTTTATTTATTTTTGCACTGAACAAGAATTTGTATTTTTTTGGCACTGAACAAGAATGAGTATTGTAGACGAATTCATTTTTATTTATTTTTTGCACTGAACAAGAATCAGTATTTTTTTTAATTGTTTTTTTTTTCATTGAACAAGAATAAGTATCTTTTTAGATTTTTGTTGTTTTTTTTGCACTAAATTTTTATTTTTTTTGCACTGAACAATAATTTGTATTTTAAATTATTTTATGTGTATTTCTTTTTTCACTGAATAAGAATTAGTATTTTTATTTTATTTTGCACTGAACAAGAATTAGTTTTTTTTTGCACTGAATTTGTATTTTTTTTTGCACTGAACAAGAATTTGTATTTTTTGGGCACTGAACAAGAATGAGTATTTTAAATCATTTAATTTTTATTTATTTTTGCACTGAACAAGAATTTGTATTTTTTTGGCACTGAACAAGAATGAGTATTGTAGACAAATTAATTTTTATTTATTTTTTGCACTGAACAAGAATTAGTATTTTTTTTTAATTTTTTTTTTTTTTTGCATTGAACAAGAATAAGTATTTTAAATCATTTAATTTTTATTTATTTTTGCACTGAACAAGAATTTGTATTTTTTTGGCACTGAACAAGAATGAGTATTGTAGACAAATTAATTTTTATTTATTTTTTGCACTGAACAAGAATTAGTATTTTTTTTTTTTTTTTTTTTTTTTTTTGCATTGAACAAGAATAAGTATCTTTTTAGATTTTAGTAGTTTTTTTTTGCACTAAATTTGTATTTTTTTTGCACTGAACAATAATTTGTATTTTAAATTATTTTATGTGTATTTCTTTTTTCACTGAATAAGAATTAGTATTTTTAGTTTTATTTTATTTTGCACTGAACAAGAATTAGTTTTTTTTTGCACTGAATTTGTATTTTTTTTGCACTGAACAATAATTTGTATTTTAGATTATTTTATGTGTATTTCTTTTTTCACTGAACAAGAATTAGTATTTTTTTTATTTTGCACTGAACAAAAATTTGTATTTTTTTTGCACTGAACAAGAATTAGTATTTTTTTTTTTTTTTTTTGCACTGAACAGGAAGTTCTTATGCATTCACACATTTCCATTTGTGCACTGAACAGTAGGTTGTGTGCATGTTTTAACACCCACACAAAAACAAGTTTATATCAACACATACTCCTCAAAGTTGATCTTGAAATTCAAGTGTTGAAAGTAAAAGAAATAAAAGAAATAAGCGGGACTTATTCATGATTGGGACCCTTTTGGATTACCAAGAATTTTAGTGAGATTTTTTTATTTTTTTTTAAACGACCATTACTCCAAAAAATAATGAATTCAAGTCAATGTTATGAATTATTGACTATAATTATTACACTTTCAATTTTTTTTTTTTGGGGGGGGATATTTCATATTTTGTGTTTTTGACGGAATTATTTTTTAACTATTTGATGACCAAGACCCTGCCGGGTCCCAGGAAGCTGCTGATGGTGTGTTTGACACTCTCCAAGGTAAATACTGTACTTCACACAACTACATTCTATTGTTTTATACAATATCTTCTAACATACATTTGTAGTAAATCACTTTAATGGACCACACACATCATCCAAGTATTATTATCACTGCAGTTATGCAACCAAACATTTCCCACAGGATTCAATTCAAACTTACAGTCTGCTCCTCCATCAAGAGAAGTTGATCAGATCCCCCTGCGCTCCTTCACTCGTGTTGTTCTTGCATTTTCTCACACCTACAAGCACACACTTGTTACGAGACTTATCACAAACTAGCACGGATGATACAAGCTGGCATGTGAAAGTGCGATACAGACACTTCCGCAGAAAAGATATTTTGCTAAAAGCGGTGAACATGCTAGGCTATAGGAGCTAGCAGCTACACAACAGCCAAGCACACAATAGCACAAGCTAGAGATAGATAATCATTGAACTATAATCAAGCAGGAAATATAATTGCATTAAATTTACACACAAAGTCTACAAGACATACTACAAACCATCCAGTAACAAGTGGGTCCGCATCTTTCAACTTACTCAACTTCATGAATTACTGTGACTACTAGGTGTCCACATAAAAACAATTACCACTCCACTTCGACTTAGACAGTATTAGTCCATTCAGGACAGTTCTTCCCCTTCATGAATCATAAAATATTTTGTTTTATTTAAAAAAATTCAAAAAAAGGTATATATATATATATATATATATATATATATATATATATATATATATATACATATATATATATATATATACATATATATATATATATATACATATATATATATACACACACACACACACACACATATAAACACTAACCTAATTACCTTCTGGAATATTTTTTACAATGAATATAGCATTTAAAACTACAAATCATTTAAAAAATTAAGAAACATATCCAGTAACAAATGTGTCCGCATCATTCAATTTACTGCATCAACTTCTTACTGTGACCACTAGGTGTCGACAAAAAAAACACCCAAAAACTAATTACCACTCCACTTCAACCTAGACACAGCATTAGTCCATTCCAGACAGTTCATAGGTTAGTGCTTAAAAAAACAAACAAATATAAAATATATTATTTTCCATTTTTTTTTAAAATATATATTTTACTAAAAAAAAAAATAAGAAAAAATTCTAACCTATTTATTTACCTTCTGGACTGTTTTTTTTTACAATGTATTTAGTATTTAAAACAATAAATTAAAAAATACAGAAACTTATCCAGTAACAAATGTGTCCGCATCAACTGTGACCTCTACGACTTGACAAAAAAACAATTACCACTCCACTTCAATTTAGAAACAGCATAAATTCATTCCAGACCGTTAAAGGGTTAGTGTTTTTTTATGTATATTTATTATATATTTTCTATTAAAATAAAAACACTAATCTATTAATCTTTTGGGATGTTAAAAATAAATACATCAAAAAAATTCAATTTAAATAAGTGTCCAGTAACAAACGTGTCCGCATCATTCAACTTTCTGCGTCATGAGCTTCACTTCATTGTGACCACTAGGTATCAACTAAAATAAATAAAATTACCACTCCACTTCAACCGAGAGACAGCATTAGTCCATTCTAGACAGTTAATAAGTTAGTGTTATTACAAAATATATTGTTTAAATTTTTTTAATATATATTTTACTATGAAAAACATGAACCTATTTCAATTTACCTTCCAGAATATATTATATATATATATAAATATTATTTTTTAAAAAAAGAATAATAATTTAAAAATAAACTACCCAGTAACAACCGTGTCCGCATCGTTCAACTTACTGCATCAACTTCATGAATTACTGTGACCACTAGGTGTCGCAAAAAAAATTAAAAATACAAATAAAAAAATCAATTACCACTCCACTTCAACTTACAGACAGCATAAGTCCATTGCAGACAGTGTTAGTTTAAAAAATAAAAATATTAAAAAATAAAATTTTCTATGAAAGAAAAAACAAACAAAAAAACCTATTAGCCTTCTGGGATTTTCTAAAATTAAACATATTTTTTTATTTTATTTTTTTTAATTAAATCTGAAGAAAAAAAAAAAAGTAGTATCCAGTAACAAACGCGTACGCGTCATTTTAAACAATTACCACCCCACTTCAACTTGAAGTCCATTCCAGATGATTACTAGGTTAGTGTTTGTGATATCACTAGTCCAACATTCCACACTAGTAAATAATACAAGTATGCATCGGTATGGTAAGTACACCTTACCTGGTCGCCCCGCGTTCGTCCTGGTCTCCTTGTGAGGACATCTGGCGGTGTGGTACTTGTTGCACAGGAAGCAGATGACTAAGCACTGCGCCACGCTGCCGGGCGAGAACTCTTCAGTTCTGGGATCAGGTAGAGGGACACAAAGCTGGACTGCTTTCCCAGCCTCTCTGAGGTCCAGAGTCCACTGGGTTCTCTCCCCTGCCGATGGGTTACAATGTCTTCCTTCTTGGCCAGCAGAGCATAGACCTCCGGCCTGGTTTGGGCTCGGATCAGCCACGGGTTCAGAAGACCCATCTTCAGCCACACCTCCCCTGGGGGGAGTCGCTTGCATCAGTAAGCAAACTGGGGCGTAGTTTCCTGAAGGAGTCGTGCTCTGCGGTGCCCTCACTTGGGTTTCTTGGGTCTTGGTCTTGACAGCTGGAGTGCTGAAATCTAACCAAGCGCCCGACATCGGAACAGAGTCGGACGACGACAATCTCAGACTTCGTTTCCTGTTGGCTTTGGAAACGTTTCCAGTGGAGGGTCCATCTTGTTCAGGATACTCGGTCATCTCAGGACTGAACACACCATTTTGCAGGATCCACTCCTTGTTGGGGACAAAGGGGGTAAGAGATTCGACAGACCAGACGGACTCATTCATCGTGCGACTCCTGTGGCGAAGATTCTCTGTGGTGTCGTCATGGTCTTCTTGGTCAGGGGACTTATTCAGTGAACGCCCAACTTGGCTTGGAAGACTACTCAGCTTCTCAGAGACTTTCGAACCAAACACTCCGTCTCTTGTGCACTCCGTAGCCAGCACTTCATTTGTGTCGTTCCCGTGATTTAAGACGACCTCTGGAGGGTCGGTACAATAGTCAACAACAGGTCTTTGGTCTTCCTCGTCAGTTCTGGAAGGAAGCTGGGACTTATTGCAGTGGTAGCTGATGACAGTGTATTGCGCTAATCTACCAGGTGACAAATCCTGTGTTCTGGGATCAGGTAAAAAGACACAAAGCTGGTTCCTCGGCTGTCCGTCATCTTTGCTGTGGTCCGGAGTCCACTGGGCTATGGGTGGGGTTTTCTCCCGATGTTTTTCTTCTTGGCCAGCAGAGCACGGACTTGCTGCCTGTTGTGCAGTAATGCATACTTCCTGGTTTGGGCTTTGACTAGCCACGGGTTCAGAAGACCCATCTTCAGCCACAGCTCCCTTGGGGAGAGTAGCCTGCATGTGTAAGAAAACTGGGGCGTAGTTTCCTAAAGGAGTCGTGCTCTGCGGGGCCTTCAGTTGGGTTTGTGGGTTCCTGGTCTTGACAGCTGGAGTGCTGGAATCTAACCAACTATCTGACATTGGAACAGACAATCTCAGATCTCGTTTCTTGTTGGCTTTGAAAACATCTTGGGTCGAGGGTCCATCCTGCTCAGGGTCTTCGTCCATCTCTGCAACCATCGCAGGACTGAACGCGTTATTATGCAGGTTCCACTCCTTATTCAGGACAAAGGGGGCTAAAGATTCCACGGACCACACAGACTCATTCATCTTCCGACTCCTGTAGTGAGGATTCTCTGTGGTGTCGTCGTGGGGCTTCGACATGCTGAGGTCTTCTTGGTCAGCGACTATGTGGGATTTATTCAGTGGACGCCCAACTTGGCTTTGAGGACCGCTTGGCTTCTCAGAGACGTACAAACCCAACACTGTACTTTCTCTTCTGGACTCCTCGACCAGAACTGCATTTGTGTCGTCGTGATTTAAGACGCCTTCTGGAAAACTGGTACAACAGTCATCCTTTAAGCGACTAGTACCAACAGGGCTTTGGTATTCCTTGTCAGTTCTGGAAGGCAGCTGGTCGTCATTGTCAGGAAGTAGCTCGTCTGTCAGGTTGATCCTCACTTCCTGTGGCGTGGTACTTCTCCAACGCAGCAAGATGTCAGGGATTTCTTTGCAAACCTCGTTTGTTTGCTGAGAAGAGCTGCACACAGGGGCTACACAATCCTGAGAGGTCACGGACCAGATGTTGCAGTGAGCGTTCCTCGGACCGCTCATGTCTACGACCCTGCTGGCGTCCAATGTTGGACTGCAGGACTTGACACTTCTTTGGTCAGGAGACGACACAAAAACTTGTTCATGAGGACAGTCCACCTGGATCTCCTTGTCCACACAGCTGCTGGGTGATGGACACTTTTCAACCTCCACAGATCCCGGCTTTTTAAAGCTGGAACTGGAGGTTGACGGAGAACACGGCATAGTTTCCCGCCCTGAATCCGAACCGACACAGCGACTCGTCAAGCTTTCCTGTGGCGGTTCAGTTTGGACCTCGCAGCTGACGGTTTCTCGAAGACATCGAACTCTCCTGGTCTGGTTTATGTTCTGGTACGGTGGGCAATGGCTATGGACTGGAGGATGCAGGAAGCGTCTGTAGTCCACTGGCTGAACATGTGGGTGGGGCATGATGCACGCCGGGGCCTCCATATAGGGTGGAGGCGGGAACTGGGGCATGACCATACCATAGCCTGAGAGTTGGGGAAATGTGGTTACAGAGACCTGGTTCCATTTGAACAGTATCAAGTACAATTTGGTAAACAAAGTCCAGCCTTTACCTTTTAAAAGGTAAGGCGGCTTTGATACTACTAAATGATTCAAACATGGATGAGAATTTCAATTGTTTTTGCTGATTTTTGGTTGTTTTCAGTTGGAAGTTTTCCAGGTTGAGGTATACAAAGTGTGGAAGACTCACCCATGGGTGGGAATCCAGCAAAGGGGTTGTAGGAAAGGGGCACGGGCCACTGGTATTGAACATAAGGAGGCGGAGCTTGCATGTAAAACAGGGGTCGTGGGGCCACAGGCTGGGGGGGCGGTCCTGGGCCTAGCCTGGGGTTCTGGGGCACGCCGGGGTCCAGCTGTCCGTTGTGGGGGGGAGGCTGTGGCTGGCAGGCGGGATGGTTGCTGCTGGCCGCCATTGTCGTCAAATCTTCTAAACAGCAAGGGAAACATTTCATAAAACTACACATCATTTTCATTTTCAAAAACTAAAAATAATCCATGTAATTAAACTACACATAATTGTCACTTTTTAAAGACTAAAAATAATACATGTCAAAATCATTTTCAAAGACTAAAAATAAGCCATGTCATAAAACTACACATAATTGTGATTTTTAAAGACTAAAAATAATCCATGTCATAAAACTACACATAATGGATTATTTTTAGTCTTTAAAAATGACAATTATGTGTAGTTTTTTAACATATATTATTTTTAGTCTTTAAAAATGACAGATGTGTGGTTTTATTACATGAATTTGGTCATTTTCAAAGACTAAAAATAATATATGTTAAAAACTACACATAATTGTCATTTTTAAAGACTAAAAATAATCAATTTCATAAAACACATAATTGTCAATTTTAAAGACTAAAAATATTCAATTTTATAAAACACATAATTGTCATTTTTAAAGACTAAAAATAATCCATGTCAAAACTACCAATAATTGTCATTTTTAAAGACTAAAAAAAATTCATGTCATAAAACTACACAAAATGGATTATCTTAAGTCTTTGAAAAAGACAATTATGTGTAGTTTCATGACATGTATTTAGTCATGTTTAAAGACTAAAAATAATACATGTCATAAAAGTACATATAATAACTGTCCATTTTTAAAGACTTAAAATAATCTATGTCATAAAACGACACATAAGTCATTTTTCAAAAGACTAAAAATTATTTTAAAGAGGAAAAAGACATTTTAAAGACTAAAAATAATCCATGTCATAAAACTACATACGTCATTTTAAAAGACAAAAAATGATCCATGTCATAAAACTACACGGATTTGTGATTTTTAAAGACTAAAAATAATCTATGTCATAAAACTACACATAATGGATTATTTTAGTCTTCAAAAATAACAATTATGTGTACTTTTTTAACATTATTTGTAGTCTTTAAAAATGACAATTGTGTAGTTTTATTACATGAACTTAGTCATTTTAAAGACTACAAATAATTTCATAAAACACATAATTGTCATTTTTAAAGACTAAAAATAATCAATTTGATAAAAGTACACAGAACTGTCATTTACACATTCCAACTCATCCAGGGCATTCAAACTAACACTTTCCCCAAACTCCAAACCAAATTCCGGTTTTCCTGGGAATTCTAACAATTCTTCCATCCAAACTACATTCAACAACTTCTACTGTGTGGCTCCACTTCGTGGTCAAGTTTATTCACTGCAAGTATTGCGTTTCGCACCGGAAATAGAAATAAATTCGACTGAGTGCACCGGAAGTGAAAGGGTTGTCGCTAGCTAGCTTGATATGTTGGCTTCATTCAAACAATGCGCATGCGTATTCGCTCTCAGCCGCTAGGTGGCTAAAGCTAACACTAGCATCGAGCTAACGTGCTTGCTAGTTGTCGCTTTTAAACGACGCTCGCTCACAACTGCAGGCTTTCGGTTTAATTTCAGACCCAGACGACACCTCACTTATGTAAAGCCTTTTCACCGGAAGTAGTAAAAAATAAAGCTTTGGAAGTGAGCTAGCTCGTCTTGACTTTGAGCTAAGCTAATGTTGGTCACGTGACTAACCCGCGTTGCCAGACGTATGATATTCATCGCGATTTGTAGGATAGTTTTATTTCCCCTACTCTAGCAATAATTTCAAAATCCCACACAAACTTAACCCTGAAATGTATTCTAAATGAGTAAAATATACTAATACTGTCATTTCAATAAAAGTTTCAATCGATTTCCTCGAAATATGACCATTTTTACCTTCTGGTCGGACAGTTTGTAATTTCCCATCTGGCAACGCCATCGTCACATTTTGGCAACCTAAACGTTCGCTTGAACTCACTTAAAATACTTTTAAATGCTCATTATCAGTCGATGGATGGACACAAAGTTAACGCTGAAAACTATACATAAGTTTAGATATTTTTAATGGCTTAAAATGATACAAATGTTGAAACAAACAAGACATTTCCGGGCAAACCAACGACTAAAAGTTTGAGTTAGAAAGTAAAACATGTCCGTTTAAAAAAAAAGTGTTTACCTTGATAAAAGTGTGGAAGAGAGGCGGCGGCACACACCTGAGTTCAAGTGAGCGCTGAATGACGTCACCTCATTTATGTGCTGGCCAGTCAGCAGTGACGTCACCTTCTCCTTTCTGAACACGGGAGGGCGCCAAAGTACAGACAGTGCCTGTTGCGCCTCTTCGCGTGACGTCACTATTACATCTTTTTTACTCAATGACTGCTGGTTCAAGTCTCAGTCCTGTTACTTACTTGACTATGTTCATGTTTTAGTTAAATAACTGTAATGTGATTATTGTTAACATGATATTAGCATTGATGTCACATATATCATGTTTTTATTTTTTTTATTTCAATTCACTCCTGTTACTTTCAGTCCTGTTACTTACTTGATTAAGTTCATGATTTTAGGTAAATAACTGTAATATATTTAATATAAACATGATGTCAGCATTAATGTTGCATACATCATGTTTTTATTTATTTTTTAATGAAAACTCATTGCTGTTACTTTCAGTCCTGTTACCTACTATATTATGTTCATTTTTTTAGTAAAACCACTATGATGTGATTAATATCAACATGATGTTAGCATTAATCTCACATGGTTATACGCCATGTTTTTATTCATTTAGTGATTAAGACTCACTCCCGTTACTTTCAGTCCTGTTACTTACTTCATTATGTTCATGTTTTAGTTGAATGACTGTAATGTGATTAATGTCAACATGATTATAGCATTAATGTCACGTATGTCATACTTTTCTTTATTCTTTAATGTAAACTCATTGCTGTTACTTTCAGTCCTGTTACTTACTTTATTGTGTTCATGTTTTTTAGTTAAACAACTATAATGTGATTAATGTCATCATAATGTTAGAATCACTGTCACATATGTCATGTTTATTTAATTTAATTTCATTTTAACTCACTCCTGTTACTTTCAGTCCTGTTACTTACTTGATTATGTTCATGTTTCAAGTTGAATGAATCTAATGTGATTAATGTCGCCATGATGTTAGCATTAATGTCACATGGTTGTAACTCATGTTTGTATTCATTCTTTAATGGAAACTCACTCCTGATACTTTCAGTCCTGTTACTTACTGTATTATGTTCATGTTTTTAGTTGAATGACTGTAATGTATTTAATGTCAACATGATGTCAGCATTAATGTCACATATGTCATGTTTTTATTATTTTTATTTAATTTTAACTCACTAATGTTACTTTCTTTCCTGTTACTTTGTTGTTTATTTTCATGTTTTTGTTAAACATCTGTAATGTATTTAATGTCAACATGATATTAGCATTATTGTCACATATATCATGTTTTTATCATTTGTATTTTATTTTAACTCACTCCTGTTACTTTCAGTCCTGTTACTTACTTCATTATGTTCATGTTTTAGTTCAATGACTGTAATGTATTTAATGTCAATATGATGTTAGCATTAACATCACCTATGTCATGTTTTTATTTATTTTTTAATGTAAACTCATTGCTGTCACTTTCAGTCCTGTTACTTACTTTATTATGTTCATGTTTTTATCAACATGGTGTTTGCATAAATGTCACATATTTCATGTTTTTATTATTTTTTCTTTATTTTCATTCACTCGTGTTACGTTCAGTCCTGTTACTTACTTGATTATTTTCATGTTTTAGTTAAACAACTGTAATGTATTTAATGTCAACATGATGTCAGCATTAATGTCACATATGTCATGTTGATATTTTTATTTTTTATTTTAATTCACTCCTTTTTTTTCAGTCCTGTTACTTTTTTTATTATTTTCATGTTTTTAGTTGAATGACTAATGTGTTTAATGTCAACATGATGTTAGCATTAATGTCACATATGACATGTTTTATTTTATTTTAACTCATTCCTATTACTTTCAGTCCTGTTAGTTACTTGATTATGTTCATGTTTTTAGTTAAACAACTGTAATGTATTTAATATCAACATGATTTTAGCATTAATGTCACATATGTCATGTTTTTATTCTTTTTTTATTTCATTTTAACTCCCTCCTGTTACTTTCTGTTCTGTTACTTGCTTTATTATTTTCATGTTTTTAGTTGAATAACTTTAATGTATTTAATGTCAACATGATGTTAGCATTAATGTCACATATGTCATATTTTTATTTTTTCTTTATTGTAAACTCATTGCTGTTACTTTCAGTCCTGTTACTTACTTGATTATGTTCATTTGTTAGTTAAACAACTGTAATGTATTTAATGTCAACATGATGTTAGCATTAATGTCACATATGTCATGTTTTTTTTTATTTTAAATTTTAATTCACTCCTGTTACTTTCTGTCCTGTTACTTACTTCAATATTTTCATGTTTTAGTTGAATAACTGTAACGTATTTAATATCAACATGATGTTTGCATCAATGTCACATTTGTCATGTTTTTATTATTTTTATTTGATTTTAACTGTTACTTTCTGTCCTGTTACTTACTTGATTATTTTCATGTTTTTTGTTAAACAACTGGAATGTATTTAATGTCAACATGACGTTGGCATCAATGTCACATATGTCATGTTTTTAGTACTTTTCTATTTTAACTCACTCCTGTTACTTTCAGTCCTGTTACTTACTTGATTATGTTCATGTTTATAGTGGAATGACTGCAATGTGATTAATGTCACCATGATGTCACCATTAATGTCACATGGTTATAACTCATGTTTTGATTCACTCTTTAATGAAAACTCACTCATATTACTTTCAGTCCTGTTACTTACTTTATTATGTTCATGTTTTTAGTTGAATTATGTAATGTATTTAATATTCACATGATGTTAGCATTAATGTCACATACGTCATGTTTTTATTTATTCTTTAATGGAAAATCACTCCTGTTACTTTCAGTCCTGTTACTTACTTGTTTAAGCTCATGTTAAACAACTGTAATGTATTTAATGTCAACATGATGTTAGCATTAATGTCACATATGTCTTGTTTTTATTTTTATTTCAAATTTTAATTCACTCCTGTTACTTTCGGTCCTGTTACTTACTTTATTATGTTCATGTTTTTAGTTGAATGACTGTAATGTATTTAATATTAACATGATGTTAGCATTAATGTCACATATGTCATGTTTTTATTTATTCTTTAATGGAAAATCACTCCTGTTTCTTTCAGTCCTGTTACCTATGTTTTATGTTCATGGTTTTAGTTGAATGACTGTAATGCATTTAATGTCAACATGATGTTTGCATTAATGTCACATAGGCAATGCTTTTATCATTTTTATTTTATCTTAACTCAATCCTGTTACTTTCAGTCCTGTTACTCACTTGATTATTTTCATGTTTTTGTTAAACAACTGTAATGTATTTAATGTCAACATGATGTTAGCATTAATGTCACATATATCATGTTTTTATTTATTCTGTAATGTAAACTCACTGCTGTTATTTTCAGTCCTGTTACTTACGTTATTATGTTCATGTTTTTAGTTGAATGACTGTAATGTATTTAATGTCAACATGATGTTAGCATTAATATCACGTGGTTATGAATCATGTTTTCATTTTCATTCATTCCGCTAAAAAACTCACTGCTGTTACTTTCATACAACACAACACACGTGTAGAAAGTAGCACAACAACTTGTGTCGGCCTTCATTCCTGTCGTGTTTCTTCTCAGCCATCAATGCCTCTTTCATTTCCTGAGGCCCACCCCCCCCCCCTCACACACCCACACACACACACACACACACACACACACACACACACACACACACACACACACACACACACACACACACACACACACACACACACACACACACACACACACACACACAAGTTGTTGCTTGTAGCCGCCAGCTTGTTAGTTGTGTGACTGCAAGCATGACAGAAACGATGATAATTATTCCTAATGAGCACGGAGATGAGGGACAATAAATGAGAGACAATAAATGAGAGATAATTATTCATAATGATGAAGATGAGGCGGAAGTAACAAGTTGTGATTACAGCAAGGCAGAAAAAGGACGTTTGTGTTCCAGTCTTGAGCAGGTCTACCATCACCTCTTTGGAGCGTATGTGTGTGTGTGTGTGTGTGTGTGTGTGTGTGTGTGTAAAGTGCTTTATTTTCAATTTTATTTAATTAATTAATTTATTTTTATTTTGAAGTTTTTAATGATTTGATTTTGATTTTAGGAATCATTTTTTGATTTGAAAAGTTATTTTCCAAATTGTATTTTTATTTTAGGAGTAATTTCATCGTTTTATTTTGAAAACATTTTTTGTTTTTATTTTCTTAATTTTCATTTTAAAAAATGATCGTCTGATTTATTTCTTTATTACTTAAATACGTTTTATTTTATTATTAACATTTTTATTTCATGATTTATTTGATACATGATCAGTATTATTATTTTTTTGTATTATTACATTTTTATTTAATTTCCCCAAATTCTATTACAATTTTGTTTTCGGAGTGCTTTTATAAATTGTGATATTTAAACAAAAATGTTATATTGTTTTTTTAATTTTTTGGAACTACTTTCTTAATTTTTATTTGATCATTTTTTAAAATTAATTGTCATTTTTATATCTTGAGATCCCAAAACATTTTATTTTACTAGTATCATTTTTATTTTTAGGATTCATTAAAAGATAATTTTACAATGTTACTAATGAGTTTTATTGTTTTTCTTTTTGTATTATTCCATTTTTACTTTAAGAGTACTTTTTTATTGGAAATGTTTATTTTTTCAAATCCTCTTATATTTGTATTTTTATTCCAGGGGTACTTTTTCTAATTTCTAATTATGTTTTACTGTTAAAATATTAAAATTTTAGGGGTAGTTTCTTATTTTCCTTTTCATTTAAAAATAATTGTCATCATCATTTTCAAAGTAAATGTCATTTTATTATCAACATCATACATTAAAAAAAAAAGTATTTATTACTGTTGAAGTTTTTTTTAATCGGTATTATTATTTTTGTCTTGTACTATTACATTATCATTTTGTTTTTTTTTTTCATTTAAAAGGTTTTTTCTCTTCAATGTTTTAGTTTATAATTATATTTTTTTACTGTAGAAGTATTTTCTGTATTAAAATGTTGTTATTATTAATTTAGGTTTTGGATTTTAGGGTTACTTTCTTTATTTTATTTTTCATTTAAAAAACCAAATGTCATTTTTATATTGGGATACCTACATTTTTTATTTTATTATTTTCATATGTATTTTAAGATTTGTTATATATTTTTTAAACCGGTATTATGTGTTTAGTTTTTTTTGTATTAGGCTTTTTAAATTATTTTTTTTTAATTTAAAAAGTTATTTTTAAAATTATATCATCAACTAATTTTCATTCCAGGAGTACTTTATTTTATTTTATTTTATATTTTGTCATTTTTATTTAATCTCTATAGGTGTATTTAAAAAAAAAAAAAAATTAAAACATTTTTTTTAATTTTTTGTGTTAGGGTTATTTAAACAATATCAATCAATAATTGATAAACAATAATTGTGTTGTACATTTGATTTTATTTTTTATTTGATAAATCTTTCAAATTCTTTATTCCGTTTTATTTTATTTTGGGGGTACGTTTTTAATGCCATTTTTTATTTTATTTTATGATTTTGTAATTATTTCAGGAGTACGCTTATATTTTATAAAAAAAATATTGGAATTTTCCTCTTGCTTTCTTAATGAAACAATATTTCTTACATAATTTTTTTTTTTTAAATTGAGGAGTTCATAAGTAGTAAAAATAAAACATAAATGAATAATACATTGTCAAATATTTATTATATATATATACATAAATATGTATATTGTGAGTGTACAGTACACAGTATATAATGTGCAGTATTCAGTATATAATATGATGCAACATGCAGTATACTGTATTTGTACGAGAAGATGTTTTATTCCTGGGTGTTGTTGACTGATAAGCGTTTCATGTTCCGATAAAAGAGCCCGCCTGCGTCTCAACTCAGAGTTGCGTAAGACTGATAAGATGACGGAGGAGACCACACCCACATAATAGACCACGCCCACTGACACACCAGCATGAAAAATGAGAGCAACAAACAAATATCCATGACGATCACATGCACATGCGTCAAGGCCAAATAAAACAATGACGTCATTAATCATTTTGAAGAGTTTCTTTTTGTACTACAAAGTATTTATCTATACTGGGACCAAATACTTATCAAATAGTACTCATTTGATCAAGTCTATTTCCTGTTTTTTGTTGTCATATTTATTTATATATATATTATTATATTATATTATTTATTTATTTTTGGATTACTTTATTATCATTTTAGGAATAATTTGTTAATTACTTGATTTTTTTACATTAATCTTTTTATACTATATTATTATATATTATATAAGTATTATTCTTACTTTTATTTATATTTTTTAATGTTGTGAATTTATTAATTAATTTTTTTAAATGTTTTTTCCTTTTCGTAATACTGTACTTTATTAAAAACTACATCTACATTTATTATTGCTTGTATTGTTTTATTTCTATTTAAGAAATACTTTAAGATTTCAAACCTTTTAATTTTTAAAATTAGTACTTATTTTTTATTTATTTACTTACAACAAAAAAACATGATTATTATTTAATTTTATGGCTACTTACTTAGTTTAATAAATAAGATTTAAAAAATCATCAACATCTAAATTTTGTGTCTTTCGATTGAAAAAATAACATTTTATCATTATTATTATTATTATTATTATTATCATTATCATTATTATTATTATTTTATTTAAGTAGTAATACTGATAATAATTATTAAGAGTGAACTTGCAGAGAATCGCTCATTTATTTATTTTAAATTAATTATTAAAAATAATATTAATCTTATGATTTTAAGAGGGAAAAATAGAAAAGAGGAATAAAAATAATGAAGCTAGTAATAATATTTTTTTTAGGTGATCAAATATTTTAGATATTATTTTATACATAATACATTTTATAAAATTAATGATGTACTATTATGACTTATATAATAATCACATATCATTTGAATTATGTTATAGAAATATGATATATTATCTATGTTTTATTGCATTTAAATAATAAACATTATTGCGGGAAACTTCTAGTCGTGTAAACTCAAGTAAATGTTTAGAAAATTTACCATTAAATATTTTCACATTTCAGTCATATTTGAGAATAAAAATACTTCTTAAAAAACTTGGAAAGAATACCCTTAAAAAAAAAAAATTATGATAGGATTTGAAAAAAAATCAACATTTAGAATAGAAAAATACTCTTCAAATTAAATTTAATAATACAAAAAAATAACACAAATAAAAATGTGATTTGTAAAATGATTTAAATAAATCCCCCCAAAAATGACACAAGTAAAATAAAATGTTTTGAGTACTCAAGATGTGCAAGTGAAAATTATTTAAAAAAAAAAAGATCAAATTAAATCTAAAAAAAATAATCATACAATAAAAAAAAATCACAAATTATCAAATAAAATTATAATATAGATTGTGTAAAAAATGGTTTGCAATGAAAAAAGTACCACTAAAATAAAATTGTCATAATATCAAACAAAAATAATGCTCATTGAAAAAAAAATAATCATAAAATGTATCCAAAAATGAATGAAATATAAATGTTAATAATAAAATAAAACTTCTTGAGGCAATACGGAAATACATCTGATAATATTTATTTGTTTGAAAGTTTGCCCTGAAATATTTTCAGACATATTGGAGTATTAAATTACTTCTTAAACTGCAAAAATCAGTCATTATAAATTATGAATATTAATTATTAAGATTAATGATGCAACAGAGTTTATTAGTTTTATTGGAAGCCACTGAATTACTAATACTACTGATAATAATACTTATGATAATAATATTAATAATAATACTTACTACTAATTGTGGAGATCATATTTCACTTTTAGATTATTGAATTTTAATACATTTTTATACATTTATTCATCTTACTATTGTAGTTTTATTTTAAGAATATTTTTCCCCCCAAAATGTTATCATCTTTTTATATTTTTTTATTTATTTTGGTGCCACTTTAATAATTTCCAAAAGCTAGCGTGCTATCTTAGCAGACAGGCGGCCATTTTGGTGATGGCAATATTTTACTAGCTTTTTTTCTATGAATTGATTGAACAAATACAGTGAAAACTGTTTCATTGTAGTATCTGTTACACTAATAAATCATTACAGGTGTTAATTTAATTTTAAAAATAAATGTAATGGTTACAAAATTTGCTTTTGGAAATGAGCTAGCGTGCTAGCTTAACAGACAGGCGGCCATTTTGGTGATTGCAATATTTTGCTAGCTTGTTTTCTATTAATTGATTGAAGAGATATAGTGAAAAGTGTTGAATTGTGGTATCTGTTACACTAATAAATCATTACGGATGTTAATTTGATTTTAAAAGGAACTTCAATGGTAAAAAAAAATAACTTTTATTAATGAGCTAGCCTGCTATCTTAACAAAGAGGCGGCCATTTTGGGGATTTTGATATTTTGCTAGCTTTTTTTCTATTAATTGATTGAAGAAATATAGTGAAAACTGTTTAATTGTAGTATCTGTTACACTAATAAATCATTACAGGTGTTAATTTAATTTCAAAAGGAACTATAATGGTAAAAAAAATAGCTTTTGGAAATGAGCTAGCGTGCTAGCTTAACAGACAGGTGGCCATTTTGGTGATTGCAATATTTTGCTAGCTTGTTTTCTATAAACTGATTGAAGACATATAGTAAACATTTTTTGAATTGTAGTATCTGTCACACTAATAAATAATTACAGGTGTTAATTTAATTTTAAAAGTAACTTTAATGGTTACAAAATTTGCCTTTGGAAACGAGCTATCTTGCTATCTTAACAGAGAGGCGGCCATTTTGGTGTTTGTAATATTTCGCTAGTTTTTTTTCAATGAATTGATTGAAGAAATATAGTGAAAACTGTTTAATTGTAGTATCTGTTACACTAATAAATCATTACGGATGTTATTTAATTCAAAAAGGAACTTCAATGGTAAAAAAATAAATTAAAATAAAATTTTCAAAATGAGCTCGCGTGCTATCTTTGCTCGCTTGTTTTCAATGAATTGATTGAAGAAATATAGTTAAAACTGTCGAATTGTAGTATCTGTCACACTAGTAAATCACTACAGATTGCATTGATTTGAAAAGGAGGTTTAATGGTAAACAAACACCCACAACAAAACAAAGAGCTAGTTTGCTAGCTAGCTCAACATGCTGCTATTTTGAAGCATATCCTCGGACGGTCACGTGGGGGTCAGATGGGGGTCAGATGGGGGTCAGATGGGGTCACATGATAGCTAAATGAGGCAGAAAGCTGTGTAGGAGACATTTGAAGACTTTCAGAGTGCGGCTAAGAGCGGGAAAACTTTGAACGGTCGCCGTGTGACGTGGAGAGAAAGTGAAAGTGAAAGTGAAGGGGGCGTGGCTCATTTGAAGGAGGCGCGGACCTGGCGACCCTTCAGAGGCTGAGGAGGCCTGTAGTTGTCCACCATGCAGCTGGGAGACTCTCCTTCTGCGCTGAACAGCAAACCACGGAACTTGGCCATCTAGGAAGAGATATCAATGATATCGTCACATCTGTATCGTCCTCCACGTCTACCAAGATCAATAAATATCAATAAACATGAATATGATCACGTCTGTATCGTCCTACACGTCAACCAGTATGAACAAATATCAATATGATCACGTGCACGTCTGTATCGTACTCCAGCCCGGGGCCAGAAAAAGTTGCGAGTGTCAGCACTTTAATAAAGAAGGTGAGAAACACTCATTTCGTTCATCCTTTATTATTGTTTCATGCGTCTTCTTCCATCATCATTCTAATGATATTGTAATTGTATTATTATTATTATATCATATTTTATCATATTATATTTATTTTTTATTTATCATATTGTCATGTTATTATTTTTTGGGGAAAATTGTTCAGTTTTTTGTATTATTAATTTTTGGATTTATTTCCTAATTCATAACAAAAATGTAGTTAGCATTTTTTAAGTACATTTATTTTAAATTTATGATTAATATACAGTAATACAATAAAATAAATGTTTTTTTATATTATTATTATTAGTATTTCATTTATTTATTTATTATTTAGGAGTATTTTAAATATTAAAACATATTTAAAAAATGAAATAAAATCAATCATTATTCTCTATAAAATGTCTTCATATTTCATGCCTTGAACACATGAATGATTAATTAATTAAATTAATAATATCATATTTGATCATATTTATTTTATCATCCATCCATCCATCCATTTTCTACCGCTTATTCCCTTTCAGGGTCGCGGGGGGCGCTGGCGCCTATCTCAGCTACAATCGGGCTTATCGCATTATTGTTATTTGGGCGAAATTGTTTAGTTTTTGTATTATAATTTTTTGGATTAATCTTCTAATTCATAACAAAAATGTATTTTTTTGTTTTTTAAATATATTTTTTAAAATGTATGATCAATATATTTTAATCCAAAAAAATATCATTTTTTTAGATTATTATTAGTATTATTTAGGATTATTTTAAACATTTGAAATATTTAAAAAATAAAATAAACTCAATCATTATCCTCTTTATAATGTCTTCATATTTCATGCCTGGAACACATTAATTATTAATAATTTCATTTATTAATACATCATATTTTATCAAATTTATTTGATCATATTATAAGATTATTTTTATTTGGGGAAAATTGTTCGGTTTTTGGATTATTAATTTTTGTATTCATTTTCAAATTCATAACAAAAATGTATTTTTTGTTTTTTAAATTTTTTTTTTAAATTTATGACCAATATACTTTTATCCAAACAAATCTCAAATTTTTTGATTGTTTTTAGTATTATTTAGGATTATTTTAAACATTAAAAAATATTTAAAAAATAAAATAAAATCAATCATTGTTCTCTATACAATGTCTTCATATTTCATGCCTGGAACACATGAATTATTAATTAATTAAATTATTAATACATCACATTTTATCAAATTTATTTGATCATATAAAAGATTATTTTTATTTGGGGAAAATTGTTCAGTTTTTGGATTATTCATTTTGGATTAATTTTCAAATTCATAACAAAAATGTATTTTTTGTTTTTTAAAAATTAAAAAATAAAATAAAATCAATCATTGTTCTCTATTAAATGTCTTCATATTTCATGCCTGGAACACATGAATTATTAATTAATTTAATTATTAATACATCACATTTTATCATATTTATTTATTTTTTATTTTTTAAATATAATTTTTTAAATTTATGATTAATATATTTTAATCTAAAAATATTTTATTTTTAGATTATTATTAGTATTATTTTTGAGTATTTTAACATTAAAATATTTTAAAGATTAAATAAAATCAATCATTATTCTCTATAAAATGTCATTTTTCATGCCTGGAACACATGAATTATTAATTTAATTATTATTGTATCATATTTAATTTATCACATTATTATTATTTGGGGAAAATTGTTCAGTTTTTGTATTATTAATTCTTGGATTTATTTTCTAATTCATAACAAAAATTGATTTTTCCTTTTTTCTTTTATGATTAATGTAATTAAAAAAAATATCTAATTTTAAAATTATCATTAGTATTATTCAGGAGTATTTTAATATAAAGAAAACATATATATATATAAAAAAAATCAATCAATATTCTCTATAAAATGTCTTCCTATTTCATGGCTGGAACACATTAATGATTAATTAATTGTATTAATATTTTGTCATATTTATACACGTGATAGTTAAATGATTATTCATTATTATCCTATTATTATTATTTGGGGAAAATGGTTCAGTTTTTGTATTACACATTTTTGGATTCATTTTCACATTCATAACAAAAACGTATTTTTGTTTTTAAACATATTTTTTTAAATGTATGATTATATACTTTAATCCCAAAAAATATCAATTTTTTAGATTATTTTTAGTATTATTTAGGAGTATTTTAACATTAAAGTAATTTAATAAAATAAAATCAAATCAATCATAGTTCTCTATAAAATGTCTTCATATTTTCATGCCTGCACATGAATTATTAATTATTTTAAATATTTTATATCATATTTCATCATATTTATTTGATCATATTATCACATTATATACATTTGGGGAACATTTTTCAGTTTTTGTATGATTAATTATTTTTCATTTTTTAAATACATCTATTTTTTATTTATGATTAATTTAATTTTATACAAAAAAAAACAAAATTTAAAATGATTATTAGTATTATTTAGGAGTATTTTAAAATAAAGAAAAATATATAAATGCAATCAGTATTTTCTGTAAAATGTCATGTCCGGAACACATCAATTATTAATTAATTGTATTAATATTTTATCATATTTATACATGATAGTTAAATGATTCTTAATTATTATCAAAATATTATTATTTGGGGGAAATAGTTCAGTTTTTGTAATATTAATTTTTGGATTTGTATTCAAATTCATAACAAAAAATAATTTATTTAAGTTAAATAAAAAAAAAATCAA
The DNA here is from genome assembly GCF_033978795.1 of Nerophis ophidion. Classification (NCBI taxonomy): domain Eukaryota; kingdom Metazoa; phylum Chordata; class Actinopteri; order Syngnathiformes; family Syngnathidae; genus Nerophis; species Nerophis ophidion. The sequence continues at coordinate 26,427,033 of NC_084638.1, read as the reverse complement.
ATTTCATGATTATTAGTAGTTTTATTTAGGAGTATTCTAACATGAAAAATATATATTTGAAATAAAATCAATCATTATTCTCTCTAAAATGTCTGGAACAAATTTATTATCGCGTTTACTGAACTTTATCATTTTATGATTTTTTTTGAGCATATTCATACGCTTTATGACAAAATAATACTTATTGAACAATGATTAATTATTAATGTTAATCACATTATTTCCTTAAAAAAGCGGTTGGTGTCTTCCAAATTATCTTTTTTATTGTTATTTTCATATTATTAAAAAAAGTGTGTTGATTGTCACAAAATGTTTTAATAACAACACAAACATTATTTTTTTCATATTAGAGGTTTTATAACACGAGTCATGTGACCAAAACGATGAAAAATAGTCATAAATATCTTTATTTTTCCTCACAAATTTATTAAAATTCTTTTTTCTATTACTTTATTTTATTTTTTAGGATTACGGTTTTATTTATGTCTTAATTATTCATATTATTGTTTTAATACATATATTTATGTTTTAAATGTCATCATTTTATGTTAATGTTCATTGTAGGGCTACTTTATTATTTATTTATCTTTTTATTAAATGATTTTGTTAACATTTATAGGAGTACTGTACTTGATTAAAAAAAAAACACCTTATTTTTATTAGTATTATTTTGTTTCTATTTTAGGATTACTGTTTTATTGTTGTCGTATTTACTATTATTATTATTGCATTTTTATTTTAGGAGTATTTTTTTCTTAAATGTTACCATTTTTATGTTAATTATTTTAGGGATACTTTATTATTTTTTTTTTTGTTTTTATTAAATGAGTTTGTTAACATTTGTACTTGATGTACAAAATCACATCTCATTTTATTAGTATTATTTTGTTTGTATTATTATTACTATTATTTTTATTAATATTGCGTTTTGATTTTATGAATATTTTTTCCTCAAATGTTACCATTTTTATGTTAATATTTATTTTAGGACTACTTTGTTATTTAGTTTTGTTTTTATTAAATGATTTCGTTAACATTTGTACTTGATTTGAAAAAAAACCCCACATCTCATTTTATTTGTATTATTTTGTTTCTATTATTATTTTTATTATTATTATTATTGCATTTTTATTTTAGGAGTATTTTTTCTTAAATGTTACCATTGTGGTTTAATATTTATTTTAGGGCTACTTTATTATTTATTTTTGTTTTTATTTGAAGATCACTGAACTTGATTTAAAAAAACACGTTTTATTTTTATTGTTTCTATTTTAGAAGTGATCTAAATATTCCAAAAATGCAAATAATTGATTTATGAAATCCATAATAATTTTTTAATTTAAAATGTTTGAACGTTTGTCAGTACCTGGGCGGGGCTGACGCTGATTGGCTCCCTGAGGACGATCCAGGTGACGCTCTCCAGCAAAGGGGGCGTGGTCAGAGAGCCGTCGTACGTCCAGTAGTCCAAGGAGGCGGGAAGGAGAGTCTTGGGGTCAAAGTTGGAGAAGCTGCTCTGTTTGCCCTGGCGGAGGTCAGGTGGTCAGGCGTGACAAATGAAGAAGAAAAAGAAGAAGAAGAAGAAGAAGAAGAAGAAGAAGAAGAGGAAAAGAAGATTGTTTGTACTTTGGTCTTGATGGCGTCTAAAGCATCCAGAACTTTCTGCAGCTTGGGGTTGGCAGCACCGATCTGACAAGAGAAACAGGATTTAGGTGTCATTCTGGCAGCACTAGATTTGAATCATCTATAATAATAATAATAATAATAATAATATTAACAATTATATCATTATTGTTAATAATATTAATAGCAATAATGATAATAATACATATTAATATAGAAATAATTATATAATAATAATTATAATATTGATAATAATAATAATGATAATCATTATTATATGAATAATAATAACATTATATTTTTATTCTTAATAGTAATAATCATGACGATAAAGATAATAATAATAATAATTATTATTATAATAACAATAATAATAAAAATAATCATATAATAAATTATAATAATATTGTAAATAATGATAATACTAACAATTATATCATCATTGTTAGTAATATTAATAGTAATAATGATGATGAATATTAATACTATATTGATAATAATAATAATAATAACTATAATTATATACAAATTAAAAATATTATTAACAACAACAATTATCATTATTATATGAAAGATTATAACATTATATTATTATTCTTAATAATAGTAATGCTGATAATAATCATAGTAATAATAATACAAATAATAATTATAACAATAATATTTAACATTTATTATAATAATTGTAATAATAATAATAATAGTAATAGTAGTAATAAATTAACAATAATAATAATAATATATTCTTAATATTAATCGTAATAATAACAATAATAATGATAATAATAAAATTGTAATGATAAAATTGAATATTGATAGTAATAATAATAGTAATAACTCTAATTATACAACAATTAATAATAATAAAAATAATAAAAAGTATCATTATTATATGAATAATAATACAATGATATTATTATTCTTAATAATAACAATGATGATAATAATACAAATAACAATTATAACATTTAATGACAATATTTCATATTTATAATAATTATTCTAATAATATTAATGATAATGATAGCAATAATAACACTACTACTAATAATAGTCATAGTAGTAATAAATTAATAATAATAATAATGATATTATAATTCTTAATAATAATAATAGTGATAATAATAATGACAATAATATTAATAATTGCATAGCAATAATAATATGCAATATTTATAATGATAAGGATAATAATAATGATAATATAAATAAAATAATAATCATACTATTGTTACTAATAAGGATAATAATTTTTTGGGGATCAAAAACTTTTTCTCCAAACGGAGTAAAAATCAATTATAACAATAAGTATTATTAATATTAGTAATATCAATAAAATAATAATGATAACAATAATGACGATCGTTATATTATCAATTATATTATCATTATTAATTCATAATAATAATAATAATAATAATAATAATAATAATAATAATGAAGTCACCTTGAGGAAAACTCCAACGACCGCAAGTCCATCAGGTTGACTGGCCGCTTCTCCAAAACTTGCATATTTGGTGTTCCAGTGCACCAGGTGAAGCTACACAGCAAATACAGACAATATTACTCATATTGCTTTGAAGAGTACTACAATACTACACAATTCATTGGCATATTACTCATATTTCTTTGAAAAGTACTGCAATACTAATTCAGCTTTTATGACAATAAACACAATGTACACACAACACACTTTCACTTTCCTTTTCTTTGACAAAGTAGTCCTACACACACGACTACTTATACTACTCCATGTAGTATTTTCTTCTGCAACACTCCGTTATCTTCTGATAGTACCTGCTCATACTATCCTACTACCTTCTGGATTTACAGGAGCAATTTAGGATATTGCTGGAGTCATTTGTCATGATACTGTAGTACTTTGGGTCTTGTAATATGACTGAAGTATTTTCTAGTAGTACTCTAGCATTTTGTGATAATACTGTAGTTTTTTGTAATGTTACCGTAGTACTTGTTGATAATATTGTAATTTTTATCGATACTATTCCAGTATTTGATAGTATTACTGTTGTATGAATATTGTTGTACTATCGTGTTGTATTACTGTAGTGATATGTTAGTGTAGTATTGAGTGCTAGAGTAGTGTAGTAGTACTAGGTGAGAGTAGTACCTCACAGGGGAAGGTGAGACCACAGAGGGTGTGCTCGGAGCCCCGATCATCGCTGGCCCCCCAGTGGAAATGAAACTGCTTCAGACGGTACTTTCCTGACACCGGACCTCCTGTCAGAGCTGCCATCAAACACACAGTATTTTGTACACACTCTAGTACTTCATACACTCTAATACACTCTAGTATTTGTCTACTTTGAAGTACTTCTTCAAGGGTACCGGGTGGAGGCGGACCTCCTGTCAGAGCTGCAATCGAACACGCACACTTACTCCAGTATTTTGTACACACTCTAGTATTGACTGTAGTATTTTATACACTCTAGTATTTGTCTACTTTGAAGTACTTCTTCAAGGGTACCGGGTGGAGGCGGACCTCCTGTCAGAGCTGGGATCAAACATGTACATTGTAGTATTTTATACACTCTAGTATTTACTGTAGTATTTTATTCACTCTAGTATTCGTCTACTTTGAAGTACTTCTTCAAGGGTACCGGGTGGAGGAGGACCTCCTGTCAGAGCTGCGATCAAACACACACACTTACTCCAGTATTTTGTACACGCTCTAGTATTGACTGTAGTATAATTTATTCACTGTAGTGTTTGTCTACTTTGAAGTACTTTTTCAAGGGTTCCGGGTGGAGGCGGACCTCCTGTCAGAGCTGGGATCAAACATGTACATTGTAGTATTTTATACACTCTAGTATTTACTGTAGTATTTTATTCACTCTAGTATTCGTCTACTTTGAAGTACTTCTTCAAGGGTACCGGGTGGAGGCGGACCTCCTGTCAGAGCTGCGATCAAACACACACACTTACTCCAGTATTTTGTACACGCTCTAGTATTGACTGTAGTATTTTATTCACTGTAGTATTTGTCTACTTTGAAATACTTTTTCAAGGGTTCCGGGTGGAGGCGGACCTTGTGTCAGAGTTGGGATCAAACATGTACATTGTAGTATTTTATACACTCTAGTATTTACTGTAGTATTTTATTCACTCTAGTATTTGTCTACTTTGAAGTACTTTTTCAAGGGTACCGGGTGGAGGCGGACCTCGTGTCAGAGCTGGGATCAAACATGTACATTGTAGTATTTTATACACTCTAGTATTGACTGTAGTATTGTATACACTGTCGTTTGAAGTATTTTTTCAAGGGTACCGGGTGGAGGCGGACCTCGTGTCAGAGCTGGGATCAAACATGTACATTGTAGTATTTTATACACTCTAGTATTGACTGTAGTATTTTATTCACTCTAGTATTTGTCTACTTTGAAGTACTTTTTCAAGGGTACCGGGTGGAGGCGGACCTCGTGTCAGAGCTGGGATCAAACATGTACATTGCAGTATTTTATACACCCTAGTATTGACTGTAGTATTGTATACACTGTAGTTTGGAGTAGTTGTTGAAGGGTACCGGGTGGAGGCGGACCTCCTGTCAGAGCCGGGATCAAACATGTACATTGCAGTACTGGTGTAAAAGTAGTGTGAGTATTATGGGATGGTACCACAGGAGTCGTCGTCGTCCAGGAAGTCCACCTGGAAGGAATGTCCGTTGTTGAGCATGCCGCTGGACTTGGCGGGGTCGTACTGCAGCCGCAGAGTCCTGGCCGACGGCGAGAAGGCCGCCGCCTGAGGGTCGATGTCGATGGGAGACTGCCGCTGCCCGCCTGCCACCGGGTACTCTGCCCCCCACTTGTCCGGTCCTCAATATGACATCATCATCACCACCATTATATGTGACATCATCATCATCATTATATGACATCGTCATCATTATATTACATCACAACTGAAGTCTACCCCCCACATTGTCACGACTTGGACTTGGACGAGGATTGCTTTTCCGAGGCAAATTAAAGTTGGCGCGAGCAAGGCGTGAATGAAGGTACATATTTTTTGTTTACACTATCATTAAAAAGTAGGAACAAACAAAATACTAGCACAAAGGCAATTAACTATAAACACAAAACAAAACACTTGCACTGTGGCATGAATAATAAGAAAAACTTATTTGGAACAAAAGGAGAACGGGATAGGGATCATTGAGATGGAATTACAAGTTGCATAGCAGGTGATGGAGGGTGTGAAGGAAGGAGGTGATGTTGCCAGCACGAACAACAGAAACAGACAGGCTTAAATAATAGTGTGGTGATTAGTGAAAACAGGTGTGAGACATGAGGACAAGGTGAAAACTAAAGCGTTGGTTGGCATGGTAATAAGACAAACAAGGAAGTGCAAAAAACTAGAAACAATGGAGTCTTAAGCCAAACAGAACATAACTGAACAAAAACATGAACAGACATGACAATCATTATATGACAACATCATAATAAAAATACAACTGCCAGAGGGAACTCTGCGCCCCACTTGTCCGGTCCTCAATATGACATCATCACAATTATATGACATCATCAGAATAATAACAATATGACGTCATCATAATTATATGACATCATTATAATAATCATACATCATAATAACACAACTGCCAGAGGCAACTCTGAGCCCAACTTATCTGGTCCTAATATGACATCATCATCATCACCATTATAAGACATCATCATAATCATATCACACCATCATAATAATACAACTGAATATTACAGCATCATAATAATAATACAACTGAACTCCGCGCCCCTCTTGTTCGGTCCTAATATGACGTCATCATAATTATGACATCATCATAATTATATGACATCATCATAATTATATGACATCATCATTATAATACAACTGCCAGAGGGAACTCTGCGCCCCACTTGTCCGGTCCTCAATATGACATCATCATCACCGTTATATATGACATCATCACAATTATATGACGTCATCATGACTACATGACATCATCATAATTGTACAACTGCCAAAGAGAACTCTGCGCCCCACTTGTCCGGTCCTCAATATGACGTCATCATAATTATATGACATCATCATTATAATTGTAATATTACATTATCATAATTATATGGCATCAGTATACTAATATTACATCATCATCATCATCATAATAATAATACAAATGCATTAACATAATGAAATATATTTCATCAACCACACATCATCAATAATTATTATATTACAATAACTTACACAATCATTTTTTTTTTATCAATACACACAAATAAATCATAATAATGGATGTAATGTTTATTAATAACAAAGAACAATGAAATACGTCAAGATGATTTTAAATCAATGAAGGAAAATAAATTTTTTTATGGATTAAAATAATAATAATATATATTTTCCAGTACAAATTAAAAAGTTTAGACTCCATTGTAAATTGTGAATAAAAGAAAAAATATGTCTGGTAATTCTTTTTTAAACATATTTAGATGAATAAATTACATTAAATAAAATAAAAAAATATATTTATTAAAAACCATTCATTTATACCATACATAAAAACAATACAATAATGAATATATATATATATATATATATATATATATATATATATATATATATATATATATATATATATATATATATATATATACACACACACACATATATATATATATATATATATATATATATATATATATATATATATATATTATATATATATATATATATATATATATATATATATATATATATATATATATATATCCATCCGTTTACTACCGCTTATTCCCTTTGTGGTCGCGGGGGGTGCTGGTGCCTATCTCAGCTACAATCAGGCGGAAGGCGGTGTACACCCTGGACAAGTCTCCACCTCATCGCAGGGCTAATAATATAACCATTTATTATTATTTATTTTATCACGTTGCATATTTATTGACCTATTTCTTCTTCAAATAATACATTAAATAATAATTGCTTGAAAAAATATGCTAAAGTAATTGTAAAACAAATAAATATCTATTGTTTTTTTTTACAAAATATACTTAAAAATGATTAAGATTAATAAATGTATTTATAAAAAATATATATTTATTGTGTTGTATACAAATTAAAACATACAGATTGTTGATATTTTTGTCTTAAATATACATATAGTTTTTCAGTCTATGCTGTGTATATTTAATTAATAGTTAATTGTATTTAAAAACAATATTTTAATTCAATAATTGTAAAAACAAAAATGTATATTAACTGCATCTAGTAATTTGTATTTAAATATGTTAAAATAAACACATTCAATTAAGGAAAACAAAATATTTGTCTATAAAACAAATAGTACATATATTATATATAAAAAATTACAATAGTTATGATACGGTTTTTATTGTAAAATGTATATTTAAATAGTTGAAACACAACATAATATTTATATGATAATTAGTTGTGTAAAAAATTATATATTAATTAATTTGTTATTATGTATTGACATAAATGTAAAAACAATAATATAATATATGTATGAATTGTGTATAATAATAACAATTTAAATGTGTATTAAGATAAATACAATTATTAAAGGCAAATATGAACATATTTTTAATATTGTTTTTTATCTTTACAACAAATGAAATGTTTCAGCTATGATTTATTAAACTGTATAAAATAATATATATATATATATTTAATTGTTTAATTATTATTCAAATTATAAAGCAATACATGAAATATATAACTAAAAAATATTACAGTAAAACAACTGTAAAAATGAAATAGGAAACATGTATTATTGTGTAATAAAATCAATGTAATTATACCAAATAATAATATTACAATATGAATACATTACAAGACAAAGAAGGCAGACAAATAACGACGATAATAGTAAGAATATTACAGTTTTAATACTTTTTTTACTTGACTAGAAATGTGATAAAAATGTACATAAATAAATAAAATATGATAGTTGACTATAAATGTGATAAAATGTCCATAAATAAATAAAATGTGATAAAAAAATATAAAATATTACAGATGACTAGAAATGTGATAAAAATGTACATAAATAAATGAAAGGTGATACCAATGTACATAAGTCATTTGAATATGATAGTTGACTAGCAATGTGATTAAAATGTACATAAATACAATGTTATCAATGAGGTGTAATGTGAATAAAAAGTACATAAATACAATGTTATCAATGAGGTGTAATGTGATTAAAATGTGATGTGTGACTCACCATTATTAGGTCCGTAGCCCCAACTATGAGACATGTCTGCTATGTCCTGATCAAACAATAGATATCAATATCAATTTTAATATCTCAGGCAGAGAACTTACAGTCTGTCTGCATCATAACTTTTTATACACACACTCACTCTGTGGGCGTGGCCTAGTTCACATTTGACTCCTCCTTCTCCCCTACCTTCATAGGATGACATCATCCATATTTCCCCACATCAATAAATGCAGTTTTCATTTATTTTAAACAAGCATTTTTATTATTATTAATATCATTATTATGATTATTATGATGATGATGATTATGATTATTATCATTATTATTATTATTATTATTATGCTTATGATTATTATTATTTATAAACAACCACTATTATTATTACTTATAAACAACATTATTATTATTACATATAAACCTTTTTAATTGTTATTATTATTTATAAACACTAGTGATTATTATTACTTATAAACAACCATTATTATTATTGTTATTATCATTATAATATTATTAATAATAAACAACTATTATAATAATTATTATTACTTATAAATAACTATTACTATTCTTATTACTATTACTTATAAACATTATTATTATAATAATAATAATAATAATAATAATAATAATAATTATTATTATTATATATAAACAACCATTATTAGTATTATTACTCATAAAAAATCATTATTATTGGTAATTATAAACAATCATTATTATTATTACTTATATACAAAATTATTATTGTTACTTTTAAACAAAAATAATTATTATTACTTATAAACAACATATTTAATTGTTATTATTATTCATAAACAACCATGATTATTATGATCATTTCTTATAAAAAAACATTATTATTATTACTATTATTATTCATAAACAACCATTAATATTATTATGTATAAATAACCATTACTGTTATTATTAATTTTTCTTACAAAAAATATTATTATTGTTATTATTATTACATTTTATTATTACTATTATTATTATTTTTTTATAAACAACCATTACTTTTATTATTACTAAAAAAACATTATTATTATGGTAAATGGTAAATGGTTTGTACATTATTATTATTATTATTATTACTTATACGCAACATTATGAACAACCATTATTATTATCATCATTATTTATTATAAATATCCATTATTATGATTTATTATAGACAAAATTATTGTTACCTTGATTATTATTATTTATTAATAATTTTATTATTATTACTTATAAACAACATCATTATTATTATTTATAAACAATATTACTATTACTTACAAACAACATTTTTATTATAATTGATAAACATTATTATTATTTATAAACAACATTTTTATTATCATTTATAAACGTTATTATTATTATTTATAAAGAACATTGTTATAATTATTATTACTTATAAGATGTATAGATAGCTCTTAATTAGGAAAATTAAAATAATATAAACAATTAGTATTATTATTACTCGTAAACAACCAATTTCATTAATATTATTCCTTAATAGCCATTATTATCATTATCAGTGAAAGGTGGATGGGTCGATGCTAATATATATATATGTATATATATATATATATATATATATATATATACATATATATATACATATATATATATATATATATATATATATATATATATATATATATATATATATATATATATATATATATATATATATATACATATATATATATGTGTGTAACGGGTATAAAAAATACTTCAATTATTTGAGTGAAATTCCTGCTAAAATATGTATATTGTTTTGTAATGCAATGAGGTCCAATTGCGCCATCTGCTGGTACCTGAAAGTCTGTAAACATGACCGGAAACCGGAAGCTATTAGCAGACTTCCTGCACTCTGCTAATTGTAAGACATGTTCCGATATTGCTCCGCAAAATATTGTAAATGACACGAAAGCTAACGAGATATTTATTGTAAGCTCCACAGTTATTTAACAGCAGTTTTGTTGTGCAATCTCTCTTTTCAATTGGTTGTTGTTCACGTTTGATTTAATACTATTTTGCACTGAAGTCCATATTATTTCCCCCCATAGACATGGAAACCAGCAGAGGTGCTAAGTACATATATTGTGTGTGTGTGCATTCCCATCACTCATTGCAGGTAATAATTGTTGCACTCTGTGCGTGTTACCTGTCCGTACCTTCATGTTTAACTTTGAATGGTCCGACATTTTGGCATGGACACAACCTGGGCTGTCATTTCCGCTAGTCGCCACCAGAGGGTGCTAAAAGTCCATTTAATGATTGTGTCATGTCTTGTATTGTATTTTATACTTTTCTATTTCATAAATATATAAAAAAGGGATGATGTTGGTTAAAAAACAAGTTCAAAATATATAGTATTGAATTGAATGTAATACCAGTGAAGATAAAAGCAAGTTAAAAGCACTATACGATCACACTTTTGGATCCTATGGTCAGGAAATGACTTTCATTTCCTGAAGTTTTTTCATTTTTGATTTTTGAGATGTTTGCGGTGATGTTCCGTAAGTGCAACATTTCCTTTATTTACTTACCTACTTCTTTAATGATTTACTTACTTATTTATGTATTTATTTCATTCATTTATCTACTTACTAATTTATGTACGTAAATTATTTATTTATTGACATATTTATTCATTTATTATTATTAAACTAACGAGTATAAACAACCCAATGATTGCTAGAGTGAATCCTGTGCTCCCTAAATACTCTCATTAACATGAAATAAAACATGTTTTATGAGCTGATGAGATACGCGAAGTGAAGTGAAGTGGGTTATATTTATATAGCACTTTTTCTCAAGTGACTCAAAGCACTTTACATAGTGAAAGCCAATATTTAAGTTCCATGTGCAGCAGGTGGGTCGAGTGTCTTGCCCAAGGACACAACGGCAGTGACTAGGATGGCAAGAGCGGGGATCGGACCTGGAACCCACAAGTTGCTGGCACGGCCGCTCTATAGATAATAGTATAATTATTTATAATAAATCATAACAATAATAATATTAATAATAATGATAATAATAACAACTACAGCAACAAATACAACATCTATAAAAATAATAGTCATAATAATAATAATAACAGTAATAATAACATTTATAACATCAACAGCAATAATGATAATAATAATAATAGTATTAACAATAATAATAACAAAAACAATAATGATAATAATAATAACACAAACAACAATAATAATAATGATAATAGTAGTTCTAATAATATTGTATAAAAAATAGTATATATAATTATTTGTAATAAATCATAACAATAATAATAATATTATAATAATATTAATAATAATGATAATAATAACAACTACAGCAACAAATACAACATCTATAGATATAATAGTCATAATAATAATAATAACATTTTTAACATCAACAACAATTAATGATAATAATAATAGTAACATTAACAGCAATAATGATAATAATAATAATAGTATTAACAATAATAATAACAAAAACAATAATGATAATAATAATAACACAAACAACAATAATAACAATGATAATAGTAATTCTAATATTGTATATATAATAGTATATATAATTATATATAATAAATCATAACAATAATAATAATAATTATTATAATATTAATAAGGATGATAATAACAACTACAGCAGCAAATACAAAAAGTATAAAAAATAATAGAATAACAATAATAATAACACTAATAATAATAACATTGATAACATAATCAACAACAATGATGATAATAATAATAATAGTATTAACAATAATAATAACAAAAACAATAATGATAATAATAATAATGCAAACAACATTAATCATAATAATGATGATAGTAATTCGAATAATAATAATATTGATGATAATAATAATAAAAATGGTGATGATTATATTATTATTATTATTATTATAATGATAATAATAATAATAATAATTATTATTATTATTATAACTAATGCGACCCCATAAGGAACAAGCAGTAGAAAATAGATGGATGGATTATTTTTATTACTATCATTATCATTATTGTTATTATTTTTATTACTATTATTTTTATTATCATCATTATCATTGTTGTTGTTAATAATAATAATAATAGTAATAAAAACAACAACAAACAAATAATAATAATACAAATAAGAATAATAGTACAAACCCCGTTTCCATATGAGTTGGTAAATTGTGTTAGATGTAAATATAAACAGAATACAATGATTTGCAAATCCTTTTCGACCCATATTCAGTTGAATATGCTACAAAGACAACATATTTCATGTTCAAACTCATAAACTTTATTTTTGTTTGCAAATAATAATTAACTTAGAATTTCATGGCTGCAACACGTGCCAAAGTAGTTGGGAAAGGGCATGTTCACCACTGTGTTACATCACCTTTTCTTTTAACAACACTCAATAAACGTTTGGGAACTGAGGAAACTAATTGTTGAAGCTTTGAAAGTGGAATTCTTTCCCATTCTTGTTTTATGTAGAGCTTCAGTCCTTCAACAGTCCGGGGTCTCCGCTGTCCTATTTTAGGCTTCATAATGCGTCACACATTTTCCATGGGAGACAGGTCTGGACTGCAGGCGGGCCAGGAAAGTACCCACACTCTCTTTTTACCAAGCCACGCTGTTGTAACACTTGTCTTGCTGAAATAAGCAGGGGCGTCCATGATAACGTTGCTTGGATGACAACATATGTTGCTCCAAAACCTGTATGGACCATTCAGCATTAATGGTGCCTTCACAGATGTGTAAGTTACCCTTGCCTTGGCCACTAATACACCCCCATACCATCACACATGCTGGCTTTTACACTTTGCGTCTATAACAATCCGGATGGTTATTTTCCTCTTTTTTCCGGAGGACACCACATCCACAGTTTCCAAATATAATTTGAAATGTGGACTCGTCAGACCACAGAACACTTTTCCACTTTACATCAGTTCATCTTAGATGAGCTCGGGCCCAGCGAAGCCGGCGACGTTCCTGGGTGTTGTTGATAAATGGGTTTGGCTCTGCATAGCAGAGTTTTAACTTGCACTTACAGATGTAGCGACCAACTGTAGTTACTGACAGTGGTTTTATGAAGTGTTCCTGAGCCCATGTGGTGATATCCTTTACACACCGATGTCACTTTTTGATGCAGTAGCGCCTGAGGGATAAAAAGTACAAAAAAAACACCGCTTACATGCAGGGATTCCTCCAGATTTTCTGAACCTTTTGATGTTATTACGGACCGTAGATGTTGAAATCCCTAAATTTCTTGCAATTGCACTTTGAGAAATGTTGTTCTTAAACTGTTTGACTATTTGCTCACGCAGTTGTGGACAAAGGGGTGTACCTCGCCCCATCCTTTCTTGTGAAAGACTGAGCATTTTTTGGGAAGCTGTTTTTATACCCAATCAAGGCACCCACCTGTTCCCAATTAGCCTGCACACCTGTGGGATGTTCCAAATAAGTCTTTGATGAGCATTCCTCAATTTTATCAGTATTTTTTGCCACCTTTCCCAACTTCTTTGTCATGTGTTGCTGGCATCAAATTCTAAAGTTAATTGTCACTACATACTTTTGGCCTGCAAATGATCACATAGTTTTTATAATACCTTTTTTTTTTTATTATCCATATGTCAGTTTGTTTGTATTGATGATGATCAAATATACTTGAATATTGACTAATAATTGCATATTAATTAATAAATAACAATGATCATTTAATTATAGTAATTCATTGCAATGTTACTTTGTGATTATTGAAACGATTCATGACAACTTCATAGATTTTTTTTTTAGTATTTTTTAAATGTTTTAAAACTTTTTTTACTTATTCATTTTTATTTTCTTTAATAATTACCATCGATGTTATTAATTAAATCTTGCATAAACATGCAAACATGCTTTTTTTTTTTTTACTTTGTCGTTTATTTTTATCTGTGTTTAATGTATTCAATAAATTATTATTATTATTTTTTAATAATTAGCATTTAATTTAATATTCTTGAATAAACATGCTTTTTTAAATTACTCCTTTTTTGGTAATTTTCTAAACGGCTATCATACGATAGCAAAATTTAATTTAAAAAAAAGCATGTTTATTAAAAAATATTAAATTAATTCCTATTTTTTGAAATATTATTAAAAAAATAATAAACAAAAATGACAATAAATGAAAAAGTAAAAAAGCACGTTTGCATGTTTATTCAAGAATTAATTAATGCTAATTAATTTAATTAATTAGCATTCAAAATAAATATCCTTGAAAAAACAATCCAAAGTATTTAATTTATGAGAAACTGTAAATCATGTTAAAAATATGCTATATGATGTTAAAAATTGTGCAATTAGACATACGTAATATTTGCAACCTATTTTATTATTAATTCATAAAAGTTAAAAATGAAAGCTATTGTCTTTTGAGTATGTTAAAACTATGTCAACACTGAAAACAAAGTCTATCTCTTATCATTTATTTTCTAAAAAAATACAGTATATTTTTGAAGTATTTGTTGTATTTATTTTGTGTGTAAATAAAGTTTTAAAATGCAATATTTGATTTCATAATAAAAGTTTTCCAAGCCCAACGGCGAGAACAATATTCTTTGTTGTTGTGATGACGTCATCGGCGTGTTCAAAGGAGGGGTGCTTTCAGCTTTTATTTTGACACTCCCGCCGTCTTTTATCTTCGGGTCAATGGACTTCCTTTTGATGATGTTTTCCAAGGTGAGACAATATTTGCATTTGTTATGATGACGTCACAGCAAGGAGCCGTTTGCATTTGAACCGTTCAGCTTTTATTCTGACACTCTTGCTGTCTTTTGTCTCCAACACAATTAACTTCCGGTCTGTGGATTTTCCCACACAATAAAGTCCACTGCAGAGGACGTTTGTGTAAAACTATTTATCACAGAAATAATTAAATAATGTATTAAAATATGAAAAATAATTATTTAAATAATAATTCAATAAATATGGAAATAATGATTTAAATAATACTTCAATAAATATTGAAAACATTTTTTTAAATAGCTAAAAACGTATAATTTCAGATTTAATTAATTAAAAACAGTAAATAACACGTTTTTATTTCATTCTAATTTTATGACATTGATTAAAATCTGAAAATAATGATTTAA
This sequence comes from Nerophis ophidion, assembly GCF_033978795.1. NCBI lineage: Eukaryota > Metazoa > Chordata > Actinopteri > Syngnathiformes > Syngnathidae > Nerophis > Nerophis ophidion. The sequence continues at coordinate 26,411,065 of NC_084638.1, read as the reverse complement.
TCAATAAATATTGAAATAATTATTTAAATAATAATTTAATAAATATTGAAAAAATATTTAAATAGCTAAATACGTATAATTTCACATTTAATTAATTAAAAACAGTAAAAAACATGTTTTTATTTTATTTTAATTTTATAATATTGATTAAAATATGAAATAATTAATAATTCAATAAATATTGAAATCATTTTTTAGATACTTAAATATATAAGTATATATAATTTCCCATTTGATTCGTTAAAACATTAAATAACACGTTTTTATTTAATTCTCATTTTAATAATAACATTTAAGTATTTATTTAAAAAAATATATTTATTTATTTATTTCATTTTGATCATTTAGCTTCTCAACATTTTCTTGATTAATTAATGCTTTTAAAATATGAATAGTAATAATAATAATAATAATTGTTTTCATCCAATCACTGGCTTATTACAATATATTTTGATAGCCTGGCCTTTGAAAAAAGACTAAAATAATATTTATTTATTTCAGAAATAATTAAGTACATTATTTGATAGTAAAATCATGGAATAATTGATTAAAATATGAAATGAAGATTTAATTTATAATTCAATAAATATGTATTTAATGCTCTTAAAATGATGATATTAATAATAATATTAATTGTTTTCATTGTCTCACGGGCTTATATAAATTGAATTTTAATAGCCTGGCCTATGAAAAAGGTTGAAAAATATTTAATATAAAACAAAAAAAAAAGTTTCTATAGTGAAATACTTAAATCACGGAAAAATTTAATATATTTTAAATTAATTCATTCATAATTAAACACATATTTAAACAATTATTTAAATATCTAAATAAATACATATAATTTTGCATTTATTAATTAACGGCACATTTAATAACACATATATATTTCATTACAATTTGAATTTATTTAATTGAAGTAATTATTTAAATCTTTATTTCTTTCCGTCCATTTTAATCATTCATGTCAGCTTCTCAGCATGAAAAAGACTAATAATGATAATAATAATAATGATATTAACAATAATAATAATAACAATAATAGTGTTTATTGTCCCACTGGCTGATTAAAAGTTGTAAAATAATCAGGTTGATAAAATTCCGTGTTGATTTGTGCTTTTCTGTCTCTGGCCAGCAGAGAGAAGCAAAGTCCTGAATGTGAAGAAGATCACGTGACCATGATGATGATGATAATAATACAAATAATAATAGTAAAAATAATAATACAAATAATAATAGTAAAAATAATAATACAAATAATATTAATAAAAAAATATATCAAAGATAGTAATGATAATAATAATAATAATAATGATAACAATAATAATATAATAATAGTAATAATAATGATAACAATGATAATAATACAAATAATAATGGTAATAATAACAACACCAATATTGATATAAATAATTATAATAATAGCAATAATAATAATAAAATAATAATAATAATTATGATGATGATTATAATAATACAATAATATAACAACATTAATAATAACAATAATAATAATATTAATAAGAACAACAATAATAATACAATAATAACAATAATAATAATAACAATGATGATGATGATGATGATGGTAATAATGATAATAGTAATAATGATAAAAATAATAATGATAATACTAAGAAGAAGAAAAATAATTATTATAATTAATAATTAATCAAAGTTGCAAGTATCTATTAATATTTGTGTATTTAAATGTTTTTTTTTTGACAAAATAATTACATCCTTTTATTTTTCCAAATAATTAATTGTATTTTTAAAATCCAACCTTCATTTAATGTATTTATATATGATATAAATTATTTATGATACATTAAATAATTGTGGCATTGTGGCGTTCTATATTTATTTCATTTTTTTTTCTTTTGAAATAATACTTATAAGTAATTTGCTTGAAAAAAATACGATTAAATACATGTAAAAAATTATTATATATATATATATATATATATATATATATATATATATATATATATATATATATATGGTCAAGCTTGCCCCTGAGAGTTTGTCTATGTTTTAGTTTTTTCCTCTGCATTTGTCTGTTTCCTGTGTTTAGTATTTCCTGTCCTTAGTTCCTGTCTAGTGCTCTTATTTTGTCAGCTTCCTGTCTTGTCCCCTGAGTGCTGTGTTCCCCTTCAGCTGCGGCTGATTGGCATCTGGCCACACCTCTTGCCAATCAGCCCGCTCCTATTTGTACCTCCTTTGTTTTATGTCAGTTGCTGGATCATTGTATTGTCGTTGCCACATGTTGTTCTTGTCGTGTCGTTTTGATTTAATCTATTACCTTTAAGATTTGTGGACGAGGAAATTTAGAGTGAAGGACTAGAAAAAATAAATAAAAAAAGGCGAGGGCAAGTGAGGGCGATTTAGATGTTTTTAGACACATTTACTAGGATAATTCTGGGAAATCCCTTATCTGCCTATTGTGTTGCTAGTGTTTTAGTGAGTTAAATAGTACTTGATAGTCGGAGGGGTGTGACCACAGGTGTGTTGACCCAGTGTCTCGGAGGGAAGTCACGGCAGCTGCATGGACGGTGCAAGCTCTGCAGATCTTCGGTAAGAGGCAACTTTTTACCACAATTTTCTCACCGAAAACTGCCGGTTGACATGTGGTCGGGATCCATGTTCGCTTGACCGCTCTGATCCATAGTAAAGCTTCACCTCCGGGGATTTTAAACAATGTCCGTCTTTGTGTCAGCAAGCCGGACATAATTGCTAACTTTAGCATGCTAAAAGCTAGAATGCGTCAAGACCACATTTAACCTAATCGTATGCATGGAAAAACTGGCTGAAAAAAAGTTAGCATGTGTCAAGCACCGAGTTGAATGACTCTAAAGGCATGAAGCTATAAAGTTAGCATGCTAATGTTAACATGCTAACACTTGGCATGTGTCAAGTACCAAGCTGTATGACTCTGAAGCTTACGTCCAAACAAGTTAGCATGCTATTGTTAGCATCTTAATATTTTGTATGTGTCATGCAGCAAGTTGTTTGACTCCGAGGCATATGGCTAAAACAGTTAGCATGCTCAAATGAACATGCTAACAGTTAGCATGTGTAAAGTGCCAACATTTATGACAAAAGGCATAGAGCTAAAAAAGTTAACATGCTAGCAGTTAGCATGTGTGAAGTGCCAACCTCTATGACGAAAGGCTTACAGCTAAAAAAAGTTAGCATGCTGACGTTAACGTGCTAACAATTTGCATGTGTCAAGTACCCAATTGTACGACTCTGAAGTATTACAGCTAAAAAAGTTAGCATTCTAAAATGAGCATGCTAACAGTTAGCATGTGTAAAGTACCAACCTGTATTATAAAAGGCTTACAGCTAAAAAAGGTAGCATGCTGACGTTAACGTGCTAACACTTTGCATCTGTCAAGTACCAAATTGTACGACTCTGAAGGCTTACAGCTAATAAAGTTAGCATGCTAAAATTAACATGCTAACGGTTAGCATGTGTAAAGTACCAACCTGTATTATAAAAGGGTTACAGCTAAAAAAGGTAGCATGCTGACGTTAACGTGCTAACACTTTGCATCTGTCAAGTACCAAATTGTACGACTCTGAAGGCTTAAAGCTAATAAAGTTAGCATGTGTAAACTACCAATCTGTATGACAAAAGGCTTACAGCTAAAAAATTTGGCATGCTAGCTTTAACGTGCTAACACTTTGTATCTGTCAAGTACCAAATTGTACGACTCTGAAGGCTTACAGCTGAAAAAGTTAGCATGCTGTCGTTAAAATGCTAAGAGTCACGTACCGACTTGTATGACTTAAGACTTACAGCTAAAAAAGTTAGCATGCTAACATTAACATGCTAACAGTTAGCATGTGTAAACTACCAACCTGTATGACTAAGGCCTACAGCTAAAAAGGTTAGCATGCTAACATTAACATACTAACAGTTAGCAGGTGTAAAGTACCAACCTGTATGACAAAAGGCTTACAGCTAAAAAGGTAGCAGGTAGTCTGACTCTGAGGCATATGGCTAAAACAGTTAGCATGCTAACATTAACATGCTAACACTTTGCATCTGTCGCGTACGAAATTGTACGACTCTGAAAGCTTACAGCTAAAAAAGTTAGCATGCTATTGTTACCATGCTAAGAGTCATGTACCAACTTGTGTGACTTAAAGCTAACAGCTAAAAAGGTTAGCATGCTAACATTAACATGGTAACAGTTAGCATGTGTCAAGTACAGCTAAAAAGTTTAGCATGCTAGCATTAACATGCTAACAGTTAGCATGTGTCAAGTACCAACTTGTATGACTTAAGACTTATAGCTAAAAAGGTTAGCATGCGACCATTAACATGCTAACAGTTAGCATGTATAAAGTACCAAACTGTATGACAAAAGGCTTATAGCTAAAAAGGTTAGCATGCTAACATTAACATGCTAACAGTTAGCATGTGTAAAGTACCAACCTTTATGACAAAAGGCTTACAGCTAAAAAAAAAAGTTAGCATGCTAACGTTAACGTGCTAACACTTTGCATCTGCCAAGTACCAAATCGTACGACTCTGAAGGCTCGAAGCCTTGCAGGAATCGAACTTAGATGTTTTAGGCGCGAGCCGACGTCAGGCCCGCTGTAGAGCAGCTATAATAAGCACCCCGTGTCTCCGCCGTCGCCATGGCAACCTCCTTCAACGCTCCACGCCGGCGCCGGCGCTCCCGTTGTGCTAAACACACGCCTTTATTTGCAACATTCGACCTCGGCTCCTTGTCTAGCACCACTCTTAAGGCACCACCCAACACTAATCCAACTTGTTGCCAATTAAAGACATTAGCATGCCAGATTTTTTTTCAAGCTAATTTAGCAGGTTGTATATTTTGGTATTTCACTATTGCTAACTCTAAGCGTGCTATTGTTAGCATGTTAGCACAGTACTGTTAGCATACTAAAATGCTAACTGACATGCATCAAGTATAATAGTATGCTAACAGTATATATACCAAAATATATGACAATGAGTAGTATACTAGCCAAATTTGCCCAAAAAAGCTAACATGCTAATGTGAGCATGCTAAAATGCTAACATGTTGAATATCAAAATATATTACTCTGAGGTGTGTACTTGAAAAATGTGTTTAAAAACCTAGCATGATAACTTTAGCATGCATCCAGTACCAAAAATGACTGAGGTATACGCCTGTAAAATTTGCTAAAAAAGCTAGCATGCTAACAGTGCTATGCTAAAATGCTAACAATAGAATGTTTACTGTTAGCAGTAGTAAAGTAACAAATATGATAATGAGTAGCATACCTCCGAAATTTGCCAAATAAAGCTAGCATGCCAATGTTAGCATAATAAAATGCTAACTAACATGTCAAATATCAAAATATATGTGTACTTGAAAAATGTGTTTAAAAAGCTAGCATGATAACTTTAGCATGCATCGAGTGCCAAAATAACTGAGGTGTACGCCTGCAAAATTTGCTAAAAAAGTTAGCATGCTAACTGTGCTATGCTAACATGTAAACAGTACCATGCTTACTGTTCGCATTAGTGATGTACCAACTATATCAAAATATAGTATTCTGAGGTCTGTATCTGAAATATATGTTTACAATGCTAGCTTGCTAACTTTAGCATGCACCAAGTGCCAAAATGACTGAGGTATACGCCTGTAAAATTTGCTAAAAAAAGCTAGCATGCTAACAGTGCTATGCTAACATGCAAAACATAGCATGCGAACAGGCAGTTTTAGTGATATACCAAAATATATGACAATGAGTAATGTACCTGCGAAATTTTCACAAAAAAGCTACCATGGTAATGTTAGCATGCTAAAATGCTAACTAACGTGTCAAATATCAAAATATATCACTCTCAGGTGTGTACCTGAAAAATGTGTTTAAAAAGATAGCATGATAACTTTAGCATGCATCCAGTGCCAAAATAACTGAGGTGAATGCCTGTAAAATTTGCTAGAAAAAAAAGCTAGCATGCTAACAGTGCTATGCTAACATGCAAACAATACACTGTTTACTGTTAGCATTAGTAATACACCAAATGTGACAATGAGTAACATACCTGAGAAATTTGCCAAAAAAAGCTAGCATGGTAATGTTAGCATGCTAAAATGCTAACTAACGCGTCAAATATCAAAATATATTAGCTGAGGTGTGTACTTAAAAAATGTGTTTAAAAAGATAGCATGCTAACTCTAGCATGCATCAAGTGCCAAAATATGACTGAGGTGTGCGCCTGTAATATTTGCTTAAAAACCTAGCATGCTAACAGAGCTATGCTAACATGCAAACAATAGCATGATTACTGTTAGCATTATTAATGTACCAAATATGACAATGAGTATTATACCTGTGAAATTTGCCAAATAAAGCTAGCATGGTAATGTTAGCATGCTAAAAATGCCAACTAACCTGTCAAATATCAAAATATATTACTCTGAGTTGTGTGCCTGAAAAATGTGTTTAAAAAGCTAGCATAGTAATGTTAGCATGCTAAAATGCTAATTAATGTGTCAAATATCAAAATATATTACTCTGAGGTTTTTATCTGAAATATATGTTTACAATGCTAACTTGCTAACTTTAGCAAGCACCAAGTGTCAAAATATGACTGAGGTGTACGCCTCTAAAATTTGCTAAAAAAAAGCTAGCATGCTAAAAGTGCTATGCTGACATGCAAACAGTAGCATGCTTACTGTTCGCATTAGTAATGTACCAAATATGACGATGAGTAGAAAACCTGCAAAAATTTGCCTAAAACTGCTAGCATGTTAATGTTAGCATGCTAAAATGCTAACTAACGTGTCAAATATCAAAATATATTACTCTGAGGTGTGTACCTGAAAAATGTGTTTAAAAAGATAGAATGCTAACATTAGCATACATCAAGTACCAAACTGGAAAATCGGCTAAAATAATATTGAATGCTAATCTTAAAAATGCTAATGGGCCGCTAAAAAAATAGTTACGGGTTGCACTTTTAACACTACTGCTCCAAAGTAAGAACAGTTAAAAGGTTTGCTAAATTAGCTAACAAATGTAGCAGGCTGGCCGATAACAAAACATTTAAGCAAAAGGAGCTAAAAAACTAGAATGTTAACAGTGCTATGCTAATGATTGTTCACTTTACAAACTGATTTTCTAAAGTAGGAACACATAAAGTAACCTCTAGCTAACAAAGTTAGCATGCTGGAAGATAACAAAACATATGAGCGAAATGAGCTAAAAAACTAGCATGCTAACAGTGCTGTGCTAACAATTGTTCACTTTAGACACTGATGTTCTAAAGTAGGAACAGGTAATGTGACTTCTATATTAGCTAACAAAGTTAGCATGCTGGCAGATAACAAAACATTTGAGCTAAAAAAAACTAGCATGCTAAAAGTGATATGTTAATTATTTTTTACTTTGGCGAATGCTGTGCTAAAGTAGGAACAGGTAATGTGATTGCTAAATTACCTAGCAAAGCTAGCATGCTGGCAGCTAACAAAATAATTGAGCAAAATGAGCTAAAAAAACAGCATGCTAACAGTGCTATGCTAACAATTGTTCACTTTACAGACTGATTTTCTAAAGTAGGAACATGTAAAGTGACTGCTATATTAGCTAAAAAAGTTAGCATGCTGGAAGATAACAAAAGGAGGCTCGTAAAATGAAAACTGGAGCAGTTATTAAAACTCTTTCATCAACTTTTAATAAGAAGGGTTCAATCTCTTTCCTGTGCGAGTTTGAAGCCGACACAACAAATGCGCTCAGAGGAGATAAAGTTTGAAAAAAGGTGACGGGTTTCTACAAAACTTTAGTTTTGAAGGGGTAATTGCCAACTTCCTGTAGATTTTTGCTGGGGGTTGTCAATATATGAAATGTAGGTCTAAGTGAGACCTACTTAGAGGTTTTCATTTCATGTCTCTACGACATTCCTAACAGAAGTTACCAGCCATTTTGTCTGTGTTTCCTTCCTAGGAGCAGTTGTGTCTGTGTTTTTTCCTAGTGGGCGCTAGAGCGCAATTTTAAGTTTGGGGTTTTGTTTTTTTTAATTAAATCTCAATTTTCACCAGTCCTGATGTGTGTGTCCAGTTTGGTGAGTTTTGAAGCATTTTAAGGGGGTCAAATTACAGCTCAAAGAGGCAAAAATGACATTTTTTTAGGAAACGTTTGTTTTGAAGGGGTTTTTGCCAACTTTCTGTTGATTTTTTCTGAGGGATGTTAGTGTATGAAATCTAGGTCTAAGTCAGACCTACATAGAGGTTTTTGTTTCATGTCTCTACGACATTCCTAGAAGAAGTTACAAGCATTTTTGTCCGTGTTTTTTCCTAGGGGGCGCTAGAGCGTCATTTTGAGTTTTGGGCTATGGTTCTTTTATTAGATGGCAATTTTTGCCAGTCCTGATGTGTGTGTCCAGTTTGGTGAGTTTTGAAGCATGTTAAGGGGGTCAAATTACAGCTCAAAGAGGTGGCGGTATAATAATAATAAAAGCTTAGAACTACAATAGGGTCCTCTGTCCCTGAAAATATGTTCCTAATGTTCCCTAAACGCCACATCGGCACTAAAGTCGACTATGAATCATTTTCACCTCAAGTGTGGACTTGCTCAGCGCACGCGTGCTTTTATTGTGGTAAGACAAGCGGTGCCGGAAGCAGCGCGGGCAGCAACTTCCGCCCTGCCTGCCGCTCACACGCGTCGGGGCTCCCACTCCCACTCTCACGCCCACATTCCGCGGACGTCGTGGATCCACAGCGCGGACATGTCGATGTTCTCCCCGCGGACGGCAGCGCTGCGGCGGCGCCTCAAGAGCCGTGATTGACCCGGTAAGTGGAGCCCGTCGTATCGATACTGTCCTATCGATCATCATCACCATCATCCTCCTCATCAACATCAACACGCTGCAGCCGCTGCGCTCGATACTGCCAGGGATCACCTGGACGTGATAGTGGGGCAATACAGCTGGATGCAATGATACCGCTGCTGATGCAGGAGTATCAATGGCCGATTAGAGGGTATCAGGGACGATACAGTGATGACTCAGAGGCGTCACGGGGATATCATTCTATGCGTGGACAATAGTGACGATACGGCGATATCAGAGATGATGCAGTGATAACAGCGATACAGGGATATCAGAGACGATACAAATATATCAGCGATGATACAGTGATAACAGCCAATATGGGATATCAGAGATGATACAGTGACATCAGAGACAATACAGGGATGTCAGAGATGATACAGGGAGGATATCAAACATGATACGGGGAGATCAGTGACGATTCAGTGATAACAGTCAAAACGCGTTGACAACAGAGACGGTACAGGGATATCAGAGATCATACGGGGATATCAGAGATGATGCAGTGATAATAGTCGCTACAGGGATATCAGAGACGATACAGTGCTATCAGAGATGACACAGTGATAACAGCCAATACAAGATATCAGAGACGATACGGTGATATCAGAGATGATGCGGAGATATTAAGCAATGATGCAGGGACATCAGAGATGATACGTGGGGATCAGAGACGATACAGTGATAACAGTTGACGTGTTGACAACAGAGATGATACAGGGATATCAGAGACGCGTTGACAACAGAGATGATACAGGGATATCAGAAATGATACGGGGATATCAGAGACGGTGCAGTGATAACAGTCGATACAGGGATATCAGAGACGATACAATGCTATCAGAGATGACACAGTGATAACAGCCGATACAAGATATCAGAGATGATACGCTGATATCAGAGATGATGTGGAGATATCAGGCAACCATGCAGGGACACCAGAGATGATACGGGGGGATCAGACACGATACAGGGATGTCAGCGAAGATAGTGATAACAGCTGATACGGGATATCAGAGACGATACGGGGAAATCACACATGATACGAGGATATCAGAGATGATAGTGATAACATCCAATGCAGGATATCAGAGCAAAACAGTGATTTAAGAGACGATACAGGGTACCAGAGATGATACAGTGATAACAGCAGACATGGGATATCATAGACGATACAGTGATATCAGAGATGATGTGGAGATATCAGACAATGATGCTGGAACATCAGAGAGGATGCGGGAAATCAGAGACGATACGGGGATATCAGACATGATACGGGGATATCAGAGATGATAGTGATAACACAGGTTTGGGGATATCAGAGACGATACAGGGAAATAAGACATGATACAAGGATATCTGAGATGATAGTGATATCAGAGACGATACAGTGATATTAGAGACGATACAGTGATATTAGAGATGATGCAGTGATATCTGAGCCGATACGGCGATATCAGACACAGTGGTAACATCTGATGCGGGATATCACACCGATACAGTGATATCAGAGACGATGCGGGGATATCAGAGACAATATAGTGATATTAGAGACAATACTGTGATATTAGAGACCATACAGTGATATCAGAAACGATACAGGGATATCAGAGACACTAGGGGTATTATAGACAATGTAGGGATATCGGAGATTATACAGGAAAATTAGAGACGATACAGTGATATCAGAGACAGTATGGTGATATCAGAGACAACGCAGTGATACCGGAGACGACACAGTGATACCAGAGACGACACATTGATACCAGATACAGTATAAGGATATCAGAGAAAAGTAAGTGACATTAGAGATGATACAGTGATATTAGAGACGATACATGGAAATTAGAGACAATCCAGTGATACCAGGGACAGTATATTGCGATCCGAGATGATACAGTGATATCAGACACGATGCAGTGGTATCAGAGAGGATGCAGTGATATGAGGGTGTCCCCCAGTGGTGTCGAGAAATGGCAGATCAATCATTATGTTTTTACAGCACATTACTGTAAAATAAAGTTATTTTTATGTACTGTATACCTATACTGTGTACTGTATACTGTGTACTGTATACTTTGCACTGTGTACTGCATACTGTACACTGTATATTGTGTACTTTATACTGTATACTGTGTACTGTATACCCTATATTGTGTACTGTATATTTTATACTGTACACTGTATACTGTGTACTGGATGCTGTATACTATGTACTGTATACTTTGCACTGTGTACTGCATACTGTACACTGTATATTGTGTACTTTATACTGTGTACTGTATACTATATACTGGATGCTGTGTACTGTATACTGTGTACTGAATACCCTATACTGTGTACTGTATACCCTATATTGTGTACTGTATACTGTGTACTGTATACTGTATACTTTATCCTGTGTACTATATACTGTGTAGTGTGTACTATATACTATGTACTGCACACTGTATACTTTGTACTATATACTGTATACTGCATACTGCATACTGTGTACTGCATACTGTGCACTTTAAACTCTGTACTGTACGCTGTGTACTGTATACTGTGTGCTGTATACTGTGTAATGTGTACTGTATACTATATACTTTGTACTGTGGTCTGTACACTGTATACTGTGTGCTATATGCTATATACTGGATATTGGATACTGCATGCTGTGTAATGTGTACTGTGTACTGTTTACTATATACTGTATACTATACACTGTATACAGTACACTGTGTACTGTGTACTGTGTACTGTATACTGTGTACTGCACACTGTATACTATGTACTGTATACAACATACTGGATATTGTCTCCTGTATACTGTGTACTGTATACTGTACACTGTATACTTTGTATTGTATACCATATACTAGATATTGTGTACTGTGCACTGTATACTGTTTACAATACACTGTATACTAGATACTGTGTACTGTGTACTGTATACTGTGTACTATACACTAATTTTGCACCTCAGGTTCATGCAAGCTGGCACCTGCCAGCTGTTAGCGTGCTAACGTTAGCATCCATAAAAAGGAGTAAAACATCAATGCAGTATTTGTTGTACTTGTATTTGTGTAATCCTGTGCTTTTGGAAGTAAAGGTGAGGTCAGCACTGGAGTGGCTAACACCAGCGTGTGGGCGGGGCTAAAGAAGTAGGGCGCGGTGGACACTTGGAATCACCGCCAGCCGACGAGACGAGCAAACGAGGGAGCGAGCGAGCGAGGGCTTCCCCCTTCTGTCAGCCACTCGGGGGGGGGGGGGTGGTGAGGACCTGTCTTTTGTTTTGAAGGGCTTCCTGTCACATGGTGTGGCGATGAAAAGAACAAAGCAACCAGGACAAAGTCTTGTTAGCATTTTAACACGCTAACTTTTGTTTTAAAGCTATTTTTTCAGGTCATATCATTTGGTAGTTGACGCATGCTAACTGTTAGCCTGGTAGCGGTATCATCTTTTGCAACTAACTTTGCTTCCTAAGTGCCATATTTTTGGTTCCCTGACGCTCTCTGACTAGCATGCTAACTGTTAGCACGCTAACACCAGCCTCCTAGCTTCTTTTTTAAAGCTATTTTTGCAGGTCAAACAGTTTGGTACCTGATGTATGCTACCTGTTTGCATGATAATGTTACCGTGCTAGCTTTTGTAGCACATTTTGCATCTTGGGCGTCATATTTTTCATTTCCTGATGCTCTAGCTAGCATGCTTACTGTTAGCATTTTAATTCAGCCCCAGATTTTCAATGTAATTCACTCACATTTTCTACTATGCTAATTTTAGCATTTTAACATGCTAACACTTTATTTTTTATCTATTTCTGCAGGTCATATAATTTGGTACGTGGCGTAGGCTAACTGTTAGCATGATAATGTTATCAGGCTAGCTTCCCCCCGGCCCCCCTTCAACTCCATTCATAGCATTTTAACATGCTAACACTAACATGACAAAAACATTTTAGCAATTTTTTTTCAGGTCATATATTATGGTACTTGACACATGCTATCTGTTAGCCTGCTAGCGGTATCATCTTTTGCAACTAATTTTGCTTCCCAAGTGCTATATTTTTTGTTCCCTGACACTCTCTGTCTAGTGTGCTGACTTTTAGCATTCTAAAACGCTATCATATTTTTTTAAAGCTATTTTTGCAGGTCATATAATTTGGTACTTGGCGTATGCTAACTGCTAGCTTCTTACCCCCATCTTTTTACATCCTAGAGTCATATTTTTGTTACTTAATGCTCTCCAGCTAGCACGCAATCTCTTAGCATTTCAGTTCAGCCCTGGCTTTTCAACTCCATTCATAGCATTTTAACACACTGGCATGACAAAGACATTTTAGCAATTTTTTTCAGATGATATATTTTGGTAGTTGACGCATGCTAACTGTTAGCATGACAGCGGTATCATGTTTTGCAACTAATTTTGCTTCCTAAGTGCTATATGTTTTGTTCCCTCACGCTCTCCGACTAGCATGCTAACTATTAGCATTTTAACACGCTAACACTAGCATGCTAGCTTGTTTTATTTTTTTTACTCTTTTTTCTGTAGGTCAAACAGTTTGGTACTTGACGTATGCTACCTGTTTGCATGATAATATTATCACCCTAGCTATTGTAGCACATTTTGCGTCTTGGAGGTCATTTTTGATGATGCTCTAGCTAGCATGTTTACTGTTAGCATTTTTAATTCAGCCCCAGATTTTCAACGTAATTCACCCGCATTTGCTGCTATGCTAATTTTAGCATTTTAACATGCTAACACTTTATTTTTTTTATCTACTTCTTCAGGTCTTATAATTTGGTACTTGACGTATGCTAACTGTTAGCATTATAATATTATCATGCTAGCTTTTTACCCCCCTCAGTTTACATCCTAGAGTCATATTTTTTGTTCCTTAATGCTCTCCAGCTAGCACACGATCTGTTAGCATTTCAGTTCAGCCCTGGGTTTTCAACATCATTCATAGCATTTTAACACGCTAACACTAACATGACAAAAACATTTGAGCAATTTTTTTCTTGTCATATATTTTGGTAGTTGACGCATGCTAACTGTTAGCATATTAGCGGTATCATCTTTTGTAACTCATTTTGCATCCTAAGTGACATAATTTTTGTTACCTGACGCTCTCTGTCTAGCATGTTAGCTGTTAGCATTCTAACACGCTAACATATTTTTTAAAGCTGTTTTTGCAGGTCATATAATTTGGTGCTTGGCATACGCTAACTGTTAGCATGATAATGTTATCAGGCTAGCTTTTCCTCCCCTCATTTTACATCCTACAATCCTTAATGCTCTTCAGCCCTGGATTTTCAATATCATTCATAGCATTTTAACAAGCTAACACTAGAATGACAAATACATTCTAGCAATTTTTTTCAGGATATATATATTTTGGTACTTGACATAAGCTAACTGTTAGCATGATAGCGGTATCATCTTCTGTAACTAATTTTGCTTCCTATGTGCCGTATTTTTTGTTCCCTGAGGCTCACCGACTAGCATGCTAACTGTTAGCATTTTAACACGCTAACACTAGCATACTAGCTTTTTTTTTTAAAGCTATTTTAGCTATTTTTGCAGGTCAAACAGTTTGGTACCTGACGTATGCTACCTGTTTGCATGATAATGTTATCGTGCTAGCTTTTGTAGCACATTTTGCAACGTGGGAGTAACATTTTTCATTCCCTGATGCTCTAGCTAGCATGCGTACTGTTAGCATTTTGATTCAGCTCGCGTTTGCTAACATGCTATGGTTAGCATATTTACATGCTAACACTTAATTTTTTTTAAATCTATCTGCCACAACCAGACAGTCTGATACCCCATACTCTCTGAGCACTCTCCACAGGACTTCCCGAGGGACACGGTCCAATGCTTTGTCCAAGTCCACAAAGCACATGTATACTGCTTGGGCAAACTCCCATGCACCCTCAAGAACCCTGCCCAGACTATAGAGCTGGTCCACAGTTCCACGACCGGGATAATTACTACACTGTTCCTCCTGAATCCGAGGTTCGACTATCCGGCGTAGTCTCCTCTCCAGTACACCTGAATAGACCTTACCGGGAAGGCTGAGGAGTGTGATCCCGCAATAGTTGGAACACACCCTCCGATCCCCCTTCTTAAAGAGAGGGACCACTACCCCGATCTGCCAATCCAGAGGTACCGCCCCGGATGTCCACGCGATGCTGCAGAGTCTTGTCAACCAAGACAGCATCCAGAGCCTTAAGGAACTCCGGGCGGCTCTCATCCACCCCCGGGTCCTTGCCACGGAGGAGCTTTTTAACTACCTCAGCGACCTCAGCCCCAGAAATAAGAGAGTCCACCACAGGTTCCCCAGGCACTGCTTCCTCATAGGAAGACGTGTTGGTGGGATTGAGGAGGTCTTCCAAGTATTCCTTCCACCGATCCACAACATCCGCAGTTGAGGTCAGCAGAACACCATCCGCACCATACACGGTGTTGATAGTGCACCGCTTCCCCTTCCTGAGGCGGTGGATGGTGGTCCAGAATCGCTTCGAAGCCATCCGGAAGTCGTCTTCCATGGCTTTCCAGAACTCCTCCCATGTCCGAGTTTTTGCCTCCGCGACCGCTGAAGCCACACTTCGCTTGGCCTGTCGGTACCTGTCCATTGCCTCCGGAGTCCTATGAGCCAAAAGAACCCGATAGGACTCTTTCTTCAGCTTGACGGCATCCCTCACCGCCGGTGTCCACCAACGGGTTCTAGGATTATCGCCACGACAGGCACCAACTACCTTGCGGCCACAGCTCCAATCGGCTGCCTCGACAATAGAGGTGCGGAACATGGTCCACTCGGACTCAATGTCCCGCACCTCCCTCGTGAAATGTTCAAAGATCTTCCGGAGGTGGGAATTGAAACTTTGTCTGACAGGAGACTCTGCCAGACGTTCCCAGCAGACCCTCGCAATGTGTTTGGGCCTGCCAGGTCTGTCTGGTATCCTCCCGCACCATCGCAGCCAACTCACCACCAGGTGGTGATCGCTAGAAAGCTCCGCCCCTCTCTTCACCCGAGTGTCCAAATCATGAGGCTGCAAATCCAATGACACAACTACAAAGTCGATCATGGAACTGCGGCCTAGGGTGTCCTGGTGCCAAGTGCACATATGGACACCCTTATGTTTGAACATGGTGTTTGATATGGACAATCCGAGACAAGCACAAAAGTCCAATAACAAAACACCACATGGGCTCAGATCCGGGCGGCCATTCTTCCCAATCACGCCTCTCCAGGTTTCACTGTCGTTGCCAACATGAGCGTTTAAGGGAATCACCCAAGGGAGCACTTTCCAGTACTCCCTCAAGGGAATCCAAAAAGGGTGGGTACTCTGAACTGCTGTTTGGTGCATAAGCACAAACAACAGTCAGGACCCTTCCCCCCACCCGAAGGCGGAGGGAGGCTACCCTCTCGTCTACTGGGTTAAAGTCCAATGTGCAAGCTTTGAGCCGGGGAGGGAAACAAGATTTGCCACCCCAGCTCGTCATCTCTCACTGCCGGCAACGCCAGAGTGGAAGAGAGTCCAGCTCCTCTGGAGAGAACTGGTTCCAGAGCCCTTGCTGTGCGTCGAAGTAAGTCCAACTATATCCAGCCGGAACGTCTCCACCATGCGTACCAGCTCAGGCTCCCACCCCCCCAGCGAGGTGCCGTCCCCTGTCCCAAGAGCTAGCTTATGTAGCCAAGGATCGGACCGCCAAGTGCCCTGCCTCCGGCTTCCGCCCAACTCACAATACACCCGACCTCTATGGCCCCCTCTTCGGGCTGAGCCCGGCTAGGCCACCAGGCGCTCGCCATCGTGTCCCACCCCCGGGCCCGGCTCCAGACGGGAGCCCCATTGACCCGCGTCCGGGCGAGGGAAATCTAGGTCCTCGAGTTGTACTCTTCATTGAGGTCTTCGTGCCGCTCTTTGTCTGATCCCTCACCCAGGACCAGTTTGCCTTGGGACACCCTACCAGGGGGAATGAAAGCCCCCGGAAAACATAGCTCCTACGATAATTGGGGCACGCAAACTCCTCTGGCATTTTAACACGCTAACACTAACATGCTAACTGTTAGCATTTCACTATTTTTTTGTGGGAGTGCCTTGTCACGGGAAGTCCGACCCGCGGTGTGAAGTCCACCAGGACTAAGGACCTAGGAGACCATAGAGGCATCAAGATCTGATTCACACGTGTCCGGTCATTTGGTTTTCTGAGTCCTTTCACACATCCCACCGCGGAGCTGTCACGGACAAGCGCTAACTCACATCTCCAAGCGCTAACTCACATCTCCAAGCACAAGATGGAGCGGGCGGGCGAGCGAGCGAGAGAGAGAGAGATGTGCCCACGCACGTGTTCCTCCTCAGCGATGAAGACGAGGATGAATGAGTCTGTGGGCGAGGAGAAGAAAAGGACAAACAGGATAAAAAAAGGAACACATTTGCTGATTGAGGGTCTAAAAAAAAAGAAGGTATTAATCATTCATAAACGGTGAATTTTAACCACCGGGCTTTGCAGGAGAATCACGTCTGTGTCATTGATCTTAAAGGTCAAGTTTTATTTTGAAGTTCCCTAAGCACAGTATGAACTTGTATGACCCACTATGCAAAAAGACCAACACAGAAAGTCAACATGATAACCTTCCTGCTAACTCAACGTTGGGAAACATGTCCGTTGTGGGATAGTTTGTTGTCATGCTTTGATAGTTTGTTGTCATTGTGTGATAGTTTGTTGTCATGGTGTGATAGTTTGTTGTCATGGTGTGATAGTTTGTTGTCATGGTGTGATAGTTTGTTGTAAATGTGTGATAGTTTATAGTCATTGTGTGATACTTTATTGTTGTTTTGTGATCGTTTGTTGTCATTGTGTGATAATTTGTTGTTTTTATTGATCGTTTGTTGTCATTGAGTGATAGTTTTTTCTCTTTTTGTGATAGTTTGTTTTCATTGTAGGATTGTTAATTGTTGTTGTGTGATAGTTTGTTGTTATGGTGTGATAGTTTGTTGTTATTGTGTGATAGCTTGTGGTCCTTTTGTGATAGTTTGTTGTTATTGTGTGATAGCTTGTTGTCATTGTGTAATAGTTTGTTGTCATTTTGTGATAGTTTGTTGTCATTGGTGATAGTTTATTGTCATTGTGTGATAGTTTGTTGTCCTGGTGTGATAGTTTGTTATTGTGTGATAGCTTGTTGTCATTGTGTAATAGTTTGTTGTCATTTTGTGATAGTTTGTTGTCATTGGTGATAGTTTGTCATTGTGTGATAGATTGTTTTCATGGTGTGATAGTTTGTTACCATGGTGTGATAGTTTGTTGTCATTGTGTGATAGTTTGTTGTTATTTTGTGATAGTTTTTGTCATTTGTGATAGTTTATTGTCATTGTGTGATAGTTTGTTATCATGGTGTGATAGTTGGTTGTCATGGGGTGATAGTTTGTTGTCATTGGGTTTTGATTTTTTTTAATCATTTTTTGATAGTTTTTGTCATTTGTGATAGTTTGTTGTCATTGTGATAGTTTGTTGTCATTGAGCAACAGTGTGTTGTCATTGTGTGATAGTTTGTTGTCATGCTGTGATAGCTTGTTGTCATTGTGTAATAGTTTGTAGTCATTTTGTGATAGTTTGTTGTCATTGTGTGATCGTTTGTTGTCATGGGGTGATAGTTTGTTGTCATTGTGTGATAGTTTGTTGTCATTTTGTGATAGTTTTTGTCATTGGTGATGGTTTGTTGTCATTGAGTGATAGTTTGTTGTCATTGTGTGATAGTTTGTTGTCATTGTGTGATAGTTTGTTGTAAATGTGTGATAGTTTATAGTCATTGTGTGATAGTTTATTGTTGTTTTGTGATCGTTTGTTGTCATTGTGTGATAATTTGTTGTTTTTATTGATAGTTTGTTGTCATTGAGTGATAGTTTGTTGTTATTTTGTGATAGTTTTTGTCATTTGTGATAGTTTATTGCCATTGTGTGATAGTTTGTTATCATGGTGTGATAGTTGGTTGTCATGGGGTGATAGTTTGTTGTCATTAGGTTTTGATTTTTTTTAATCATTTTTTGATATTTTTTGTCATTTGTGATAGTTTGTTGTCGTTGTGTGATAGTTTGTTGTCATTGAGCAACAGTGTGTTGTCATTGTGTGATAGTTTGTTGTCATGCTGTGATAGCTTGTTGTCATTGTGTAATAGTTTGTAGTCATTTTGTGATAGTTTGTTGTCATTGTGTGATCGTTTGTTGTCATGGGGTGATAGTTTGTTGTCATTGTGTGATAGTTTGTTGTCATTTTGTGATAGTTTTTGTCATTGGTGATGGTTTGTTGTCATTGTGTGATAGTTTGTTGTCATTGTGTGATAGTTTGTTGTAAATGTGTGATAGTTTATAGTCATTGTGTGATAGTTTATTGTTGTTTTGTGATCGTTTGTTGTCATTGTGTGATAATTTGTTGTTTTTATTGATAGTTTGTTGTCATTGAGTGATAGTTTTTTCTCTTTTTGTGATAGTTTGTTTTCATTGTAGGATTGTTAATTGTCGTTGTGTGATAGTTTGTTGTTATGGTGTGATAGTTTGTTGTTATTGTGTGATAGCTTGTTGTCATTGTGTGATAGTTTGTGGTCCTTTTGTGATAGTTTGTTGTCATTGTGTGATAGTTTGTTGTCCTGGTGCGATAGTTTGTTGTTATTGTGTGATAGCTTGTTGTCATTGTGTAATAGTTTGTTGTCATTTTGTGATAGTTTGTTGTCATTGGTGATAGTTTATTGTCATTGTGTGATAGTTTGTTGTCCTGGTGTGATAGTTTGTTATTGTGTGATAGCTTGTTGTCATTGTGTAATAGTTTGTTGTCATATTGTGATAGTTTGTTGTCATTGGTGATAGTTTGTCATTGTGTGATAGATTGTTGTCCTGGTGTGATAGTTTGTTACCATGGTGTGATAGTTTGTTGTCATTGTGTGATAGTTTGTTGTTATTTTGTGATAGTTTTTGTCATTTGTGATAGTTTATTGTCATTGTGTGATAGTTTGTTATCATTGTGTAATAGTTGGTTGTCATGGGGTGATAGTTTGTTGTCATTGGGTTTTGATTTTTTTAAATCATTTTTTGATAGTTTTTGTCATTTGTGATAGTTTGTTGTCATTGTGTGATAGTTTGTTGTCATTGAGCAACAGTGTGTTGTCATTGTGTGATAGTTTGTTGTCATGCTGTGATAGCTTGTTGTCATTGTGTAATAGTTTGTAGTCATTTTGTGATAGTTTGTTGTCATTGTGTGATCGTTTGTTGTCATGGGGTGATAGTTTGTTGTCATTGTGTGATAGTTTGTTGTCATTTTGTGATAGTTTTTGTCATTGGTGATAGTTTGTTGTCATTGAGTGATAGTTTGTTGTCATTGTGTGATAGTTTGTTGTCATGGTGTCATAGTTTGTTGTCATGATGTAATGGTTTGTTGTCATTATGTGGTAGTTTGTTTTCATTGTGTCATAGTTTGTTGTCATGGTGTGATAGTTTGTTGTCATTGTGTGATAGTTTGTTTTCATTGTGTGACAGTTTGTTGTCATTGTGTCATAGTTTGTTGTCATGGTGTGATAGTTTGTTGTCATTGTGTGATAGTTTGTTGTCATTGTGTGATAGTTTGTTGTCATTGAGTGATAGTTTATTGTCATTGTGTGATAGTTTGTTGTCCTGGTGTGATAGTTTGTTGTCATTGTGTGATCGTTTGTTGTCATTGAGTGATAGTTTGTTGTCATTGTGTGATAGTTTGTTGTCCTGGTGTGATAGTTTGTTGTCATTGTGTGATCGTTTGTTGTCATTGAGTGATAGTTTGTTGTCATTGTGTGATAGTTTGTTCTCATGGTGTGATAGTTTGTTGTCATTTTGTGATGGTTTGTTGTCATGGTGTGATAGTTTGTTGTCATTGTGTAACAGTTTGTTGTCCTGGTGTGATAGTTTGTTGTCATTGCATGATAGTTAGTTGTCATGATGTGATAGTTTGTTGTCATGGTGTGATAGTTTGTTGTTATTGTGTGATAGTTTGTAGTCCTGGTGTGGTAGTTTGTTGTCATTAAGTGATAGTTTGTTGTCATGCTGTGATAGTTTGTTGTCATTGTGTGATAGTTTGTTGTCATGGTGTGATAGTTGGTTGTTATTGTGTGATAGTTTATTGTCATTGTGTGATAGTTTTTTGTCATTGTGTAATAGTTCGTTGTCATTTTGTGATCGTTTGTTGTCATTGGTGATTGTTTGTTGTCATTAAGTGATAGTTGGTTGTCATTAAGTGATAGTTTGTTGTCATTGGTGATTGTTTGTTGTCATTTAGTGATAGTTTGTTGTCATTTTGTGATAGTTTGTTGTCATTGGTGATTGTTAGTTGTCATTAAGTGATAGTTTGTTGTCATTTTATGATAGTTTGTTGTCGTTTTGTGATAGTTCGTTGTCATTGGTGATTGTTGTCATTAAGTGATAGTTTGTTGTCATTTTGTGATAGTTTTTTGTCATGGTGTGATAGTTTGTTGTCATTTTATGATAGTTTGTTGTCATTGGTGATGGTTTGTTGTCATAGGTGATGGTTTGTTGTTATTAAGTAATAGTTTGTTGTCTTTGTGTGATAGTTGTTGTCCTGGTGTGATAGTTTGCTGTCATTGTTTGGTAGTTCTTTGTGATGGTGTGATAGTTTATTGTTGTCATTGGTGATGGTTTGTTGTCATTGTGTGAGAGTTGTTGTCCTTGTGTGATAGTTTGTTGTCATTGTTTGGTAGTTCTTTGTGATGGTGGGATATTTTATTGTTGTCATTGGTGATGGTTTGTTGTCATTAAGTGATAGTTTGTCGTCATTGTGTGATAGTTGTCCTGGTGTGATAGTTTGTTGTCATTGTTTGGTAGTTTTTTTGTCATTGTGTGATAGTTTGTTGCATCACAAGTCCAGACAATCACGCAACACATGTGGCTGAAAGAGGGTTTTCCAGTTCTGCCTTCTCCTTGGCACCATCACTGGCTTTTATGGACGTCAGGTGTGCACACTTGTCCACAACCTCCTGGCTGCACAAACTGTCACGCGTACATTACGGAATGTTTTGTCCTGGACCACAGCAGAACCCAGACCCCGGACGCCACCAGACCGTGGACACCGTCCTTCATGTCCGTCCACCCCCCAGGCGGCGACTCAAAGGCATTTCTGCTGGCCATCTTCTCTTGATGTGAAAATAACTCCATCTCAGTCCTATTTTCATGCCTCCCACACGCCAGTCCTCATCCTGGCACGCAGAGAAGGCAGGCTGAGGGCGCTCGCTTCCCCGCTTCCTTTCTGACTTTAGCCTGCTAATTACGCCGCCAAGGATCATGACTATTTCTGTCTTTTCATGCACAACTTCCTGTTGACGCATGATTGACACCTTTTATTGTGAAAGGGTGTCATCTGAGCAGCAGGGAGAGAAGACAAAGGGATTATGATGTATAATATTGTAATAATATCTCATTATTGTTCACTAAGCCCTTGTGTCTCCAACTTTGAGGTCTGACAGGCTTTTTTATAACATCGCTTTCACGCTTTTGTCCAACAAAAACAATTCTTCATTTTTAAAAAATGATGTAAAAAAAAGAAAAAAGAATAATAATTTCATGTAGTTATTTATTTTAATATTTTATTTGGTTTATTTACTATCCATCCACCCATTTTCTACCGCTTGTCTTTTTCGGGGTAGCGGGGTGAGCTGGGTACACCCTGGACAAGTCACCACCTCATTTATTTATGTATTTTTTTTCAATATTATTGTTGTTTTATTACATGTGTATGTAATATTTTAATTTTTTTTTATACAATAATACATTTTAAAAATACCCTTTTATGCCATTTCTATTCAACCAGAAGGAGCTTTTTAAAAAAAAAAATTTTTTTTAACCTGTTTTGAAAAAGCTCATTAGAATTATTATACCAAAAACACATTTTGAGAATCGTGCTGACTCGACAACTGATTCTGAATCCAATCGGAATCTCATATATATATATATATATATATATATATATAGAAATATTTTGATCCAGTTTTATTTGAGATGTCAACCAAAAAGAACAAAATATACTTTATTTTAGAGTGTTTTTTGTTGTTGTTGATGAAGGAAAAACAAGGTTCTAAACTTCCAATTATTAATGGTGACGCTACTTTTTTCTCCCATTTCTTTATTTAAAAACAAATTAATAAAATGACTCAATTATTTATTTATTATCTAAAAAAAATGTATTTATATATTTGATATAATTCTTTTATTTGTATTATATTTTATTTTATATGTTATTTTTAAAAATATATATATTTTATATTTTTTTATTTGGATTTAATTAATTTACTCATGCTTTATATAATTTTATTTTTATTACTTTTAATTTTTAATTTTATTGTAATGATTTTTTCATAATTCTTATTCATGTATTTATTCTTTTTTTTTTTACTTTTTACACTTTCAATTATTGTAATTTTAAAGGGGGATGCTACTTTTTTCTTCTATTTGTCTAAATTCTTAATCACACACAAGTAAACACTCTGCAGGACTGCTCATATCGCAGATGATATCGCACACAAGTAAACACGCTGCAGGACCGTTTGTATTGTACATGATATCACACACACACAAGTAAACACTCTGCAGGACTGCTTGTATCGCACATGGTATCACACACAAGTAAACACTCTGCAGGACTGCTTGTATCGCACATGGTATCACACACAAGTAAACACTCTGCAGGACCGCTCATATCGCAGATGATATCGCACACAAGTAAACACGCTGCAGGACCGTTTGTATTGTACATGATATCACACACACACAAGTAAACACTCTGCAGGACTGCTTGTATCGCACATGGTATCACACACAAGTAAACACTCTGCAGGACTGCTTGTATCGCACATGGTATCACACACAAGTAAACACTCTGCAAGACTGCTTGTATTGCACATGATATCACACACAAGTAAACTTTCTGCTGGACCACTTGTATCACGCATGGTATCACAAATAAGTAAACATGCTGCAGGACTGATTGTATCGCACATGGTATCACACACAAGTAAACACTCTGCAGAACCGCTTGTGTCGCACTTGATATCACACACAAGTAGACACACTGTAGGACCGTTTGTATCACGCATGATATCACACACAAGTAAAGACTCTGCAGGACTGCTTGTATCGCACTTGATATCACACACAAGTAGACACACTGTAGGACCGTTTGTATCCTACATGATTTTACATGCATTTCGACATCATCACATACTTTTTTTTTGATATTGGACCAATATGTTGATATCCTCATTACTGTATCCATTTGTAGCAGGTCAAAAATGAGAACGATATGACATTCAATGAGTGAATGTTACCTTAATTTTTAATTTTATTTTCAAAGAACACTTGTCCAAGGTGTACTCTGCCTTCTGCCCGATTATAGCTGGGATAGGCACCAGCACCCCCCTGCGAACCAATGGGAATAAGCGGTAGAAAATGGATGGATGGGTGGATCAAGTTAAAGTCGAGTTGGAACGAAGAATAATACACATATTTAATTTAAATAAAACTTTAATTATTATATCTTATAATAAAATCTAACTTGCAAATCCTTTTCAACTTACATTCAATTGAATGGACTCCAAAGCTAAGATATTTCATGTTCAAACTGACAAACTAAATGTTTTAAAATCATAATATAACACCAGGCTTGGCATCGTCTTGCTGAAATAAGCAGGGGCGTCCATGATAACCTTGCTTGGATGACTCCAAAACCTGTATGTACCTTTCAGCATGAATGTGTAAGTTACCTTATGCCTTGGCCACTAATACACCCCTAGACCATCACACATGCTATCTTTTACACTTTCACCCTGGAACAGTCCGGGTTCTTTTCCTCTTTGGTCCACAGTTTCCAAAAAACAGTTTGACCACTGCACCGACACCCCTACATTATCACGATACCATCTCAGCATTGTCAAACAATGTTTGTTATTGATATCGCAGATCAACCTCTAGTTCGTGGTGAACCCACAGTCTTGGAGTGGAGAGACCGGTGACCGGCTGAAATAACGCTTTGACTCTTTGACGAGGCTCGTTTTGATTCAAGGAGTCTTTGAAGTGGTTTGGCGATTTCAACATTTCTTCTCTCCTTTCCTTTCCTTGCAGAGTCTGCAGCTCTCCTCTCAGGGAAAGTGGCCCGCGGCCCTCCCGCGACCAAGGGCCTGCCGGGCGTCTCTCATCCATCCCGTTCCTGCTTCGCGTCCCCCGTCATGAAAGGCATTTCGAGTAGCCGGAGTCACCACCATTTGGTGTCCTACGGCCCACCGTACGATCCACCCGGTCAGCATGTGGATCGCAAGCCATACTTGATCCGGCAGGTGGACATGCCGGTTCCCATTGCCGTGCCACAACCCGCCGAGCTGGCTTACTACAACGCTCAGCGCACCTCGTACCTCTCCGACAATACCAGCGTTGTCCCATACGGAACCTTTCCCAGACGGTGCTATTCCACCTCCTCGTCTCACCACCCCGAGGTAAAGGATGAGTGCATGGCCATGGTACCCTATGTCGGCGGAGGAGGGCCGGGCTACGGAAGTAAAACTCCAACCCGAGTACCGGCACACTTTGCCGAGTTTGAGCGCCAGTCATCGATTTCCAGAGATGGCTACCATACGCTGCAGTACAAACGAGGGATGTTGGCCCAGAGTGGGGAGACGGGGTCCAACAGCAACAATGACAGCCCAGGAAGGATTCGCCATCTGGTCCATTCAGTCCAGAAACTTTTCACCAAGTCCCACTCATTGGAAGGGCCCCACCACACACCCCCCATGAAGGGGGGGAATAATGGGAGTGTTAATGGTGGTGGAGTAGGAGGTGGTGGTTCAAGGGCCAGTCCAGAGGGTGAAACTCCACCAGTGGGAGTGCACCAGCGGAAGCGCAGCAAGAGTCGCGAGCGCTGTCGATCAGCCGAGCCCAAACATCGAATCCACCACCACCATCACCACCAGCTCCAAGGCTCAGCATCTGCGCCGGGCTCCGGATACTGGAGCTCAGATGACAACCTGGAACGGGAGCTGTGTCTCTACCACCCTCACCACCACCAACCTCCACCCTCACCTTCACCATCCATTTCCCCTTCACCGATCACAATGACAATGGGCCGGTACCCTGGCAACAACCCTGACAAGTTCCCGCTGAGTCCCCTACCCAACCTTGCCTCTTCGCAGTCACAGCAGTACTTCATGATGGACCCTTATGGCACGATCACCGAGCACACCCACACCCACGCACACCACGGCCTCTCACACCACCATTCTGCCCTCAAAGTCTCCAGGAGCAACAACGACGTCAAGTATGCAGCACCATCGTCTTGTCTGCCAGTTAGTGGTAGCAGCAATAACATCGGTGGCGGTACCGTCGGAGGAAGTGGTCCCTTGGTGCCTCTGGGTCTTGTCGACGGACCCCTCGTGAAGAAAGGGGCATGGTCGTCAAGCCTAACGGTGAGCAGGGCCCGAGAGGTCTACACCAACAACAGCAGCCACAACCAACTCCGAGCCAGCGCAGGATCTGTAAATCTAAACCTAGATAGAGCTCTAGTCAAATCTAAGGGCAGTCAGCAGCAGCAGCGCACTTGCCATTTCCTACAGGTAACTAATTCCGACTCGTTTCCAAACTGCAACCAGTTGATTCACCCTCCTCCTTTCTGTTCACCACCTTCCCTCCACGACTTACTCTCCTCAATGTTTCCTCGAAGCCAGTGGTATTCAATCTGGAAGGAGTTCAGGTATTTGGTTCAAGTTGATCTAGTATATCCAAAATACCGGATCATACTACAGAATACTTACAATATTCAACCCTCATTGTAAATACTCTCATTTTCAAACTGTACAAACATTTCATAGATGGGCAACTTAAAAATATGACGTATTAAACGTGTTGCGCTAGTTAAGGTTCTGACTTTCTAGGCGCAGACAGAGTCTAGCCTGGGGGGGCCATAAGATCTTGATTCTGCTTTTTGTAGATTATGCCTTGATGGTCTCACCAGTCTGTGTCTTTCAGTGTTTACTGGGGTAGATCTGGAGGCCTCATTACCTCCAGATCTAAGGCTATGGTTCTCAGTCGGAAAAGGGTGGATTACAGCCTCCAGCGTGAGATTGTGAGTGTCTGCATTAAGGCGGTTCCCGTCACTTTCGACTCTCCCGTTGACCTACCCTCACCTATGGTCATGATCTTTGGGCAGGGTGGCCGGAGCTCCTCAGTAGCTTCGCCATCTAGTTCCAATGCTTACTGGACAGCTTCCTGCTGGTGTGCCCAACCAGGAGAATGCTGGAGATATTAAGTCCTGCAGCTGTCCTGGGAAAGCCTCAGTGTCTCCCGGTAGATCTGGAGGCCTCATTACCTCCAGAGCTAAGGCTATGGTTCTCAGTCGGAAAAGGGAAAAGAGAGCCGAGCCTCTAGCCAAAGCTCTCGATTTGGTTGACCTACCGTCCTACCTATGGTCAAGAGCTTTGGGTAGGGTGGCGAGAGCTTCTGCTTCGTTAAATTCGTGGCCCTAGCATCTAGTTCCAGGAGGATGCAGGACATATTAAGTGTTGCAGCTGTCCTGGGAAAGCCTCAGTGTCCTCCAGTGGAATTGGAATTGGGGCCAGGAGACCGGGAACTGTGACCTTCAGTGTCTACTGGGGAAAATCTGGGGTTCTCATTATCTCCAGACATAAGGCTATGGTTCTCAGTCGGAAAAGGGTGGGTTACAGCCTGCAGAGTGAGATCATGAGCAATTGGATTAAGACGGTTGCTGTATCGGATTGTCTTGGCAAAAGGAGAGCTGAAGCACAAAGCAAAGCCCTTGATTTACCGGTTGACCTACCCTCACCTATGGTCAAGACCTTTGGGCAGGGTGGCCGGAGCTTCTCATTAGCTTCACCATCTAGTTCCAATGCTTCCTGGACACCTACCGGGTTTGTTTTCCTAACCAGGAGAATGCAGGAGATATTAAGTCTTGCAGCTAGCCTGGGAAAGCCTCAGTGTTCTCCGGTAGATCTAGAGGCCTCATAACCGCCAGATCTGAGGCTATGATTCTCAGTCGGAAAAAGGGTGGGTTACAGCCTTCAGAGTGAGATCGTGAGCGACTGCATTAAGGTGTTTGCTGTACCGTATTGTTGTTGGGAAAAGAGAGCCTAATCTCTCGATTTGGTTGACCTACCGTCCTACCTATGGTCAACAGCTTTGGGTAGGGTGGCGGGAGCCTCTGCGCCGTTAAATCAGTGGCCCTACCATCTAGTTCCAATGCTTCCTGGACACTTTCCTTCTGGTGTGCCCAACCAGGGGGATGTCGGAGATATTATGTCTAGGAGCTGGCCGGGGAAAGGTTCAGTGTCTTCCAGTGGAATTGGAATAGGGGCCGGGAGACCGAGAAGGCTATGACTTTCAGTGTCTACTGGGGAACATCTGGGGGTCTCCTTATCTCCAGACATAAGGCTATGGTTCTCAGTCGGAAAAGGGTGGGTTACAACCTTCAGAGTGAGATCATTAAGGGGGTTGCTGTATCGGATTGTCGTGGCAAAAGGCAACACTCTCGATTTACCGGTTGACCTACCCTCACCTGTGGTCAAGAGCTTTGGGCAGGGTGGCCGGAGCTCCTCAGTAGCTTCACCATCTAGTTCCGATGCCTCCTGGACACCTAGCAGGTTTGTTTTCCTAACCAGGAAAATGCTGGAGATATTATGTCTTGCAGCTAGCCTGGGAAGCCTCAGTGTCCTTTGGTAGATCTGGAGGCCTCATCACCTCCAGATCTGAGGCTATGGTTTTCAGTTGGAAAAGGGTGGGTTACAGCCTTCAGAGTGAGATTGTGAGCGACTGCATTAAGGTGCTTGCTGTACCGGATTGTCGTGGCGAAAAGAGAGCCTAAGCTCTCGATTTGGTTAACCTACCATCCGACCTATGGTCAAGAGCTTTGGGTAGGGTGGCGAGAGCTTCTGCTCCGTTAAATAAGTGGCTCCACCATCTGGTTCCAATGCTTCCTTGATCCCGTATTTGCCCAACCAGGGGCATGCTGGAGATGTTATGTCTTGTAGCTGGCCTGGGAAAGCCTCAATGTCCTCCAGTGGAATTGGAATAGGGGCCGGGAGACTGGGAAGACTGTGACCTTCAGTGTCTACTGGGGAAAATCTCGGGGTCTCTTTATCTCCAGATATAAGGCTATGGTTCTTTGGCGGAAAAGGGTGGGTTACAGCCTTCAGAGTGACATCGTGAGCGACTGCATTAAGGTGGTTGCTCTACTGGATTGTTGTGGCGAAATGAGAGCCTAGCCCTGCTGGAGATATTACGGCTAGAAGCTGGCCTGTGAAAGCTTCAGTGTCTTCCAGTGGAAATGGAAAAGGGGCCGGGAGACCGAGAAGGCTTGGACCATCAGTGTCTTCTAGGGGTGTCATTATCTCCAGACATAAGGCTATGGTTCTCAGTAGGAAAAGGGTGGGTTACAGCTTTCAGAGTGAGATCATGAGTGACTGCATTAAGGTGGTTGCTGTATCGGATTGTCGTGGCAAAAAGTGAGCCGAGGCATTAGGCAACACTCTCGATTTACCGGTTGACCTACCCTCACCTATGGTCAAGAGCTTTGGGCAGGGTGCCCGGAGCTCCTCAGTTGCTTCACCATCTAGTTCCAATGTTTCCTGGACTACCTACCTCTTTTGTTTTCCTAACCCGGAGGATGCTGGAGATATTAAGTCTTGCAGCTCGCCTTGGAAAGCCTCAGTGTCCTCTGGTAGATCTGGAGGCCTCATTACCTCCAGATCTAAGGCTATGGTTCTCAGTCGGAAAAGGGTGAGTAACAGTACAGCCTTCAGAGTGAGATTGTGAGTGAGTGCATTAAGGCAGTTCCCGTACCGGATTGCCATGGCGAAGAGACCCGGGGCTCAAGCCAAAGTTCTCGATTTGGTTGACCTACCGTCCGACCTATGGTCAAGAGCTTTGGGTAGGGTGGCGAGAGGTTCTGCTCCATTGAATCAGTGGCCCCACCATCTAGTTCCAATGCTTTCTGAACACCTTCTTTGTAGTGTGCCCAAACAGAGGGATGCTGGAGATAATACGTTTTGTAGCTGGCCTGGGAAAGCCTCGGTGTCCTCCAGTGGAATTGGATTAGGGGCCGGGAGACCAAGAGATCTTGAGACTGCTGCCCTTGCAAACCCAAATCAAACATGGTATGGCTGAACTGAGCTATTTACATCGTTTACTTTGCATGCAAATATAATTTAAAATGAGGGTTGAATCATTTGGAGTAACTAACCTCTAGCTCACTTTGAAATTGAAATTAAATCCAGCAGCTATCCAGTAGGTAGACAGTTCAGATTCAGGGTTATACCGAGCAATATCCAAACCATATTATTAATAGTTTTGCCAAAAACATTGATTTGTGCGCTCATTAAATTTTAAACACGATAGAAGAGAGAAATGAAACGGTTCATGTATGAGATTGAAGAGTACTAAAACACTGAACCAAGACACATGGAATAGAGACTTTGGAATCACAAAGACTTGACAGAGTTTACAATATCGGCGGTAGTAGTAATAAATATGATACTTGTACATGTTCTATCTCAGAGCAAGTACTGCTGACACTACCAAGACAGGTACTGGCTTGTAGTAGCGCAAGTAACTGAACTAGTATTTGATCGGTCCCAAAAGCAAGTTTCAGGTCTGGTGATACTTATGGGGAGAGTGAGACCGGGAGATAACTTTGATACTCACCGGAGTCTCTCTACACACGCAAACTCAAGTCTTTTTTGAAGTTATAGTGAATCCCTGAGACTTGAATCTTCTTCCATTACTCAGTGAAACTCGACTTTTTGTTTAGTTACAGTGAATTCTTGAGACCGGTGTCTTTTCCAGTTCCCTGTGCACCTGACTCTGCGTAACGTCAGCTGCTGACCTAAAAGAAAATGAAAAACAAATTGGGGAAAAAACAGCAACACAGAGCACGTGCAGACCCACAGGTCGTGACATTTTATTGGGGGCTCGTCCGGGATGTGGCAGGAAGGTGTCAGTGAGGGAGAGGGCGGGGCTAACATCAGCTGCTTACTCCAAAAAATACCAAAACATAGATTTTTGTTTGCTCTTCTGTGTCCTTTCTAAGCGTGTTCTGGCCCACGAGTCGTAACGTCGTTAGCATGACGAGCACACAGGGGGTAGAACCGCACCGAGGCAGACGTTGTTTTAGTTGCGTTGGGATTTGTAAGCAGCGTTTTTAAAATCCCAAGTGCATAGCTGACATAGTTAATACACATCCATGATATCATATCTTTATTGTGTTTATGACCAACTGTTGTCTAAATCAGGTCCCGGCCTATCTTTGCGACTCACTTCTAAAACAGTCCTATTTGGATCCAACTGTTTGGAATAGCGACGCCTATGTCGATTTCCACAGCTTTTGAGGGAACATTGCATAATTCCAGATCGTCCTCTCCCGCTCCTTCAACATCCACTCACCCAAATCACTTCCAGGCTCACCCGCACCTTCTTGACTTCCTCTCACTTAGAGAGCCGCCCCCATTGCCCCTGCCACCCCTTTTCAGTTGAGAAGTAAGAGGCCTCTTCTCGCCCCCATACACCCTTCACCCCTTTTCAGTTGAGAAGTAAGGGGCCTCCTTTCCCCCATTCCCCTTTTACCCCTTTTCTGTTGAGAAGTAAGAGGCCTCTTTTCCCCCCATTCGCCCCTTCACCCCTTTTCAGTTGAGAAGTAAGGGGTCTCTTCTCGCCCATGCCCCCTTCACCCCTTTTCTGTTGAGAAGTAAGAGGCCTCTTCTCTCCCTCATGCCCCCTTCACCCCTTTTCGGTTGAGAAGTAAGGGGCCTCTTCTCTCCCTCATGCCCTCTCCACCCCTTTTCAGTTGAGAAGTAAGGGTACTCTTTTCCCCCAATTCCACCTTCACCCCTTTTCAGTTGAGAAGTAAGAGGCCTCTGTCCCCCCCATGCCCCCCTTCACCCCTTTTCCTTTGAGAAGTAAGATGCCTCTTTACCCCCGTGCTCCCCTTTACAGTCGGGAAGTAAGAGGCCTCTTATCCCCCATGACCCCCCTTCACCCCTTTTCAGTTGAGAGGTGAGAGGCCTCTTTCACCCCCATGCCCCCCTTTAACCTGTTTCAGTTGAGAAATAAGAGGCCTCTCTTCCCCCATACCCCCTTCACCCCTTTTCAGTTGAGAAGTAAGAGGCCTATTTTACCCCCCATGCCCCACTTCACCCTTTTCAGTTGAGAAGTAAGAGGCCTCTTCTCGCCCCATGCCCCCTTCACCCCTTTTCAGTTGAGAAGTAAGAGGCCTATTTTACCCCCCATTCCCCACTTCACCCTTTTTCATTTGAGAAGTAAGAGGCCTCTTTTACCCCCCATTCCCCACTTCACCCTTTTTCATTTGAGAAGTAAGAGGCCTCTTTTACCCCCCATTCCCCACTTCACCCTTTTTCATTTGAGAAGTAAGAGGCCTCTTTTACCCCCCATTCCCCACTTCACCCTTTTTCAGTTGAGAAGTAAGACGCCTCTTCTCACCCCATGCCCCCTTCACCCCTTTTCAGTTGAGAAGTAAGAGGCCTCTTTTACACCCCATTCCCCACTTCACCCTTTTTCAGTTGAGAAGTAAGAGGCCTCTTCTCGCCCCATGCCCCATTCACCCCTTTTCAGTTGAGAAGTAAGAGGCCTCTTTTACCCTCCATTCCCCACTTCACCCTTTTTCAGTTGAGAAGTAAGACGCCTCTTCTCGCCCCATGCCCCCTTCACCCCTTTTCAGTTGAGAAGTAAGAGGCCTCTTTTACCCTTCATTCCCCACTTCACCCTTTTTCAGTTGAGAAGTAAGACGCCTCTTCTCGCCCCATGCCCCCCTTCACCCCTTTTCAGTTGAGAAGTAAGAGGCCTCTTTTACCCTCCATTCCCCACTTCACCCTTTTTCAGTTGAGAAGTAAGAGGCCTCTTTTACCCCCCATTCCCCACTTCACCCTTTTTCAGTTGAGAAGTAAGAGGCCTCTTCTCGCCCCATGCCCCCTTCACCCCTTTTCAGTTGAGAAGTAAGAGGCCTCTTTTACCCTCCATTCCCCACTTCACCCTTTTTCAGTTGAGAAGTAAGAGGCCTCTTTTACCCCCCATTCCCCACTTCACCCTTTTTCAATTGAGAAGTAAGAGGCCTCTTTTACCATCCATTCCCCACTTCACCCTTTTTCAGTTGAGAAGTAAGAGGCCTCTTTTACCCCCCATTCCCCACTTCACCCTTTTTCAATTGAGAAGTAAGAGGCCTCTTTTACCCTCCATTCCCCACTTCACCCTTTTTCAGTTGAGAAGTAAGAGGCCTCTTTTACCCCCCATTCCCCACTTCACCCTTTTTCAGTTGAGAAGTAAGAGGCCTCTTCTCGCCCCATGCCCCCTTCACCCCTTTTCAGTTGAGAAGTAAGAGGCCTCTTTTACCCTCCATTCCCCACTTCACCCTTTTTCAGTTGAGAAGTAAGAGGCCTCTTTTACCCCCCATTCCCCACTTCACCCTTTTTCAATTGAGAAGTAAGAGGCCTCTTTTACCCTCCATTCCCCACTTCACCCTTTTTCAGTTGAGAAGTAAGAGGCCTCTTTTACCCCCCATTCCCCACTTCACCCTTTTTCAATTGAGAAGTAAGAGGCCTCTTTTACCCTCCATTCCCCACTCCACCCTTTTTCAGTTGAGAAGTAAGAGGCCTCTTTTACCCCCCATTCCCCACTTCACCCTTTTTCAGTTGAGAAGTAAGAGGCCTCTTCTCGCCCCATGCCCCCTTCACCCCTTTTCAGTTGAGAAGTAAGAGGCCTCTTTTACCCCCCATTCCCCACTTCACCCTTTTTCAATTGAGAAGTAAGAGGCCTCTTCTCGCCCCATGCCCCCCTTCACCCCTTTTCAGTTGAGAAGTAAGAGGCCTCTTCTCGCCCCATGCCCCCTTCACCCATTTTCAGTTGAGAAGTAAGGGGCCTCTTTACCCCTACACCCCCTTCACCCTTTTTCAGTTGAGAGGTAAGAGGCCTCTTTTTACCACCATACCCCCTTCACCCCCTTTTCAGTTGAGAAGTAAGAGGCCATGTACTTTATCATCCCTTCAAGCAACCTGATACTGTTTGTACTGGGGGTGCCAGCATCTTTACTTGTGTGTGTGTGATATCATGTGCGATACAAGCAGTCCTGCCAGCGTCTTTACTTGTGTGTGATATCATGTGCGATACAAGCAGTCTTGCCAGCATGTTTACTTGTGTGTGTGATATCATGTGCGATAAAAATAGTCCTGCAGCGTGTTTGTGTGTGATATCATGTGCGACGAACGCAGTCCTGCAACGTGTTCACTAGAGTGTGATATCATGTGTGATACAAGCAGTCATGCTGAGTGTTTACTTGTGTGTGATATCATGTGCGATAAAAGCAGTCCTGTACAGTGTTTACTTGGGTGTGATATCATGTGCGATAAAAGCAGTCCTGTACAGTGTTTACTTGGGTGTGATATCATGTGCGATAAAAGCAGTCCTGTACAGTGTTTACTTGGGGGTGATATCATGTGCGATAAAAGCAGTCCTGTACAGTGTTTACTTGGGTGTGATATCATTTGGAAAACAAGCAGTCCTGCAGCGTCTTTACTTGTGTGTGATATCATTTGCGATACAAGGAGTCTTCCACAGCGTTTACTTGTGTGTGATATCATGTGCGATACAATCAATTCTGCTGGCGTATTTACATATGTGTGATATCATGTGCGATAAAAGCAGTCCTGCAGCATGTTTACTTGTGTGTGATATCATGTGCGACGAAAGCAGTCGTGCAGCGTGTTTACTAGTGTGGGATATCATGTTCGATACAAGCAGTCATGCTGAGTGTTTACTTGTGTGGGATTTCATGTGTGATACAAGCAGTATCGCACAGTGTTTACTTGTGTGCAATATCGAGTGCGATACAAGCAGTCCTATACAGTGTTTACTTGGTTGTGATATCATGTAGAAAACAAGCAGTCCTGCAGCGTCTTTACTTGTGTGTGATATCATGTGCTATATTAGCATTCCTGCACAGTGTTTACTTGTGTGCGACATCATTTGCGATACAAGGAGTCTTCCACAGTGTTTACTTTTGTGTGATACCATGTGCGATTCCAGCAATCCTGCAGTGTGTTTACTTGTGTGGGATATCATATGTGATACAAGCCGCCCTGCCAGTGTGTTTATCTGTGTGTGATATCATGTGCGATACAAGCATTCCTGCAAAGTGTTTACTTGTGTGTGATATCATGTGGGATACAAGCAGTCCTGCAAAGTCTTTGCTTTTATGCAATGTCATGTGCGATACAAGTAGTCCTGCAGTGTGTTTACTTGTGTGTGATATCATGTGCAATACAAGTTGTCCTGCAGCGTGTTTACTTGTGTGTGATATCATATGCGATACACGCAGTCCAGCAGTCTGTCTACTTGTGTGCGACATCATGTGCGATACAATCAGTCTTGCACAGTGTTTACTTGTCTGAAATCCTGTGCGATGCAAGCAGTCTTGCAGTGTGTTTACTTGTGTACGATATCATGTGCGATACAAGCAATCCTGCACAGTCTTTACTTGTGTGTGATATCATGTGCAATACAAGCAGTCCAGCAGAGTGTCTACTTGTGTGTGATATCTTGTGTGATGTAAGGAGTCCTGCAGTGTTTACTTATTTGCAACATCATGTGCGATACAAGCAGTCTTGCACAGTGTTTGCTTGTGTGCGATATCATGTGTGAAACAAGCAGTCCTGCAGAGTGTTTACTTGTGTGTGATATCATTTGTGATACAAGCAGTCCTGTAGAGTGTTTACTTGCGTACGATATCATGTAATGTGCGATACAAGCAGTCCTGCACAGTGTTTACTTGTGTGTGATATCATGTGCAAAACAAGCAGTCCGGCAGCGTCTTTACTTGTGTGTGATATCATGTGCGATACAAGCAGTCTTCCACAGCGTTTACTTGTGTGTGATATCATGTGCAAAACAAGCAGTCCGGCAGCGTCTTTACTTGTGTGTGATATCATGTGCGATACAAGCAGTCTTCCACAGCGTTTACTTGTGTGTGATATCATGTGCGATACAATAAGTCCTGCACAGTGATTACTTATGTGTGATACCATGTGTGATAAAAGCAGTCCTGAACAGTGTTTACTTGTGTGCGATATCATGTGCGATACAACCAGTCCCGCAGAGTGTTTACTTGTGTGTGATATCATGTGCGATACAAGCAATCCTGTAGAGTGTTTACTTGTGTGTGATATCATGTGAGATACAAGCAGTCCGGCAGCGTCTTTACTTGTGTGTGATATCATGTGCGATACAAGCAGTCTTCCACAGCGTTTACTTGTGTCCGATATCATGTGCGATACAATCAGTCCTGCACAGTGATTACTTATGTGTGATACCATTTGTGATAAAAGCAGTCCTGCACATTGTTTACTTGTGTGTGATATCATGTGCGATACAACCAGTCCTTTTTTGTTTCGTTTAAATAAAGTGGACATTTTTGTCAAGTTTTTAAATAAATTGACATTTTTGTGTAGTTAATAAAGTTAAATTGTTTGTTTATTTAATAAAAAGTGTAAATTCTTGTCAAGTTAATTAAACTTTTTTTTAAATCTCGTTAATAAAAATTTACTTTTTTGTAGAGTTAAATAAAGTTTTGACAATTTTATCTAGTCAAAATGCAATTTTTTATTAACTAAATATGAATTTAAATGTTTTTATTAACTTGACAAAAATGTCCACTTTGTGCAAACGAAACAAAAATGTTAATTTTTATTACTTGACGAAAATGTCGACTTTTTATTAAATAAACAAAAATACTTAAAAAAAAAAAAAATACATAAAAATAATGATTTTTTATTACTTGACAAAAATATCCACTTTATATAAACGAAAGAAAAATGTCCATTTTTATATATATAAACAGTGGACTTTTTGTCAAGTTAATAAAAATGGATATTTTTGTGTCAATTTTTGTATATGTATATATATATATATATATATATATATATATAGATAGCTAGATAGTACTTTACTGATTCCTTCAGGAGAGTTCCTTCAGGAAAAAAAAAAAAAAAAATATATATATATATATATATATATATATATATATATAATCACAAGACTACTTCATCTCTACAGAACTGTTTCATGAGGGGTTCCCTCAATCGTCAGGAGATTTTAATGGAAGCATTCCCATATTTATATAGGGCACAGAGTGGGTAGGTATAGGCAGGCGTAGGGTCGTGGTGATTGGCTCATGTGTTACCTGGGAGGTGTTTCCGTCTGTGACAGCATGCTGATATAATTTCACTGCGCTTGTTGAGGGATGACAGGTCTGGGTGATATATAATAAGCAGTTTCTCTTTTAAGCATAGGTTGCATCTTTTATTACCACTGTTGTAAGGTGTGCTGGATACAAAAATTTGCCATGTTATTGAAAAAAAAAATAATATATATATATATATTCTTGTATCCAGCACACCTTACAACAGTGATAACAAAAGATGCAAAAATTTAAATTCTTATTAACTTGACAATATATATATATTGTCAAGTTAATATATATATATATGTATATATATATATATATATATATATATATATATATATATATATATATATATATATTATTTTTTTTTTTTGTCAAGTTAATAAAAATTGACATTTTTGTTTCGTTCATAAAAAGTGAAAATTTTTGTCAAGTTAATAAATTTTTTTTACATTTTTATGTAGTTAATAAAAATTTACCTATTTGTCGAGTTAAATAAAAAAAATTGACATTTTTGTTTTGTTTATATAAAGTGGACATTTTTGTGGAATTGTTAAAAATGCACACATTTGCCTTGTTAAAATAGATGAAAATTTTCGAGAATTGTTAATATTCGCAGTAAGTGCAGTGATGCGGACACGTCTGTTACTGGACACTATATGATCAGTACTAAAACACAAAACTAGCTGTCAAAGTGTGTAAATATTAATTAGCACCACCACACGTGCAGATCTTTCTCGTTCCATTCCATCTATTTACCATAGATTTTTACTTGGGCCTCACTATCAAATCTTTTTCTCACCATCTTGGGGCCGCACTTTGGACACCCTTTGTTATTGCGCAACGCCAAAAAAAAAAAACAGGAATAAAAATGATGAAAGTAAAAAAGGAAGGCGGAAGAGATGATGCAGTATTATCCACCTGCTGCTTGTTTGAGCACGCTGCAGCTCCCTCGCAGGATTCTCACTGTGGGGGGGGGAGGCAAAAATGCTACTGTAGCTGACGTCGTCAAGGAAACGCCAAGTGAAGATGATGAGTTAAGTTATGTTAAGTTAAGATAAGATAAGTTGGTGTGCAGTGGAAGCGAGGACGGCGTGGGCGACAACCATGATGATGATGATGCTGCTGCAGCTGCTCCTCTCCCCGCATTTGCTTTTTATAGCCAAGCTGCTCATTTGTCTCCCTTTTACGTCACAAACACACACACACACACACACACACACACACACACACACACACACACTGTAATTATTCGGAGTCGCGGTGAAGTTCACCTGCTTCGTGTCTGGTTTGTGTCTGTCAAATTCCCGCTGCAGCTAACATACTTCTTCACAACTCCCACTGACCCTACAGTACCAGCAATTAGAGTGCTAGCAAGTACAGTACGAGCAAATGGGGTCAAAGGTGGGGGAAAGTGCGTTGAAAGGGGTGAAATTGTGGGTGGAAGTTTGTCAAAGGGGGCTAAAAGGGGTCAAAGGTGGGCAGGAGTGCATCAAAGAGGGTCAAAGGTGGGTGGAAGTGCGTCAAAGGGGGTAAAAGGTGGGCAGCAGTGTGTCAAAGGGGGTCAAATGTGGGCGGAAGTGCGTCAAATGGGGTCAAAGGTTGGCGGCAGTGCGTCAAAGGTGGGTGGAAGTGTGTCAATCAAAGGTGGGTGGAAGTGTGTCAAAGGGGGATAAAAGGTGGGCAGCAGTGTGTCAAAGGGGTTTAAATGTGGGCGGCAGTGCGTCAAAGGTGGGTGGAAGTATGTTAAAGGGGGCTAAAAGGAGGTAAAAGGGGGGAAAGAGTGCCTCAAAAGAGGTCAAAGGGGGGTAGGAGTGCCTCAAAGGGGGTCAAAGGTAGGCGGCAGTGCGTCAAAGGTGGGTGGAAGTGTGTCAAAGGGGGCTAAAGGAGGTCAAAGGGGGGAAAGACTGCCTCAAAAGAGGTCAATGGGGGGAAGGAGTGCCTCATAAGGGGGTCAAAGGTGGGCAGTAGTGCATCAAAGGGGGTCAAAGGTGGCCAGCAGTGTGTCAAATGGGGTCGAAGGTGGGTGGAAGTGTGACAAAGGGAGATAAAAGGGGTCCAAGGTGGACGGAAGTGAGTTGTAAGGGTAAAATGTGAGTGAAAGTGCGTCAAAGATGGGCGGCAGTGCGTCAAAAGGGGGTTAGAGGTGGGCGGAAGTGTGTCAAATGGGGTCAAAGGTAGGTGGAAGTGTGACAAAGGGGGCTAAAAGGGGTCGAAGGTGGACGGAATTGCGTCAAAGGTGGTAAAATGTGGGCGGAAGGGATTAAAAAGGCAGGTGGAAGTGTGTTAAAGGGGGTAAAAGGTGGGTGGGAGGGAAAAGGTGGGTGGAAGTGTGTCTAATGGGGTAAAAGGCGGGTGGAAGTGTGAAAAAGGGGGATAAAAGGGGTCAAAGGTGACCGGAAGTGAGTTGAAGGGGGTAAAAAGGTGGGCAGAAGTGCTTCATGGTGGGCGGGAGTGCGTCAGAAGGGGGTCAGAGGTAGGCGGCAGTGTGTCAAATGGGGTCAAAGGTGGGTGGAAGTGTGACAAAGGGAGATGAAAGGGGTCAAAGGTGGACTGAAGTGAGTTGAAAGGGGTAAAAGGTGGGCAGAAGTGCTTCATGCTGGGCGGGAGTGCGTCAGAAGGGGGTCAGAGGTAGGCGGCAGTGTGTCAAATGGGGTCAAAGGTGGGTGGAAGTGTGACAAAGGGAGATGAAAGGGGTCAAAGGTGGACTGAAGTGAGTTGAAAGGGGTAAAAGGTGGGCAGAAGTGCTTCATGTTGGGCGGAAGTACGTCAAAAGGGGGTCAGAGGTGGGTGGCTGAGGGTAAAAGGTGGGCAGAAGTGCTTCATGTTGGGCGGAAGTACGTCAAAAGGGGGTCAGAGGTGGGCGGCAGTGTGTCAAAGGGAGTCAAAAGTGGGTGGAAGTGTGACAAAGGGGGATAAAAGGGGTCAAAGGTGGACGGAAGTGCGTCAAAGGGGGTCAAAGGTGGGTGGAGGTGCGTCAAAGGGGGTAAAATGTGGGCGGAGGGGGTTAAAAAGGCAGGTGGAAGTGTTTATATATATATAAATGGTCAAAGGTGGGCAGGAGTGCAACAACGAGGGTCAAAGGTGGGCGTCAGTGCGTCAAAGGGCGTCAAAGGTGGGCAGCACTGCGTCAAAGGGGGTCAAAGGTGGCTGGCAGTGTGTCAAATGGGGTGAAAAGGTGGGTGGCAGTGTGATAAAGTGGGATAAAAGGTGTCAAAGGTGGACGGAAGTGCGTTGAAGGGGGTAAAGGTATGCTGAGGTGCGTTAAAAGGGTCAAAGGTGGGCGGGAGTGCGTCAAAGGTGGGCGGCAGTGGGTCAAAGGTGGTCCAATGTGGGTGGAAGTGTGACAAAGAGGGATAAAAGGAGTCAAAGGGGGACGGAAGTGCGTCAAAGAGGGTCAAAGGTGGGCGGATGTGCGTCAGAGGTGGGCAGGAGTGCATCAAACAGGGTCAAAGGTGGGCAGCAGTGCGTCAAATGTGGTCAAAGGTGGGTGGAGTGTGTCAAAAAAAGCTACAAGGGGTCAAAAGTGGACGGAAGTGCGTTAAAGGTGGGCAGCAGTGCGTCAAAG
This sequence comes from Nerophis ophidion, assembly GCF_033978795.1. Taxonomy (NCBI): domain Eukaryota; kingdom Metazoa; phylum Chordata; class Actinopteri; order Syngnathiformes; family Syngnathidae; genus Nerophis; species Nerophis ophidion. The sequence continues at coordinate 26,370,401 of NC_084638.1, read as the reverse complement.
GGGGTCAAAGGTGGGCAGCAGTGTGTCAAATGGGGTAAAAGGTGGGTAAAAGTGTGTCAAAGGGGCCTAAAAGGGGTGAAAGGTGGGCAGGAGTGGATCAAAGAGGGTCAAAGGTGGGCAGCAGTGGGTCAAATGTGGTCAATAGTGGGTGGAAGTGTGTCAAAAAAAGCTACAAGGGGTAAAAAGTGGACGGAAGTGCGTCAAAGGTGGGCAAAGGTGGGCAGCAGTGTGTTACAGGGGGTGAAAGGTGGGTGGAATTGTGTCAAAGGGGGTCAAAGGTTGGTAAAAGTGTGTCAAAGGGGGATAAAAGGGTTCAAAGGTGGACGGAAGTGCGTCAAAGGTGGGCAATAGTGCTTCAAAGGGGGTCAAAGGTGGTCAGCAGTCTGTCAAATGGGGTGAAAGGTGGGTGGAATTGTGTCAAAGGGGGTCAAAGGTTGGTAAAAGTGTGTCAAAGGGGGATAAAAGGGTTCAAAGGTGGACGGAAGTGCGTCAAAGGTGGGCAATAGTGCTTCAAAGGGGGTCAAAGGTGGGCAGCAGTCTGTCAAATGGGGTGAAAGGTGGGTGGAATTGTGTCAAAGGGGGTCAAAGGTTGGTAAAAGTGTGTCAAAGGGGGATAAAAGGGTTCAAAGGTGGACGGAAGTGCGTCAAAGGTGGGCAACAGTGCTTCAAAGGGGGTCAAAGGTGGGCAGCAGTCTGTCAAATGGGGTGAAAGGTGGGTGGAATTGTGTCAAAGGGGGTCAAAGGTTGGTAAAAGTGTGTCAAAGGGGGATAAAAGGGTTCAATGGTGGACGGAAGTGCGTCAAAGGGGGTCAAAGGTGGGCATCAGTGTGTTACAGGGGGTCAAAGGTGGGCATCAGTGTGTTACAGGGGGTCAAAGGTGGGCGGGAGTGCGTCAAAAAAGGCTAAAAGGGGTCAAAAGTGTACCGAAGTGCATCAAAGGGGGTCAAAGGTGGGCAGCAGTGCGTCAAAGGTGGTCAGCAGTGCGTCAAAGGTGGTCAGCAGTGCGTCAAAGGTGGTCAGCAGTGCGTCAAAGGTGGGCAGCAGTGCGTCAAAGGTGGTCAGCAGTGCGTCAAAGGTGGTCAGCAGTGCGTCAAAGGTGGTCAGCAGTGCGTCAAAGGTGGGCAGCAGTGCGTCAAAGGTGGTCAGCAGTGCGTCAAAGGTGGGCAGCAGTGCGTCAAAGGTGGTCAGCAGTGCGTCAAAGGTGGGCAGCAGTGCGTCAAAGGTGGTCAGCAGTGCGTCAAAGGTGGGCAGCAGTGCGTCAAAGGTGGTCAGCAGTGCGTCAAAGGTGGTCAGCAGTGCGTCAAAGGTGGTCAGCAGTGCGTCAAAGGTGGTCAGCAGTGCGTCAAAGGTGGGCAGCAGTGCGTCAAAGGTGGTCAGCAGTGCGTCAAAGGTGGTCAGCAGTGCGTCAAAGGTGGTCAGCAGTGCGTCAAAGGTGGGCAGCAGTGCATCAAAGGTGGTCAGCAGTGCGTCAAAGGTGGGCAGCAGTGCGTCAAAGGTGGGCAGCAGTGCGTCAAAGGTGGTCAGCAGTGCGTCAAAGGTGGGCAGCAGTGCGTCAAAGGTGGTCAGCAGTGCGTCAAAGGTGGTCAGCAGTGCGTCAAAGGTGGGCAGCAGTGCGTCAAAGGTGGTCAGCAGTGCGTCAAAGGTGGTCAGCAGTGCGTCAAAGGTGGTCAGCAGTGCGTCAAAGGTGGGCAGCAGTGCGTCAAAGGTGGTCAGCAGTGCGTCAAAGGTGGTCAGCAGTGCGTCAAAGGTGGTCAGCAGTGCGTCAAAGGTGGTCAGCAGTGCGTCAAAGGTGGTCAGCAGTGCGTCAAAGGTGGTCAGCAGTGCGTCAAAGGTGGTCAGCAGTGCGTCAAAGGTGGGCAGCAGTGCGTCAAAGGTGGGCAGCAGTGCGTCAAAGGTGGTCAGCAGTGCGTCAAAGGTGGTCAGCAGTGCGTCAAAGGTGGTCAGCAGTGCGTCAAAGGTGGGCAGCAGTGCGTCAAAGGTGGTCAGCAGTGCGTCAAAGGTGGTCAGCAGTGCGTCAAAGGTGGGCAGCAGTGCGTCAAAGGTGGTCAGCAGTGCGTCAAAGGTGGTCAGCAGTGCGTCAAAGGTGGGCAGCAGTGCGTCAAAGGTGGTCAGCAGTGCGTCAAAGGTGGTCAGCAGTGCGTCAAAGGTGGTCAGCAGTGCGTCAAAGGTGGTCAGCAGTGCGTCAAAGGTGGTCAGCAGTGCGTCAAAGGTGGTCAGCAGTGCGTCAAAGGTGGGCAGCAGTGCGTCAAAGGTGGGCAGCAGTGCGTCAAAGGTGGTCAGCAGTGCGTCAAAGGTGGGCAGCAGTGCGTCAAAGGTGGTCAGCAGTGCGTCAAAGGTGGTCAGCAGTGCGTCAAAGGTGGGCAGCAGTGCGTCAAAGGTGGTCAGCAGTGCGTCAAAGGTGGTCAGCAGTGCGTCAAAGGTGGTCAGCAGTGCGTCAAAGGTGGGCAGCAGTGCGTCAAAGGTGGTCAGCAGTGCGTCAAAGGTGGTCAGCAGTGCGTCAAAGGTGGGCAGCAGTGCGTCAAAGGTGGTCAGCAGTGCGTCAAAGGTGGGCAGCAGTGCGTCAAAGGTGGTCAGCAGTGCGTCAAAGGTGGTCAGCAGTGCGTCAAAGGTGGGCAGCAGTGCGTCAAAGGTGGTCAGCAGTGCGTCAAAGGTGGTCAGCAGTGCGTCAAAGGTGGTCAGCAGTGCGTCAAAGGTGGTCAGCAGTGCGTCAAAGGGGGTCAAAGGTGGTGGTTCAGAACTACTCCCATGTCCGACTCTAGGCCCGTCGGTACCCGTCCGCTGCCTCAGGGGTCCTTTGAGCCAAAAGCACCCGATACGACTCTTTCTTCAGCTTGACGGCATCCCTCACCGGGTTCTAGGATTACAGCCACGACAGGCACCAACCACCACAGCTGCCTCGACAATAGAGGCACAGAACCTGGTCCACTCAGACTCAATGTCCAGTGCCTCCCTCGGGACATCTTTAAAGATGTTCCGGAGGTGGCAATTGAAACTCCCTCTGACAGGAGACTCTGCCAGACGTTCCCAGCAGACCCTCACAATGGGTCTGGGCCTGCCAGGTCTGGCCGGCATCCTCCCCCACCATCGGAGCTATGCTAACAAGATCAATAACATGTGCAACGCTAACAAGATCAATGACACATTTGCTACGCTAACAATACCAATAACATATGTGCTACGCTAACAAGATCAATAACACATGTGCTACGCTAACAATACCAATAACATATGTGCTACGCTAACAAGATTAATAACATACGGGCTCTGCTATCAAGATCAATAACACATGTGCTACGCTGGTTGGTTGATTGAATTGATTGTTCGATTGTTGATTTGTTTCTTTAATTGTTGAGTGGTTGGGTATTTGGTGTGAGGATTATTATTTTTTGTTAGTTGTTTAGTTATTTGGTTGGTTGTTTGGTTAATTAATTGTTTGGTTGTTTAGTTATTTGGTTGTTTGGTTGGTTGGTTGTTTCTATGGATGGTTGGTTGGTTCTTTGGTTGTTTAGTTGTTTGTTTGGTTGGTTGGTTGGATGGTTGGTTGATTTTTTTGTTTGGTTGTTTAGTTATTTGGTTGGTTGGTTGTTTGGTTGTGTGGTTGGTTGTTTGGTTGGTAGGTTAGATGGTTGGTTGGTTTGTTACGGAGTGGGTTGTTTGGTTGGTTGGTTGGTTGTTAAGGTTTGTTGCTAGGTTGGTTTTTGGTTTGTTGTTTAGGTGGTTGTTTGGTTAGTTGTTTGGTCGGTTGTTTGGGTGGTTGTTTGGTTAGTGGTTTGGTTGGTTGGTTGGTTTGTTGGTTGTTTGGTTGGTTGTATGGTTGGTTGGTTGGTTGGTTGGTTGTTGGTTGGTTGGTTAGCTTTTTGGTTGGTTGTTTGTTATCTGGTGGGTTGTTTGTTTGGTTGTTTGGTTGATTGTTTGTTTGTTTGTTTGGTTAGTTGGTTGGTTGGTTGGGTGGTTGGTTGGTTGTTTGAGTGTGGTGCTGACTGTCCCCTGCACTGGTCACCAGGTACCTCAGGACGAGTGGAGTGGCTTCTCCCCCCTAGGGAAGGAGGAGGACATTCCGTGTCGGCGGATGAGGAGCGGCAGTTATGTCAAAGCCATGACGGAGGACGACAGCGACTCAGACGGAAGTCCCAAGCCTTCTCCCAAGATGCAAGCACGACGCGCCAGCTACCTGAAAGCCACACAGCCGTCACTGACTGAGATGACCACGCTACAGTAAGTTCAGGTCTTGGTCACCCACTGTGGAACACAGCCGGTTGGTCAGGGAATAAGAAGAAACAGCAGTATGTGTATGCTCTGTCCCTCAGGATCTCGTCGGAACATTCCCCCAAGCTGCAGATCCGGAGCCACAGTTACCTGCGTGCGGTGAGTGAGGTTTCCATCAATAGAAGCCTGGACACCCTGGACCCCAAAACTCTCCTCGACCCCAAATCGCTGCTCTCCTCACCCCAATACCGCTCACGCAATGAAAGCTACATGAGGGCCATGAGCACCATCAGTCAGGTCAGTTGGACATGCTACCTCTCTGCTCTCGTGCTTAGTCCTGGAGACATCGCTTCAATATGCACTAGTGCACTCAGCATAGTATACTCACTACCATACAGTACACAGTACAGTTCACTCGCATAAGACAGGACGCATGAACATAACAAATGAGACATGAGACAAGATCCATGAGATATAATTGAGACGTGATAGACAATAATACAACATCAGATAAGACATGAGAAATGCAACATGAGACATAAGAGGTGAGAAATGAGACGTCAAGTCCTCCCAAGCAGTCCAGCACTGATGTCTCATGAGTGTTCTCAGGTGTGCCCAACTTCCTGCGTGCTCACACTTTGTCCTTCTTCCTCGCTTGGTTCCCCGCCTGGTCCTGGTCTTTGTCCTGGTCCCGGTCCCGTTTTCCAGCTGAGCGAGCTGGAGTTGAACGGTCAGATGGAGCAGGTGTGTGAGCAGGTGTACAGCCAGCTGCAGGCGCAGGCCATGGAGGCGGCCATGGAGGGCATGGACACCCTGCCCATGCCCTCCATGCCCTCCATGCCCTCCATGCCACCAGGCTGCTTCCGCATGCGCAGCCACAGCTACGTACGCGCCATCGACCAGGGCTGCAGTGCCGACGACCACCACCAGGGGGAGGGTGGGCGCCCGCTGCTCCTGCTGCCCGCCTCCCCGCCCAGGACCTCCGCCACCACCGTCAGGACCATCCAGAGCAGCACAGGTATGATAGTACTACTACTTCCTGACTTTGTTCTACTCTTTACAGTACTTGCTGAGCAAATGCATCACTTTTTATGGAATGTTTACCGTTATACTTCATGAGAAAATACACATCTTTATAATACTATTATAAGGGTTTTTAAGCCGTTATTAAAAGCATCCACAGTCTGTGGTGCCCTCTGGTGGTCAGGGAGAGCGTTCCACAGATTGGGAGCGGCGGGGAAAAAAGCCCGGTCTCCCATTGGAGGTCGGAGGAGGTTAGCCTGTCCGGAGCGGAGGGGTGAGAAGTTTTTTGAGGTAGCGGGTGGCATTTCCATGGAGGCACTGGTGAGTTAGTAGGGAGACTTTGTATTCAATCCTGAGTGGAACTGAAAACCAGTGAAGGGATTTTTAAGTACTGCAGCGTCTGGGTGTTCTGGCTGGGGATCCCGACTAGAAGTGAGTTGCAGTAGTCGAGCCTGGAGGAGACAAAGGGGGTGGACAAGCCTCTCAGCATTAGAGAGAGCGAGTGAGGGGCGGAGTTTTGCAATGATCCTGAGGTGGTAGAAGGAGGTCTTGCTCAGTTGTTTTATTTGAGCCTCAAAGGTGAGGTGAGGGTTCATTCTAACACCCAGATTAGTGACTGAGGATGAGAGGGGATTGTCGTGGCCGGAGAAGGTGATGCTGGTGATGGTGGATGACTGGGTCTGATGTAGGGTGCCGACTAGAATGGCTTCGGTTTTGAAGCTGTTCATTTGCAGAAACTTGTGTTTCATCCACACTTTTATCTCCTCCAGACAGTTGGTAAGTGTGGATGATGGCAGGGCTACAGAGGGGGTTGGGTAGGTTTTCAGGTAGAGTTGGGTGTCATCGGCATAGCAGAAGAATGATATTCCGTGCTGGCTGATGAAACGGCCAAGGGAGAGCAGGTAGAGTCTGAAAAGGGTGGGGCCGAGGACTGATCCTTGAGGGACACCACAGGTGACAGAGAGTGTGTCCGACTTTGCCTCTCCCAGAGAAACGAACTCTGTTCTTTCGGTGAGGTAGTTTGTGAACCAGTTTAGGGCAGTATCAGAGAGTCAGATGGTGGAGTGTAGGCGGTGTAGAAGGATGCGGTGATCAACGGTGCCGAATAGTGCAGTGAGGTCAAGGAGGATGAGAAGCGATGGTGAGCCAGCATCCGCAGTTATCAGCAGGTCATTGGTGACCCTGACCAGAGCAGTCTCTGTGCTGTGGCTAGAGCGGAAACCAGACTGAAACTTATCATAAAGGTTGTTGGTTTTAAGATGGTCATGAAGTTCAGAATCAGAATCAGAATAGTTTTTATTGCCATTGTTTGAGAACGGTTTCACAAGCTACAAATTTTTCTTGGTGCAATCGGGAGGTGTGGCTCTGGACGGACTGTAGTTTCCTGCCTGAGGGGAGAGGAGAGAATAGTTTGTGTCCAGGGTGAGAAGAGTCAGCTGTGATCCGACCCACACACCTCATGGTCCTGGAAGAGAACAGGTCCAGGAGGGATGGGAGCTTGCAGCCAATCACCTTCTCAGCAGCACGTACCATGCGCTGCAGTCGGTGCTTATCCTGGACTGTGGCGCCGGGGACCTACACGGTGATGGAGGAGGTGAGGATGGACTCCATGATGGCTGAGTAGAACTGCACCAGCATCTCGGGCGGCACCTTAAGTTTCCTCAGCTGATGCAGGAAGTACATCCTTGGTGAGGGAGCTGATGGTCGGCTTCCATTTGAGGTCCTGGGTGATGGGGGTGCCCAAGAAACTGAAGGAGTCCACAATGGAGACGGGGGTGGGAGAGTCAATCAGAGTGACGGGGGATAGTGGGGCTGTGACTTTCCTGAAGTCTGGGATCATCTCCACTGTTTTCTGGGTAGCAACTACCTTTTCCAGCACCTTTGAGAGGAATGGCAGGTTGGAGATCGCTCGGTAGTTGGCTAGTACTTCTGGGTCTAGGCTGGGCTTTTTGAGGAGTGGTTTGATGACTGCAGTTTTCAGGACAATGGGGACCTGACCAGCCTGGAGGGAGTGGTTAATGATTTTGGCGATCAAAGGACTTTGGGCAGGGGTGTGCGTTTTTATCAGGGTTGAGGGGGGCAGAGGAGAAAAGAAAAGAAGCGGCAGATCAACTGGTCTATAAAGGGGGTCTATTTAAAGGCTAGAGTATACAAATGAGTTTTAAGATGGGACTTAAATGCTTCTACTGAGGTAGCATCTCTAATTGTTTCCCGAAAGGCATTCCAGAGTACTGGAACCCTAATAGAGACATAACACATGATAAAGGAGACATAACACATATGACCTGAGACATAAGACATGACAAACGAGACATACTGTGTAATATGACACATAAGACATATGACATGAAACATAAGACATGATAAATGGGACGTACGGCATGAGACATAAGAAATATGACATGAAACATAGGACATAATTAATGAGACATATGACAGAGACATATGACATATGAAAAGAGACATGAAACATATGACATGAAACATATGACATGAGACATAAGATATGATAAAATAGACATATGACATGAGACATGTGACATGAAAGGAGACATAAAACATATGAAACATAAGACATGATGAATTAGACATATGACATGAGACATAAGACATATGACAGGAGACATAAGACGTACTACATGAGACAAAAGACCTATGACATGAAACATAAGACATGATAAATGAAACATATTACAGGAGACATAAGACATGAGACATAAGACATATGACATGAAACATAAGACCTAATAAATGAGACAAATGACAGAGACATACGACATATGACAGGAGACGTAAGACATGATGAATAAGACATATGACATGAGACATAAGACATATGACATATGAGATGAGACATAAGACATGATCAATTAGACATATGACAGGACACATAAGACATGACATGAAACATAAGACATGATAAATGAGACATAAGACAAATGACATATGACAGAAGACATATGACAGGAGACATATGACATGAGACAAAAGACATATAACATGAAACATAAGACATGATAAATGATACATATGATATGAGACATAAGTCATATGACAGGAGACATATGACATAATGAATTACACATATGCCATAAGACATATGACAGGAGACATTAGACATGACATGAAACATAAGACATGATAAATTAGACATATGACATGAGACATAAAACATATGACAGGAGACATAAGACATACGACAAGACCTATGACAGGAAACATAAGACATATGAGAGGAGACATAAGACATATGACAGGAGACATAAGACAGGATAAATGAGACCTATGACATGAGACATAAAACATATGACAGGAGACATAAGACATACGACAAGAATTATGACAGGAAACATAAGACATATGACAGGAGACATTAGACATGACATGAAACATAAGACATGATAAATTAGACATATGACATGTAACATGAAACATAAGACATGATCAATTAGACATATGACATGAGACAAAAAAAAAGATCAGTGAGACATATTGCATGAGTCATAGGACATATGACGAGACATAAGACATATGACAGGAGACATAAGACATGATCAGTGAGACATATTGCATGAAACATAGGACATATGACAGGAGACATAAGACATCTGACAGGGGACATAAGACATCTCACAGGAGACATAAGACATATGACAGGAGACATAAGACATGAGACATAAGAAAGGAGACATAAGACCTATGACAGGAGACATAAGACGTATGACCGGAGACATAAGACCTATGACATGAAACATAAGACATGATCAGTGAGACATATTGCATGAAACATAGGACATCTGACAGGAGACATAAGACATTTGACAGGGGACATAAGACATCTGACAGGAGACAAAAGACATGAGACATAAGACCTATGACAGGAGACATAAGACGTATGACCGGAGACATAAGACCTAAGACATGAAACATAGGACATATGACAGGAGACATAAGACATATGACAAGAGACATAAGACGTATGACCGGAGACATAAGACCTAAGACAGGAGACATAAGACGTATGACCGGAGACATAAGACCTAAGACATGAAACATAGGACATATGACAGGAGACATAAGACATATGACAGGAGAAATAAGACATATGACAGGAGACATAAGACATATGACAAGAGACATAAGACGTATGACCGGAGACATAAGACCTGAGACATGAAACATAGGACATATGACAGGAGACATAAGACATATGACAGGAGACATAAGACATATGACAGGAGACATAAGACATATGACAAGAGACATAAGACGTATGACAGGAGACATAAGACCTAAGACATGAAACATAGGACATATGACAGGAGACATAAGACATATGACAGGAGACATAAGACATATGACAGGAGACATAAGACATATGACAAGAGGCATAAGACATGAGACATAAGAAAGGAGACATAAGACCTATGACAGGAGACATAAGACCTAAGACATGAAACATAGGACATATGACAGGAGACATAAGACATATGACAGGAGACATATGACAGGAGACATATGACAGGAGACATATGACAGGAGACATAAGACATATGACAAGAGACATAAGACATGAGACATAAGACAGGAGACATAAGACCTATGACAGGAGACATAAGACATATGACAGGAGACATAAGACACATGACAGGGGACATAAGACATCTGACAGGGGACATAAGACATGAGACATAAGAAAGGAGACATAAGATCTATGACAGGAGACATAAGACGTGTGACAGGAGACATAAGACCTATGACATGAAACATAAGACAGGATAAATGAGACATCTGACATGAAACATAAGTAAGAAGACATGTGCAGATTGTACAGTAAGACTGATGATGTCTCTCCACGTGATATAAATCGCTCCTGCTGAGCCGACATTTTGTTTGTCTCTTTATTTACATCGCATTGCTGAAAACGGACAAACGGTACCACTTTTGTCATAAAAACAATGGCTGCTCGGTTATGTCTTCTGACCTTAAGATCTACGTTTAATAATCCACTTTACACACTTCAGGTGGAGTCCCCGACCCCTATTGCCTTTTACCCGACACATGAAACGTGACGTGGCGTGTCTTCACATGTGTTTTTGTGCCACTCTTCGGGGAACAATCTGCTGACGCGTCAAAAAACAAAGCAGCCTTGACCCGGTCTCAAAATATTCTGCTGAGAGGCGCACTTGTGACTAGTTGGTTGTGTCCCCGGAGTAGAGAGTCTCCATCTTGGCGTGTGGACTGCAGACGTCAAAAGTGATCCCAGAGTATCGGCCGACCTCAGGGCTGATACTCACACTTTGCTCTTAAAAATGTACCCTAGGCATGTTTAGAATGCTGTTTTAAAATAGCTGTAAAAATACACATAAAACCCGAGCGAGCTAACACAACTATCGTGAGTACGGACTACTTATCATCTAATAACTCTCCCAAAACTTCCCTCCCCCGGCTGCTTTTTGGTCGTAGTTTCATCCTGTATCACCACGTACAAGAAGACTCCCCCACCCGTGCCGCCGAGGACCTCCACCTGCTCCACGTCCTCCAAGCCGTACATCTCTATCACAGCACAGAGCAGCACGGAGTCTGCGCAGGTAAGACCGAGGTCGGTATGACATACCGTGTTCTCACCATGACTGGATACCCTAGGCCAGGGACTGGACTGCATTACGTGAAACGGTTAGGTATGCTGGACAATAATTGTAAGAGCTTGGTTAAGTCGGACTCGTTTCCAGTGAGGGTTGGACTCCGCCAAGGCTGCCCTTTGTCACCCATTCTGTTCATAACTTTTATGGACAGAGGTTCTAGGCGCAGTCAGGGCGGTGAGTGTATCTGGTTTTGGTGGCTCCAGGATTAGGTGTCTGCTTTTTGCAGATGATGTGGTCCTGGTGGCTTCGTCTGGCCAGGATCTTCAGCTCTCACTGGATCGGTTCGCAGTCGAGTGTGAAGCGACTGGGATGGGAATCAGCACCTCCCAGTCCGAGTCCATGGTTCTCACCCGGAAAAGGGTGGAGTGCCATCTCCGGGTATGGGAGGAGATCTTGCCCCAAGTGGAGGAGTTCAAGTACCTCGGAGTCTTGTTCACGAGTGAGGGAAGAGTGGATGGTGAGGTCGACATGCGGATCGTTGCGGCGTCTTCAGTAATGCGAACGCTGTATCGATCCGTTGTGCGGAAGAAGGAGCTGAGCCGGAAGGAAAAGCTCTCAATTTACCGGTCGATCTACGTTCCCATCCTCACCCATCGTCATGAGCTTTGGGTTCTGACCAAAAGGACAAGATCACGGGTGCAAGCGGCCCAAATGAGCTTCCTCCGTCGGGTGGCGGGTGTCTCCCTTAGAGATAGGGTGAGAATCTCTGTCATCCAGGAGGAGCTCAGAGTAAAGCCGCTGCTCCTCCACATGAAGAGGAGCCAGATGAGGTGGTTCAGGCATTTGGTCAGGATGCCACCCGAACGCCTCCCTACGGAGGTGTTTCGGGCACATCCGACCGGTAGGAGACCATGGGGAAGACCCAGGAAACGTTGGGAAGACTATCTCTCCCGGCTGGCCTGGGGACGCCTCGGGATCCCTCGGGAGGAGCTGGAAGAAGTGGCTCGGGCCTCTGGTCAGGATTACACCCGAACGCCTCCTTAGGGAGGTGTTTCGGGCACGCCCGACCGGTAGGAGGCCATGGGGAAGACCCAGGACACTTTGGGAAAACTATCCCTCCCGGCTGGCCTGGGGATGCCTCGGGATCCCCCGGGAGGAGCTGGACGAAGTGGCTGGGGACAGGGAAGTCTGGGCATCCCTGCTTAGGCCGCTGCCCCCCGACCCGACCTTGGATAAGCGGAGGAAGATGGATGGATGGATGGATGGATGGATGAATGGATGGACTTTTAGGTATGCTTGTGTTATTAAATCCTGTTTTCGGACTCCAGGACGCGTACATGGAGGAGGAAGGACCAAGAGGGGACATGACCATCCAGTCAGGGCTCAGCAACTCCACTGAAAGCATCGACAGCATGAAGGCACTGACGGCGGCCATCGAGGCGGCCAACGCCCAGGTGAGTTGACCGATGATAATAACAACGTCATAAAAATGGCAATCCTTCAAGAATTGGCGTGAAGTCAGGGTTGGTTCCCAACCTTAGAGCCCGGAAGGAGAGCTGATCATTCTAAGGCAGGCTATGACTGAGCAGTTTTTGCCAAACCACAAAAAGGTGTTGATAGGTACGGAACCATCTGGCAATGCGAGGTGTCATCTTCGTCATTCGAACCCAGTCTTGTCAAGATCCAGATTCGTGGGCCAGGGGTTACAAGTGTTGAAAGCTCTGCGGCACTTCCTCGAATCATGCCACGCCCACATCTTGGGGCGTAGGCACGATTCCTTCGCCCTTCTGTCGTTTTAACCTCGGCTGATTCGGTCAAAGTCCCTAGGATGAGTTCACCAGAGTACAACCCCTGTTTTTCGTCTAAACCAAGACGGCCGACTTCCGGTTCTCTTAAAACATGTGTTCTCGAGATTTCTATGTGCGGCCTCTCATGATGGACATCTCCAGGGAATTTCCTGACGATACGTGAATCTGCTGCCACGGGCGAACCTTTTCTTTGCACCGTGGATCCAACAGTTTGATACGTTTGCCGCTTACCTCGAAGATCTCTTCCGCAGATCCACGGACCAGCGAGTCAGCACGTGAGTCACAGCACCATGACCAGCAGCACCCACGTGCCTTCAGTCCTGAGCCGGGGTCGGATGGTTGGAGACCACCGTGAAGAGTACAGGAAAGAAGCACTCAGGAAGGGAAAATGTCTCTCAATAGGGATTCAGGTAGGCTAACTAGCGTGCTAGCTCCTTTCCTAAATTTTATTTTGGATCGTACATATATATATTTAGTTGGTATTTTCACAAAACTATCATTCATCACTACAGATGTGTCCCATCTTGCAGGTAGATGGACCAGAGGAGATTCAGGACCCAGAGGACCCATCCAAGTTCACTTCTGTGGGCGTCCAAGTAGAGAACGACAGAGGGTACGTACATTGTAGTTGAGCTAGTTAAGTAGGACTAAAAGAACTAAAAGAGAGTCTCTGTCTCACAGTCCTGTGCGGGGAGCAAGGGCCACAGCCCTAAGATAGAATCAATCAATCAATTTATATAGCCCTAAATCACAAGTGTCTCAAGAATTGCACAAGCCACAACATCATCCTCGGCTCAGATCCCACATCGGGGCACAAAGAAACTCAACCCAATGGGCACAAGGAGAAACCTCGGAGGGGACCGCAGATGTGGGCACCCCCTCCCTGGGAGTCCGGTGCAATGGATGTCGAGTGGATCTCGTTAGTAATGTGAGAGTCCAGTCCATAGAAGCTATTCCTCAGCCTGTTAGTGGTGGACCTGATGGTTCTGAATCACTTCTTGGGTGGTAGTGGTTCAAAGAACGGGTTACCAGTGCCTGTGGAGTCTCGGGAGATTTTCTTGGCCTTCTTCCTCAGTCTTCTGGTGTAAAGTGTGTCCAAGCGAGGGAGCTCCAGCCCAATTATGCACTGGACACAACAACATCCTCGGCTCAGATCCCACATCGGGGCAAGAAAAAACTCAACCCAATGGGCACAAGGAGAAACCTCGGAGGGGACCGCAGATGTGGGCACCCACTCTCTGGGAGACCGGTGCAATGGACGTCGAGTGGATTGTGTTAATAATGTGAGAGTCCAGTCCATTGAAGCTGTTCCTCAGCCTGTTAGTGGTGGACCTGACGGTTCTGAATCACTTCTTGGCTGGTAGATGTTCAAAGAGCCGGTTACCAGTGCCTGTGGAGTCTAGGGAGATTTTCTTGGCCTTCTTCCTCAGTCTTCTGGTGTAAAGTGTGTCCAGGCGAGGGAGCTCCAGCCCAATTATGCACTGGACTGCCTTCACCGCTCTGTGCAGAGCTGTGTATGGTATGGGCAAGTCGGTTTCAGAGTTGGCTCCGAACATGGCGTCCTGGAGTCACGGGAGGAGCTTCTGACCAATCAGAGAGAGTATATGTCCGGACATTCTCTCAAATGATTGGTCAAACTCTACTCACGTGACTCCAGGGTGCAGTTTGTAACCAACTCCGAGACCGTATCTTTCTAAATGCGTCTCGGCATTGTGCAGCTAGCAAGCCACCCAACGATGCAGTTGCTGAGGATGCTCTCAAAAGAGCTCCGATATCAACTCAGGTATACGCCTGAGAAAGAACGGTCTCTGTCAATTTAGGTTAAGTCAGTTTAAGGATAAGAAGTTGAATCTTCTTTCATCGGAAATGATAGTTTTTGCTTTTTTTTTTTGTGGTAACAATAAATTGTAAAGTTTATACAAAAATGTGATTTCATGGAACTGTTGCCCTGAGCAAGATGGCCGCCACATCAACACAGGCTGCTCCTAGCTATGTGGTGCTATAGTTTAGTTTTATGCCGTGTTTATTGCTATTGTTCATTATTCTCACACAAAAATCAAAACAGTTCCTGGTCCTTTCTTAGTCGGGACTTGGACTTGTTGACTTGGGAGCAAAAGTAAAGAAATGTTTACACAGGTGTTACTTCCTGCTTGCAGGTAAAGAAATGTTTACACAGGTGTTACTTCTTGCGTGCAGGTACCGCCGCTTCCAGCGCTCCAACAGTGTGACCACGGCTGTACAAGTAAGTCTCCAGACCAAGTATTTACCCAAGTATTTTCAAAATATGAAGTATTTACCAAATATTAAGTATTTACCAAATAACTATTTTCAAAATATGAAGTATTTCCAAATTTTAAGTCTTTACCAAATATTAAACATTTACCCAATATTAAGTATTTACCAAATATTAAGTGTTTACAAATATGAAGTATTTACAAAATACGAAGTGTATATCAATCAATCAATCAATGTTTACTTATATAGCCCTAAATCACTAGTGTCTCAAAGGGCTGCACAAACCACTACCACATCCTCGGTAGGCCCACATAAGGGCAAGGAAAACTCACACCCAGTGGGACATCGGTGACAATGATGACTATGAGAACCTTGGAGAGGACCAAAGCAATATAAAATATAAATTATTTACCAAATAACAAGAAACGACCAAATATTAAGTATGTACAAAATATTTGGTATTTTGAAAATATAAAATATTTACAAATTTTAAGTATTTACCAAATATTAAGTATTTACCAAATATTAAGTATTTACACATTTTAAGTGTTTCCAAAATATTAAGCATTTACCGAATATTTAGTACTTACCAAATATTAAGTATTTACCAAATATAAAGCATTTACAAGTATAAATAATTTACCAAATATAAAGTATTTACGAAATATTAAGTATTTGCCAAATATTAAGTATTTACAAAGTATGAGGTATTTACCAAGTATGAGGTATTTACCAAATATTAAGTATTTAGAAAATATTAGGTATTTACAAAATATTAAGTATTTACCAAATATTGAGTATTTACCAAATTTAAAGTATTTACCGAATCTTAAGTATTTACAAGTATAGAGAACTTCCCAAATATTAAGTCTTTACGAAATGTTAAGTATTTACCAAATATTAATTGCCAAATATTAAGTAATTGCCAAATATTAAGTATTTACAAAGTATGAGGTATTTACCAAGTATGAGGTATTTACAAAATATTAAGTATTTACCAAATATTGAGTATTTACCAAATTTAAAGTATTTACCGAATCTTAAGTATTTACAAGTATAGAGAACTTCCCAAATATTAAGTCTTTACGAAATATTAAGTATTTACCAAATATTAATTGCCAAATATTAAGTAATTGCCAAATATTAAGTATTTACAAAGTATGAGGTATTTACCAAGTATGAGGTATTTACAAAATATTAAGTATTTACAAAATATTGGGTATTAACAAAATATTAAGTGTTTACCAGATAGAATTTTCAATTAATACGTACAGACCTAACTGCTAGGCATCTCTGCCTGTCGCACCTCCTCCAGTGCACTTCGAGGTCAGCTGCAGGGTCGTCAGCTGGTGCCACCGTTCACTGATGTTTCGCCCCCAAGCCAGGACACCTCGCGGTGGGGGGGCAGTGGCTACGCGGGGACGTCTCCCCGCGCCACTCCCTGCAACTGACCTCACTGGGGTATTGAGCCCCAAGTGTTGTCCCTCCTTCTTAGCCACATCCAGAAACTTGCCTTCTCTGCCTCCTCTGCCAACTCCTTGATGGCCTTCCTCAGGCTGGAACCGGTCATTCCCGCCGCACGCAGGAGCCGGGTTGCAGAACCTCCTACGAAGCCCCTGCATCCAATCTCCACGGGGTGAATGGACGCAGACCAGCCTCCCCCCTTGCAGTCCTCTGCTAGGTCGCTGTACTTTGACCTTTTGAACTCATGTGCTACTGGTATTCCCTCCTCCCATGGCACGGTTAGTTCAATGATGAGGACTTTCTTAGCAGCTGAGGACCACATCACAACGTCTGGTCTTAGCTTTGTCTGTATTACCTCAGTTGGGAAGACTAGCTGCTTGTCCAGGTCTACGCGCATCTCCCAGCCCTTACCAGGGGTAAGCAGAAGTGATGATCTTCCCTTATCTGTCTTCTGTCCTACCTCACCTGGTTTGATAAAAGTGATGTTTGGCCAATGGGGATCTGTGGCGTTGTTTGCCCCGACTCTGCATCTCTCTAACAGCTCTGCCAACTTCCTCAGCACCTGATTGTGTCGCCACCGGAAGCGCCCCTGCGTCAGCGCGACGTTGCAACCTGAAAGGATGTGCTTGAGTCCTGCATTGTCTTTGCTGCACAGGGAGCACTTGCTATCGCTTCCGAACCACTGGGCGAGGTTTCGAGGGCACGGCAGGGTGTCATACGCTGCCCTCACGAGGAAGCTTAGCCGAGATTGAGGAGTTCGCCAGATGTCGGCCCAGGTTATGACTCTTTGAATGGTATCCTCCCAGCGAGTCCATGCCCCCTGTTTTCCCTGGGATACGGCCTTGACCCGATACTGGTCTTGTGCCACTTGTGTGACCTCTTCCACCACCATGGCCTTCCTCTGCTGTCTCGTGGCTTTGGACCAGAACTGGACCGGTTTCCCCCATCCCAGTCCTGCCCGGCTGTCTTGGACTCTTCCCAGGATCTCCTTATATTTCAGCCTCGAGACAGCTTGGTCCACTTCTACCTGGGCCCTCCACTTTCGTCCAGTGCGGACAGTCACCGCTGCACTCTTCACAGCTTTGTCTCTTGATTCCCTCATCTCCAGTACAAGGCGAGTCTTCTCCTGCCTGTAACCCAGATTGATGGACTTTAGAGGAAGTTGCAGAATGTTCTTGCCAAAAAGACCTGTGTCCGAGAAACAGCGGGGGAGGCCCAGCCACTTCCTGATATAACCGTTGGCGGTGCTGTCCATCTTGCTGGCCTGAGAAGATGGAATTTCAGCTACTTTCAGCGGCCACATCACGCGGTGGAAAAGTGTGAAGTGGTAACACCAAACCTTCAGCTTCCCAGGAAGTTGGCTCCCGTCGATCCTTGCGAGCCCCTCTTTTAGTTGTTTCTGGACCACCCTCCCCATCTGCCTGTCCGAGAGCTCTGCTGTATACTCCCTCCCGAGGCTTCGGATGGGCTGCTCTGCCAGGAGTAGAAAGTATTTACCAAATAGAAAGTATCCAGCACATATAAAGTATTTACTAAATAGTAGGTACTTACTAAATATTTAGTATTTAACAAATATTGAGTATTTACCAAATATTACCTTTTTTACAAAATATGAAGTATTTACCATATATTAAGTAGTTACAAATGTTAAGTGTTTACAATTATAAGTATTTACAAGTATAAATAATTTACCAAATATAAAGTTTTTACCAAAAATCTTAAGTATTTACCAAATATTGAGTATTTGCCAAATATTAAGTATTTTTAAAAAGTATGAGGGATTTACCAAGTATGAGGTATTTACCAAATATTAAGTATTTATAAAATATTTGGTTTTTACCAAAAATATTAAGTATTTACCAAAAACTAAGTATTTGCCAAATATTAAGTATTTTTAAAAAGTATGAGGTATTTACCAAGTATGAGGTATTTACCAAATCTTAAGTATTTTCAAAATATTAGGTTTTTACAAAATATTAAGTTTTTATCAAATATTAAGTATTTTTAAAAAGTATGAGGTATTTACCAAGTACGAGGTATTTACCAAATATTAAGTATTTACAAAATATTAGGTTTTTACAAAATATTAAGTTTTTATCAAATATTAAGTATTTTTAAAAAGTATGAGGTATTTACCAAGTACGAGGTATTTACCAAATATTAAGTATTTACAAAATATTAGGTTTTTACAAAATATTAAGTTTTTATCAAATATTAAGTATTTACACTTTATAAGTAATTACCAAATGTTAATTTTTTTACAAAATGTTAAGTATTTACAAAATAGAAAGTATTAACCAAATATTAAGTAATTACTAAATATTAAGTATTTAGCAAGTATTACGTTTTTACAAAATATTAAGTATTTACCAAATATAAAGTATCTACAACACATAAATTATTTACCAAAAATAAAGTATCTACAACATCTAAAGTATTTACTAAATGTTAGGTATTTACCAAACATTAGGTACTTATCAAACTGTAGTTACTTACCAAAGAGTAAGTATTTACCAAATATAAAGTATTTACCAAATACAAAGTATTTGCCAAATATAAAGTATTTACAAAATGTAAATTACTTACAAAATATTAAGTATTTACAAAATATTAAGTATTTACACAATATTAGGTATTTACCAAATAGTATGTATTTACCAAATTTCAAAGTATTTATTAAATATAAAGTATTTACCAAATATTAAGTATTTACAAAATATTAAGTATTTACACAATATTAGGTATTTACCAAATAGTATGTATTTAGCAAATTTCAAAGTATTTATTAGATATAAAGTATTTTCCAAATATTAAGTATTTACAAAATATTAAGTTTTTACAAAGTATAAAAGTATTTACTAAATATTAAGTCCTTACCAAATATAAAGTATCTGCAACATATAAAGTATTTACCAAATTTTAAGTATTTACCAAATATGAAGTTTTTACAAAATATTAAGTTTTTACAAAGTATAAAAGTATTTACTAAATATTAAGTCCTTACCAAATATAAAGTATCTACAACATATAAAGTATTTACCAAATTTTAAGTATTTACCAAATATGAGGTTTTTACAAAATATAAAGTATTTACCAAATAGTAGGCATTTACCAAATATCACGTATTTACCAAATAGTAAGTATTTACAAAATGTTAAGTATTTACCAAATATGAAGTATTTACAAATGATAAAGTATTTACCAAATATGAAGTATTTAGTAGTGACCAGTGGAGGCGGACTGCACATATTGTATAAAGGTGTGCACTTCTTCACTCAGGCGGACTTGGACACACCAGACCTGCCGGAGACTCCTCTGGACTCTCCCGACACCGACATGGAGGTCTTGTCGTCCGCCGCACTTTCCCGCCAGTACTCCCGCGAGGCCGCCGCCTCCTCCGCCTGCGCCTCCGCCGCCTCCTCCACGGTCAGCATCCAGGGCTCAGGGAACCATTACCACGCCTGTGCCTCCGACGACTACGAGGACGTGGGCTTCGACCCCTCCATCCTGCCCCCGCCGGACCCCTGGATCGACGGCGTGGGCGAGGACCCGCCGGAAGTGGGCTTCAACAACTCGGCCATCCTGGAGGTAGGCGAGGCGGGCCCCCCCGCTTCTGAAAGTCACGACCGCTTTTTGTGGCGGTCACGGAAGTAAGGAAAGGTGTGCCGGCAGGCGGTGCAGAGGTCGGCGTGTCAGCGCGACGGCCGCTGGTTCCTGAAGCTGCTGCAGGCGGAGACGGAGCGCATGGAGGGTTGGTGTCGACAGATGGACGCCGACCAGCAACAACAAGAGCTTCCGGACGACGGTGCGACACTTTAACTAACAGCTAGCATGTGTTGCCAGTCAAATCATCTAAAAGAGTTAGCATGCTTATGTTAGCGTGCTAACAGTTAGCATGTTTCAACTACCAAATGATATGGCTCGGAGGTGTTGGACTGCAAAAATAGCCAAGAAGAAATATCATGCTAATTCTATCATGCTACCATTAGCATACTAGCAGTTAGCATTTTTCAAAACCCAAGTTTTGTGACATTTTTAGGTGTACGGCTGCAAAATAGGCAAAAAAAGTTAGTATGTAACAAGTACCAAATGATATGGCTCGGAGGTGTTGGACTGCAAAATTAGCCAAGAAAAAATAGTACGCTAATTTTAGCATGCTACCATGCAAACATTTGCATACTAACACTTAGCATTTGTCAAAACCCAAGTTATGTAAATTTTTTAGGTGTACGACTCCAAAATTGGCTAAAAAAAAAGTTAGCATGTATCAAGTAACAAATGATATGGCTCGGAGGTGTTGGACTGGAAAATTAGCCAAGAAAAAATAGTACGCAAATTTTAGCATGCCACCATACTAACATTAGCATACTAACAGATAGCATTTGTCAAAACCCAAGTTATGTGAATGTTTTAGGTGTACGGCTGCAAAATTGGCAAAAAAAAGTTAGCATGCTGATGGTAGCATACTCCCATGCCAACAGCTAGCATGTGTCAAGTATTAAGTTTTAAGACTTTCAGGTGTTTGGCAATAAAATGATCTAAAAGAGTTAGCAGGCTAACAGTTAGCATGTGTCAACTACCAAATGATATGGCTCGGAGGTGTTTGACTGCAAAAATAGCTAAGGAAAAATAGCATGCTAATTTTAGCATGCTACCATGGTAAAGTTGGCATACTAGCAGTTAGCATTTTTCAAAACCCAAGTTTTGTGAAGTTTTTAGGTGTACGGCTGCAAAATAGGCAAAAAAAGTTAGTATGTACCAAATGATATGCTTCTGAGGTGTTTGACTGCAAAATTAGTTAAGAAAAAATTGCATGCTAATTTTAACATGTTACCATGCAAACATTGGCATACTAACAGTTAGCATTTGTCAAAACCCAAGTTATGTGAATTTTTTAGGTGTACGACTGCAAAATTGGCTAAAAAAAAAGTTAGCATGTATCAAGTACCAAATGATATGGCTTGGAGGTGTTTGACTGCAAAATTACACAAGAAAAAATAGCATGCTATTTTTAGCATGCCACCATACTAAAATGAGCATACTAACAGATAGCATTTGTCAAAACCCAAGTTATGTGAAATTTTTAGGTGTATGGCTGCAAAATTGGCAAAAAACAAAGTTAGCATGTATCAAGTACCAACTGATATGGCTCTGATGTGTTTGACTGCCAAAATAGTTAAGAAAAAATTGCATGTCAATTTTAACATGCTACCATGCAAACATTGGCATACTAACAGATAGCATTTGTCAAAACCCAAGTTATGTGAAATATTTAGGTGTATGGCTGCAAAATTGGCAAAAAAAAGTTAGTATGTATCAAGTACCAAATGATATGGCTCGGAGGTGTTGGACTGCAAAATTACCCAAGAAAAAATAGCACGCTAATTTTAGCATGCTACCATACTAACATTAGCACACTAACAGTTAGCATTACTCAAAACCCAAGTTATGTGAATTTTTTTAGGTGTATGGCTACAAAATTGGCACAAAAAAAAGTTAGCATGTATCAAGTACCAAATGATATGGCTCTGATGTGTTTGACTGCAAAAATAGTTAAGAAAAAATTAGCATGCTAATTTTAGCATGCGTTGGCCCTGCGATGAGGTGGCGACTTGTCCAGGGTGTACCCCGCCTTCCGCCCGATTGTAGCTGAGATAGGCGCCAGCGCCCCCCGCGACCCCAAAAGGGAATAAGCGGTAGAAATGGATGGAATGGAATTTTAGCATGCTACCATGCAAACATTGATATATTAACAGATAGCATTTCTCAAAACCCAAGTTACGTAACATTTTTAGGTGTACGGCTGAAAAAATTATCCCAAAAAAAGTTAGCATGTATCAAGTACCAAATGATATGGCTCGTAAGTGTCTTACTGGAAAATTAGCCAAGAAAAAATAGCATGCTAAGTTTAGCATGCTACCATGCTAACATTAGCATACTAGCAGTTAGCACTTTTTAAAACCCAAGTTATGTGAAATATTTTAGATGTATGGCTGCAAAACTGGCAAAAAAACAAGTTAGCATGTATCAAGTACCAAATGATATGCCTCTGATGTGTTTGAGTGCAAAAATAGTTAAGAACAAATTAGCATTCTAATTTTAGCATGCTACCATGCAAACATTGGTATACTAACAGATAGCATTTCTCCAAACCCAACTTACGTAAAATTTTTAGGTGTACGGCTGAAAAAATTATCAAAAAAAAAGTTTGCATGTATCAAGTACCAAATGATATGGCTCGGAGGTGTCTGACTGGAAAATCAGCCAAAAAAAAATAGCATGCTAATTTTAGCATGCTACCATGCTAACATTAGCATACTAGCAGTTAGCACTTTTCAAAACCCAAGTTATGTGAAATTCTTAGGTGTTTGGCTGCAAAATTGGCCAAAGAAGTTATCATTGTAATAGTAGCATACTAGCATGCCAACAGCTAGCATGTGTCAAGTATTAAGTTATAAAACTTTTGGGTGTTTAGCAGTGAAATTATCTAAAAGATTTAGCATGCTTTTGTTAGCGTGCCAGCAGTTAGCATGCATCAACTACCAAATGATATGGCTCTGAGGTGTTTGACTATAAAATTAGTTAAGAAAAATTAGCATGTTAATTTTAGCATGCTACCATGATAACATTGGCATATTAGCAGTTAGCATTTGTCAAAACCAAAGTTATGTGAAATTTTTAGGTGTACGGCTGTAAAACTGGCCAAAAAAAGTTAGCTTGCTAATGCTAGCCTACCAGCATACTTACAGCTAGCATGTGTCAAATACAAATGTATAAAAGTATAAGGTGTAAAGCTGTAAAACTATCTAAAAAAGTTAACATGCTATCAGGTAGCATGTGTCAAACACCAGATTATATGACACTGAGGTATTTTGCTGCAAAAAATAGCAGGCCTATCTTACCATACTAGCATGCTAACATGAGCATGCTATCAGCTATCATTTCTCAAAACTCAAGTTACGTTACTCTCAGGTGTTCGGGCTGCAAAATTGGCCAAAAAAAGTTAGCATTGCAATAGTAGCACATTAGCATGCTAACAGCTAGTGTGTGTCAAGTACTAAGTAACATTTTTTTTTAAATGTTGGCAGTAAAATGATCTAAAAGAGTTAGCATGTATCATGAACCAAATGATTTGGCTCTGACGTGTTCGACTGCAAAATTAGCCAAGAAAAATTAGCATAGAAATTTTAGCATGCTACCAGGCTAACATTTGCATACTAACAGTTAGCATTTGTTAAAACCCAAGTTATGTGAATCTAGGGTGTTAGGCTGCAAAATTGTCCAAAAGAAGTTAGCGCGCTAATGGTAGCCTACCAGAATACTTACAGCTAGCATGTGTCAAAAACAAATTTAAAAAACGTTGGCAGTAAAATGATCTAAAAGAGTTAGCATGTATCATGGACCAAATGATATGGCGCTGAGGTGTTTGACTGTAAAATTAACAAAGAAGAATTAGCATGCTAATTTTAGCATGCTACCATGCTAACATTGGCATACTAGCAGTTAGCATTTTTCAAAACCCAAGTTTTGTGAAATTTTTAGGTGTACGATTGCAAAATTGTAAAAAAAAAAAGAAAAACGTTAGCGTGTTACTGGTAGCATATTAGCATACTAACAGCTAATATGTCAAGTATAAACATGACTCGGAGGTATTCGGCTGCAAAATTAGCTGTTAAAAATGTGCATGCTAACATTAGCATAGTAACAGTTAGCATTTGTCAAAACCCAAGTTATGTGAATCTTAGGTGCTGGACTGCAACATTGGCTGAAAAAGTTAGCATGCGGATTTTTCTTGGCTACCATTAGCACGCTAACTTTTTCAGCCAATGTTGCAGTCTAGCACCTAAGATTCACATAGCTTGGGTTTTGACAAATGCTAACAGTTACTATGCTAATGTTCTATGAAAGTTCTATGAAATGTTCAGGTATACGGCTGCAAAAGTGGCCAAAAAAGTTAGCGTTGTAATGGTAGCATACTAGCATGCTAACAGCTAGCATGTGTCAAGTACTAAGGTGTTTGGCTTTAAAAATAGTGTTGCTCCGCCCACATCCACGGCAAACAAAGCTGCCTGCAGGAAGCAAGCACAAAAAGGAAGAGGAAGAGGAAGTGGATTTACCAAAATTAGAGTCTTTTGTGTGTGTCCGTGCTCGTAGTTGTCGGCAAGATGCGGAGTGCGGTGGGGAGTGCTCAGCTGCTGATGTCCAAGAAGTTCCAGCAGTTCCGGGAGCTGTGTGAGGAGAACTTGGTGAGCCACGTATTCTTGTCTGCTGAAAAGCTAACAGTTAGCATGCTGGCCAAATAGCATCACGTGAAAAAATGTTTTTAAAAAATTAGCAAAATAATATATAAAAATTTTTTTTAATTAAAAAACGTTAGCATGCTAACACTACTATACTAACAATAACATACCTACAGTTAGCATTCTGGCCAGATTGCATCACGTACAAAAATGTTTTAAAAAAATGAGCAAAATAATCTAGAAAAAAAAAATATATTTAAAAAAAGTCAGCATGCTAACACTACTATGCTAACAATCACATACCTACAGTTGGCATTCTGGCCAGATAACATCACGTAAATAAATGTTTTAAAAAAATTAGCAAAATAATCTAAAAAAAAATAAAATAAAATAAAATAAAAGTTAGCATGCTAACACTACTATGCTAACAATAACATACCCACAGTTAGCATTCTGGCCGAATAGCATCACGTAAAAAACTGTTTTTAAAAAATTAGCAAAATGATCTTAAAAAAATAATAATAATAAAATAAAATGTTAGCATGCTAACACTACTATGCTAACAATAACATACCTACAGTTAGCATTCTGGCCGGATAGCATAACATTAAAAAACATTTTTTTAAAAATGAGCAAAATGATCTAAAAAAAAAAAAAGTTAGCATGCTAACACTACTATGCTAACATGCTTACAGTTACCAAAATATATGACACTGAGATGTATACCTCTTAAATTAGCTAAATAAGCTAGCTTGGTAATATCAGCATGCTGACAATAGCATGCTTTCTGACGCTTTTAAGACAGCTAAAAAAGTTAGCATGCTAACAGCAATATGCTAAAATGCTAGAAATAACATGTTTACAGTTAGCATTAGTGAAGTACCAAAATATATGACACTGAGATGTATACCTACTAAATTAGCTAAATAAGCTAGCTTGCTAATAGTAGTATGCTACCAATAGCATGCTCTCTGACGCTGTTAAGTCAGCTAAAAAAGCTAGCATGGTAACAGCAATATGCTAAAATGCTAACAATAACATGCTTACAGTTAGCATTAGTGAAGTACCAAAATATATGACACTTATATGTGTACCTGCTAATTTAGCCAAAAAAGCTAGCATGCCAACAGCAATATGCTAAAAATGCTAACAATAACATGCTTACAGTTAGCATTATTGAAGTACCAAAATATATGACATGTATACCTGTTAAATTAGCTAAAAAAGCCAACATGCTAACAGCAATATGATAAAATGCTAACAATATTTTGATTTATATTCTAATGTCCTCTTTGGCCCCCAGAACCCCAACGCTCGCCCTGGGCCCGGGGCCTCGGACCTGGCCGGGTTTTGGGACATGCTCCAGTTGTCCATCGAGAACATTAGCCTGAAGTTTGACGAGCTTCATCAGCTGAGGGCCAACAACTGGAGGCCCCTGGACCCCCCTGAGAGAAAGGTAGCGCCGCACACTCGCTGCTAACCTCGCCGACTGAAATGCAAAAGTTAGCGCGCTAGCCAGATAGCGTCACGTAACAAATATTATCAGCAAAATGAGCTAAAAAAGCTGGCATGCTAATAATTCTCTTCTAAAATGCTAACAGTAGCATGCTTACAATTAGCATTTGTGACACTGAGGTGTAAGCTTGTTATAATAGCTAAAAAGCTAGCATACTAAAAGTAATATGCTAAAATGCTAATAATATCATGCTTACAGTTAGCATTAAAGAAAGTCCAAAATATATGACACTGAGGTGTGTACCTGCTAAACTAGCTAAAAAAGCTAACATGCTAACAGTAATATGCTAAAATGCTAATAACATCGTGCTTTTAGTCAGCATTAGTGAAATACCAAAATATATGACACTTAGGTGTATACCTGCTAAATTAGCTAAAAAAGCTAGCATGCGAACAAAAATTTGCTAAAATACTAACGATATCGTGCTTTTAGTTAGCATTAGTGAAATACTAAAATATATGACACTTAGGTGTATACCTGCTAAATTAGCTAAAAAATTTAGCATGTTATCAGTGATATGCTAAAATGCTAACAATTTTGTGCTTTTAGTTAGCATTAGGGAAATACCAAAATATATGACACTTAGGTGTATACCTGCTAAATTAACTAAAAAAGCTAGCATGTTAACTGTGATATGCTAACATGCTAACAATATCGTGGTTTTAGTTAGCAATAGTGAAATACCAAAACATATGACACTTAGGTGTATACCAGCTAAATTATCTTAAAAAGCTAGCAAAGTAACGGTGATATGCTAAAATGCTAATAATATAATGCTTACAGTTAGCATTTGTGAAATACAAAATGATGATAATGAGGTGTATACCTGCTAAACTAGCTAAAAAAACTAGCATGTTAACGGTAATATGCTAAAATGCTAAAAAAAATCATGCTTTTAGTTAGCATTAGTGAAATATATGACACTGAGGCGTATACCTGCTAAATTATCTATAAAAGCTAACATGTTAACGGTGATATGCTAAGATGCTAACAATATCACGCTTACAGTTAGCATTAGGGAAATACTAAAATATATGACACTGAGGTGTATGCCTGCTAAATCAACTAAAAAAGCTAGCATGCTAACTGTGATATGTTAAAATTCTAACTATTTTGTGCTTTTAGTTAGCATTAGTGAAATACCAAAATAAATGACACTGAGGTGTGTACTTGCTAAATTAGCTAAAAAAGCTAGCGTGCGAACAGTGATATGCTAATATGCTAATAATATCACGCTAACAGTTAGCATTAGTGAAATACCAAAATATGTTTCACTTAGGTGTATACCTGCTAAATTAGCTTAAAAAGTTAGCATGTTAACAGTGATATGCTAAAATGCTAACAACATTGTGCTTTTAGTTTAGCATGTACAAATATGGTCGTGTAGTGACGTCATGGATGGATGTACATATATGGTCGTGTAGAGACGTCATGGATGGATGTACATATATAGTCGTGTAGTGACGTCATGGATGGATGTACATATATGGCCGTGTAGTGACGTCATGGATGGATGTACATATATGGTCATGTAGTGACGTCATGGATGGATGTACATATATGTTTGTGTAGTGGCGTCATGGATGGATGTACATATGTGGTCGTGTAGTGACGTCATGGATGGATGTACATATATGGTCATGTAGTGACGTCACGGATGGATGTACATATATGGTCGTGTAGTGACGTCATGGATGGATGTACATATATGGTCGTGTAGTGACGTCATGGATGGATGTACATATATGGTCATGTAGTGACGTCACGGATGGATGTACATATATGGTCGTGTAGTGACGTCATGGATGGATGTACATATATGGTCGTGTAGTGGCGTCATGGATGGATGTACATATATGGTCGTGTAGTGACATCACGGATGGATGTTCATATATGGTCGTGTAGTGACGTCATGGATGGATGTACATATATGTTTGTGTAGCGATGTCATGGATGGACTACCTGATGATCAAATAAGACAAACAGTATGAAGTCATCATGGCAGTTTGCACTTCCTGCTTCGGGACCCTGGACTCATGGCTTCTTTTATTGGTCCAATTCTGTCTTCTGCTTCTTTTTATCGATCCTGTTCTTTTTTTCAGCTTTTTTTTTTATTGGACCTGTTCTTTCTTCTGCTTCATTTGTTGGTCCTGTTCTTTCTTCTGCTTCTTTTATTCGTCCTGTTCCTTTTTCTGCTTCTTTTGTTGGTCCTGTTCTTTCTTCTGCCTTTTTTTTATTGGTCCTGTTCTTTTTCCTGCTTCTTTTATTCATACGGTTCCCTTTTCTGCTTCTTTTGTTGGTTCTGTTCTTTCTTCTGCTTCTTTTATAGGTCCTGTTCTTTTCTTCTGTTTCTTTTATTGGTCCTGTTCTTTCTTCTGCTTTTTTTGTTGACCCCTGTTTTGTCTTCTACTTCTTTTATTGGTCCCTTTTTTGTCTTCTGCTTCTTTCGTTGGTCCTGTCCTTTGTTCTGCTTGTTTTGTTTTCCGCTTCTTTTTATAGGTCCTGTTCTTTCTTCTGCTTCTTTTGTTGGTCCTGTTCTTTTCTTCTGCTTCTTTTATTGGTCCTGTTCTTTCTTCTGCTTCTTTTATTGGTCCTGTTATTTTCTTTTGCTTCTTTTATTGGTCCTGTTCTTTCTTCTGCTTCTTTTATTCGTCCTGTTCCTTTTTCTGCTTCTTTTGTTGGTCCTGTTCTTTCTTCTGCCTTTTTTTTTATTGGTCCTGTTCTTTTTCCTGATTCTTTTATTCATACTGTTCCCTTTTCTGCTTCTTTTGTTGGTTCTGTTCTTTCTTCTGCTTCTTTTACAGGTCCTGTTCTTTTCTTCTGTTTCTTTTATTGGTCCTGTTCTTTCTTCTGCCTTTTTTGTTGGTCCTGTTCTTTCTTCTGCTTTTTTTGTTGACCCCTGTTTTGTCTTCTACTTCTTTTATTGGTCCCTTTTTGTCTTCTGCTTCTATCGTTGGTCCTGTCCTTTGTTCTGCTTGTTTTGTTGGTCCTGTTTTGATTTCCGCTTCTTTTTATAGGTCCTGTTCTTTCTTCTGCTTCTTTTGTTGGTCCTGTTCTTTTCTTCTGCTTCTTTTATTGGTCCTGTTCTTTCTTCTGCTTCTTTTATTGGTCCTGTTGTTTTCTTTTGCTTCTTTTATTGGTCCTGTTCTTTCTTCTGCTTCTTTTATTAGTCCTGTTCCTTTTTCTGCTTCTTTTGTTGGTCCTGTTCTTTCTTCTGCTTCTTTTATTGGTCCTGTTGTTTTCTTTTGCTTCTTTTATTGGTCCTGTTCTTTCGTCTGCCTTTTTTTATTGGTCCTGTTCTTTTTCCTGCTTCTTTTATTCATACTGTTCCCTTTTCTGCTTCTTTTGTTGGTTCTGTTCTTTCTTCTGCTTCTTTTATAGGTCCTGTTCTTTTCTTCTGTTTCTTTTATTGGTCCTGTTCTTTCTTCTGCCTTTTTTGTTGGTCCTGTTCTTTCTTCTGCTTATTTTGTTGACCCCTGTTTTGTCTTCTACTTCTTTTATTGGTCCCTTTTTGTCTTCTGCTTCTATCGTTGGTCCTGTCCTTTGTTCTGCTTGTTTTGTTGGTCCTGTTTTGTTTTCCGCTTCTTTTTATAGGTCCTGTTCTTTCTTCTGCTTCTTTTGTTGGTCCTGTTCTTTTCTTCTGCTTTTTTTATTGGTCCTGTTCTTTCTTCTGCTTCTTTTATTGGTCCTGTTGTTTTCTTTTGCTTCATTTATTGGTCCTGTTCTTTCTTCTGCTTCTTTTATTCGTCCTGTTCCTTTTTCTGCTTCTTTTGTTGGTCCTGTTCTTTCGTCTGCCTTTTTTTTATTGGTCCTGTTCTTTTTCCTGCTTCTTTTATTCATACTGTTCCCTTTTCTGCTTCTTTTGTTGGTTCTGTTCTTTCTTCTGCTTCTTTTATAGGTCCTGTTCTTTTCTTCTGTTTCTTTTATTGGTCCTGTTCTTTCTTCTGCCTTTTTTGTTGGTCCTGTTCTTTCTTCTGCTTTTTTTGTTGACCCCTGTTTTGTCTACTACTTCTTTTATTGGTCCCTTTTTGTCTTCTGCTTCTTTCGTTGGTCCTGTCCTTTGTTCTGCTTGTTTTGTTGGTCCTGTTTGGTTTTCCGCTTCTTTTTATAGGTCCTGTTCTTTCTTCTGCTTCTTTTGTTGGTCCTGTTCTTTTCTTCTGTTTCTTTTATTGGTCCTGTTCTTTCTTCTGCTTCTTTTATTGGTCCTGTTGTTTTCTTTTGCTTCTTTTATTGGTCCTATTCTTTCTTCTGCTTCTTTTATTCGTCCTGTTCCTTTTTCTGCTTCTTTTGTTGGTCCTGTTCTTTCGTCTGCCTTTTTTTTATTGGTCCTGTTCTTTTTCCTGCTTCTTTTATTCATACTGTTCCCTTTTCTGCTTCTTTTGTTGGTTCTGTTCTTTTCTTCTGCTTCTTTTATTGGTCCTGTTCTTTCTTCTGCTTCTTTTATTGGTTCTGTTCTTTCTTCTGCTTCTTTAATTGGTCCTGATCTTTTCTTCTGTTTCTTTTATTGGTCCTGTTCTTTCTTTTGCTTTTTTTGTTGGCCTGTTCTTTCTTCTGCTTTTTTTGTTGGTCCTGTTTTGTCTTCTACTTCTTTTATTGGTCCCTTTTTGTCTTCTGCTTCTTTCGTTGGTCCTGTCCTCTGTTCTGCTTGTTTTGTTGGTCCTGTTTTGTTTTCCGCTTCTTTTTATAGGTCCTGTTCTTTCTTCTGCTTCTTTTGTTGGTCCTGTTCTTTTCTTCTGCTTCTTTTATTGGTCCTTTTCTTTCTTCTGCTTCTTTTATTGGTCCTGTTGTTTTCTAGTGCTTCTTTTATTGGTCCTGTTCTTTCTTCTGCCTTTTTTGTTGGTCCTGTTTTGTCTTCTACTTTTTTCGTTGTTCCTGTTCTTTCATCTGCTTCTTTTTATAGGTCCTGTTCGTTTTTCTGCTTCTTTTATTGGTCCTGTTCTTTCTTCTGCTTCTTTTGTTGGTCCTGTTCTTTTCTTCTGCTTCTTTTATTGGTCCTGTTCTTTTCTTCTGCTTCTTTTTTGGTCCTGTTCTTTTTTTCTGCTTCTTTTATTGGTCCTGTTCTTTCTTCTGCTTCTTTTGTTGGTCCTGTTCTTTCTTCTGCTTTTTTTTGTTGGTCCTGTTTTGTCTTCTGCTTCTTTCATTGTTCCTGTCCTTTGTTCTGCTTGTTTTGTTGGTCCTGTTTTGTCTTCTGCTTCTATGATTGGTCCTGTTTTTTCATCTGCTTCTTTTTATAGGTCCTGTTCGTTTTTCTGCTTCTTTTGTTGGTCCTGTTCTTTTTTCTGCTTCTTTTGTTATTCCTGTTCTTTTCTTCTGCTTCTTTTATTGGTCCTGTTCTTTTCTTCTGCTTCTTTTTTGGTCCTGTTCTTTTTTTTCTGCTTCTTTTGTTGGTCCTGTTCTTTCTTCTGCTTTTTTTGTTGGTCCTGTTTTGTCTTCTGCTTCATTCATTGTTCCTGTCCTTTGTTCTGCTTGTTTTGTTGGTCCTGTTTTGTCTTCTGCTTCTATTATTGGTCCTGTTCTTTCATCTGCTTCTTTTTATAGGTCCTGTTCGTTTTTCTGCTTATTTTGTTGGTCCTGTTCTTTTCTTCTGCTTCTTTTGTTGGTCCTGTTCTTTCTTCTGCTTCTTTTATTCGTCCTGTTCTTTTCTTCTGCTTCTTTTATTGGTCCTGTTCTTTTTTCTGCTTCTTTTATTGGTCCTGTTCTTTTTTCTGCTTCTTTTATTGGTCCTGTTCGTTTTTCTGCTTATTTTGTTGGTCCTGTTCTTTTCTTCTGCTTCTTTTGTTGGTCCTGTTCTTTTTTCTGCTTCTTTTTATCGATCCTGTTCTTTTTTTCTGCTTCTTTTATTGGTCCTGTTCTTTTTCTTCTTCTTCTTTTATTGGTCCTGTTCTTTTTTCTGCTTCTTTTATTGGTCCTGTTCTTTCTTCTGCTTTTTTTGTTGGTCCTGTCCTTTGTTCTGCTTGTTTTCTTGGTCCTGTTTTGTCTTCCGCTTCTATTATTGGTCCTGTTCGTTTTTCTGCTTCTTTTATTACTCCTGTTCCTTCGTATGGTTCTTTTGTTGGTCGTGCTCTGTCTTCTGCTTCTTTTTATCGGTCCTGTTTGTTCTTCTGCTTCTTTTATTGCTTCTGTTGCTTCTTCTGCTTCTTTTATTGGTCCTGTTCTGTCTTCTGCTTCTTTGTGTTGACAGTGACGGCGCTGGCGAGTCCCTCTGGTCCATCATGTCTGTCTGTCCTCACATCTTTCACCTCCCACCTGTCTGCTGCTGCTGCATCGTCACACACACACACACACACACACACACACACACACACACACACACACACACACACACATATATATATATATATATATATATATATATATATATATATATATATATATATATATATATATATATATATATATATAGTTACATATATCATTAATTAACCTGGTTTTATGACAAAAACACAAAATTTGCCACATTTTCTCCCAATATATTTTCAAAATGTAATATTTGACGTGAACTTATTTATATCTGAATTCAAAACAATGTCGATTTTGATTCATTATTATATTTTGAGAAGTTTAAAACAGTTAAAAAAAAAAAATCCCACTGTTTTTTTTTCACGTTTAATACTTGAATCTCCAGATAAACCTCAAATTTGTTTTTTTTGGTTTGTTATATACCCTTTTTGTCATAGAACACCCACTTTTTTTTATATACAGCAACCATAAAAATATACAATATTACGGCCAAACAATATGTCAAAGTGTAAATATTTGATATGAAGTAACGGGAGACTTAAATAACAATTTTGATTAATTATTATTTTTTAGTTTTAAAGAACACAACAGGTTTGTGTTAATAGAGTCAAAATTGCTACTTTTTATTCACCTGTTTGATCATTTATTACACTTTTTTTTGTTTTTATGTACCATTATTTACTTAACGAGGACTCTGGACACCCCTGCTGTAAACACAGTCGCTATTATTTTTATCCGGGGACTTTATTTTGCAAGAAAGCGATCTCAGTCCCCGTTCTAATTCACCCCAAAGGTGTTCTGTCGGGTTCAGGTCAGGACTCTGCGCAGGCCAGTCAAGTTCATCCACACCAGACTCTGTCATCCATGTCTTTATGGACCTTGTCATGTTGGAAGAGGAAGGGGCCCGCTCCAAACTGTTCCCACAAGGTTGGGAGCATGGAATTTTCTACAGTGTTTTGCTATCCTGGAGATTTCAAAGTTCCTTTCATTGGAACTAAGGGGCCAAGCCCAACTCCTGAAAAACAACTCCACACCAGAATTCCTCTTCTACGAAGGCAGCAAGCGCAGATGCCCCCCCTACCCATGACATACATATATATGTATGTATACATATATATGTATGTATATATGTATATGTCCCCCCATCAAGTCTTAGAATGCGCCGCCCGTGTGTCCTTTTCCTGAATTGTGCTTCCCTCCCCTCCTCCCCCGCCGCCCGCCCCTCCCACCAGGAGAGACGGCTCCCGCCGCCGGTGCCCAAGAAGCCCCCGAAGGCCCCGCAGCAGCAGCAACAACACCCGCCCCTGGCCAGAGAGCGCTCGCTGGAGAGCTCGGAGAAGCAGCGGCAGGAGGCCAGGAAGCGTCTGATGGCGGCCAAGAGGGCGGCGTCCGTGCGGCAGAACTCGGCCACCGAGAGCGCCGACAGCATCGAGATTTACATCCCCGAGGCGCAGACCCGCCTGTGAGACGGTTCCGGTGGAGGGGGGGGGCGTGCTCCACCTTTACGTGTCCGCAGCCCGCCATCGAGCTTTAGTCTTAGTTTTGGTACTCACACTGGGCCTCATTCAGCAATCACTCCTCAAGGAACCTGTCAAACATTTTCAACAGCACCTTTGGTTTATTTACCACTAGACTCAAGAATATTTATTTATCCATGGATTTATATTTGTATTTAGTGTTTACCAAAAAATATATATATTTATGTAGTCATTTATTACCATTAGCTCCCAATATTTATGTTTTTTGTGCATTTAAAAAAATAATATTTTTTTATTTGTTTATTTACTACTGATAATTCCTTTCTTTTATTTGTTTTTGTGATTTAAAAAATATTTATTCATTTATTCCCTTATTTTTAGTATATATTTATTGGTTTATTCATTTATTTATTTACTACTGGTAATTAACTATTTGTATTTGTTTTTGTGATTAAAAAAATATTCATTAAATTATTCAACTATTATTATTTAATTATTTAATTATGAATTAATTTATTTATATTTTTTGAAATAGTTTTATATTTCAGTTTTTTGTGCATTTAAAAATAATTATTATTTATTACCAATAGCTTTCTACTTTTATGTTTTCTGTGCATTTAAATTTATTTGTTTATTTACTTTTTTATTTATTCATTTATTCATTCAATCATTTATTTATTTTTTAATGATAGTTTCCTACTTGTATGTGTTTTTGTGCATTTAAAAATATTTATTAATGACTTAATTAATTTGTTAATGAATTAATTTATTTATTTATTTATTCATTTATTATTCATTGATTCGTGTATTTATTTATGTGCATTTTTGATCTATAGTTTTGTATTTTGTTCATTTATTTATTACCAATAGCTTTCTATTTTTGTGTTTTCCGTGCATTTACATTTATTCATTTATTTATTTATTTATTTATTTATTCATTTATTCATTCATTTATTTATTCATTCAATCATTTATTTATTTTTTAACAATAGTTTCCTACTTGTATGTGTTTTTGTGCATTTAAAAATATTTATTAATTACTTAATTAATTAATTTATTAATTTATTAGTTCATTAATTTATTAATTAATTATTCATTGATTCATGTATTTATTTATATGTATTTTTGATCATTTATTTATTACCAATAGCTTTCTATTTTTGTGTTTTTTTGTGCAGTTAAAAAGTATATATATATATATTTTTAATTCATTTATTTATTTATTGTTTACTGAAAGTTTCCTACTTATATGTGCTTTTTGTGCATTTAAAATATATATATATTTATTCATTTTTTTCATGTATTTATTTATTCATTTATTTATTATTTATTTGTTTGTTTATTTATTTAAATTATTTACATGTTCTTTTTTACCACTAGTTTTGTATTTCAGTTTTTTTGTGCATTTAAAAATATATATTTATTTATTTATTACCAATAGCTTCCTACTTTTATATTTAAAAAAATATATACATGTATTTATTTATTTGTTCGTTTATTTAATTTTTCTACTTATAGTTATTTTACATTTATGTTCTTTTTTGCATTGAAAAATATATGTTTATTTATTACCAATACTTTTTTAATTTTATGTTGTTTGTGCAGTTCAAACATAATAATTATTTTTTATTGTATTCTATTTTTTACCAAGAGTTTCTTATTTTTATGTTTTTTTGTACACTTAAAATTTTTATTTATTTATTTATTTATTTATAATTATCACCAAAGACTTCCTTAATTGCGAGTTGGCGAAAATAATAAATCCATGATGCTTAGGTTGGAACAAACAAAAAAAATGCCAAAATGCTAACATAAAACATTAGCATGAAAAAGGTATACACAATTGTAAAATGCCAACAAACAAAAAAAAAAGCTATTCTTTTATTTGCACAAAAATATTTTTGCTTTGATAAAATGCTAACATAAAAATTTCATGCTAACGTTAGCATGGTAACATGAGAAACGTTAGTGTGGTTGCAAATGGCAACAATCTTTAAATGTTTAAACAAAGTAAAATCGGTCTAAATGCTAACATAACACATTAGCATGCTAACACGAGAAAAGTTAGCACAATTACAAGATGCTGACAATCTTACGTTTGAACAAAGTAAAATTTGTCAAAATGCTAACATAAAACATTAGCATGCTAACATGAGAAAAGTTACCACAATTACTACATGGCAACAATTTTACGTT
Organism: Nerophis ophidion; assembly: GCF_033978795.1. Lineage (NCBI taxonomy): Eukaryota > Metazoa > Chordata > Actinopteri > Syngnathiformes > Syngnathidae > Nerophis > Nerophis ophidion. The sequence goes on along the minus strand of NC_084638.1, from coordinate 26,334,410 downwards.
TAAACAAAGTCAAAATTGGCTAAAATGCTGACATAAAACATTAGCATGCTAACATGAGAAAAGTTAGCACAATTTTTTAGCACAACTGGTCCTGAAGGGGCTGTTGTTCCTGGTGACAGGTTGGTCAACAACAACAACAACAACAAACAGGAGTTATTGTTGAATCAGGCTCGTTGTATGTCCGCGTCAGGGTGATATCACGTTGCAGATGATCCGTATCGGCCATGACTTTTCCACTTTATCCGCTGATTGCCAAACTGTCGACTGATATCGGCCCGATATCAACAACAACAACAAATCAAGTGTGGACGATATCTGTTGGCAAGTCGGTTACGAAAAGGTAAACACGCTAGCAGCTACACAACAGCTAAGCACACGATAGCGCACAAGCTACAACAATGTCAATAAGTATCACAATAATTATAGCTTCACGTTAAAAAGTTTAGTAGTATCCTGGCCACAAAGACCACTCCACTTCACCTTAAAGACAGCCTCAGTCAAGTATGTATCATCCCGGCCGATATCGCCTTGGATTGACGTCGGTGTCATGTATCGGGACAGCCGCTGATATAGCGATGATGTCATCCGCCTCCATGCTTCTTTCCGTTGTTTTTCTTTTGGTTGCCGTAGTACTTGCTGTTTTCCAATAAAAAACGGGCGGGGCTGGAAAAAAAGGGGCGTGGCCTAACGTAGAAGGCGAACTGAATTTCACTCCTGGGAACAGAACTTCTTATACGGTGTTTACATGTATGTATATATATATATATATATATATATATATATATATATATATATATATATATATATATATATATATATATATATATATATATATATATATATATATAGTGATGTTTTTTATGCTATATTACTACACAGGTGAGACATCTAATTACCTCCGTCTTGAAACCACTATGAGCCATATTTGGTGTGACATACTGCTGATCGTCCCGAGAAAAGGGCCTTGTAAATACTCCGGTGTCGTGTGTGTGGTATACACCAGGGATGGTGTGGTATGTGTGAGTGATGGTGTGTGGTGTATGTGAGTCTCGTGTGTGGTATACCCGAACATCGTGTGTGGTATACACGCTTGTCGTGTGTGGTATACACGATTGTCGTGTGTGGTATACACGAGTGTGGTGTGTGGTATACACGATTGCCGAGTGGTATACGTGAGTCTCGTGTGTGGTATACCCGAATATCGTGTGTAGTATACGTGAGTCTTCGTGTGTGGTATACACGAACATCGTGTGTGGTATACCTGATTATCGTGTGTGGTATACCCGAACATCGTGTGTGGTATACACGATTGCCGAGTGGTATACGTGAGTCTCCTGTGTGGTATACACGAACATCGTGTGTGGGATACCTGATTATCGTGTGTGGTATACACGCTTTTCTTGTGTGGTATACACAATTGCTGTGTGGTATACACGAGTCTCGTGTGTGATATACGCGAATATCGTGTGTGGTATACACGCTTGTCGTGTGTGGTATACACGATTGTCGTGTGTGGTATACACGAGTGTGGTGTGTGGTATACATGATTGCCGAGTGGTATACGTGAGTCTCGTGTGTGTTATACCCGAATATCGTGTGTAGTATACGCGAATGTCGTGTGTGGTATACGTGAGTCTCGTGTGTGGTATACACGAACATCGTGTGTGGTATACACGATTGCTGTGTGGTATACACGAGTCTCGTGTGTGGTATACACGCTTGTCCTGTGTGGTATACACGATTGTCGTGTGTGGTATACACGGTTGTCGTGTGTGGTATACACGATTGTCGTGTGTGGTATACACGAGTGTGGTGTGTGGTATACACGATTGCCGAGTGGTATACGTGAGTCTCGTGTGTGGTATACGCGAATATCGTGTGTGGTATACACCCTTGTCGTGTGTGGTATACACGATTGTCATGTGTGGTGTACACGAGTCTCGTGTGTGGTATACGCGAGTTTCGTGTGTGGTATACACGAGTGTGGTATACCCACTTGTGGTGAGTGGCATACACGAGTGTGGTGTGCGGTATTTACGAGTGCCGTGTGTGGTATACACGAGTGTTTTGTGTGGTATACCCGATTATCGTGTGTGGTATACCCGATTATCGTGTGTGGTATACACGATTGTCGTGTGAGGTATACACAATTGCTGTGTGGTATACACGAGTCTCGTGTGTGGTATACACAATTGCTGTGTGGTATACGTGAGTCTCATTTGTGGTATACGCGAATATCGTGTGTGGTATACACGGTTGTCGTGTGTGGTATACACGATTGTCGTGTGTGGTATACACGAGTGTGGTGTGTGGTATACACGATTGCCGAGTGGTATACGTGAGTCTCGTGTGTGGTATACCCGAATATCGTGTGTGGTATACACGATTGTCATGTGTGGTATACACGAGTCTCGTGTGTGGTATACGCGAGTTTCGTGTGTGGTATACACGAGTGTGGTATACCCACTTGTGGTGAGTGGCATACACGAGTGTGGTGTGCGGTATTTACGAGTGCCGTGTGTGGTATACACGAGAGTGGTATACCCAATTGTGGTGTGTGGTTTACACAAGTGTGGTGTGTGGTATACACGAGTGTCGTGGGTGGTATACATGCTTGTAGTGTGTGTTATACATGGGTGTGTTATACACACTTGTGGTGTGTGGTATACACGAGTGTGGTATGCGGTATACACGAGTGTGGTGCGTGGTATACACGCTTGTCCTCAAAACGATTCATATTCTTCTTGCCGATTGTTAGTCGGTAGATTTTAGGTGGAAAAATAAGAACAACGCGCACAATTCCGTAATTTCTCATTTCAGAGATATAAAAATGTTAATAATGATATTAATAATAATAATAATAAATTGTATTTGTAAAAGCACTTTACATTGAGCAAAACCACCTCAAAGTGCTACAGTGCATTAAAAAAAAAACTAGAACAGCCAAATAGCTAAAAATAATTTTTTTAAGCCTTTTTTAAAAGCATTCACAGTCTGTGGTGCCCTCAGGTGGTTAGGGAGAGCGTTCCACAGACTGGGAGCGGCGGAGCAGAAACCCCGGTCTCCCATATTTTGAAGCTTTGTCCTCAGAGGTTGGAGGAGGTCAAAGGTGTGGTGTGGAGGAGTTGGGGGTGAGCATTCAACCCTGAGTGGAACAGGAAGCCAGTGAAGGGATTTGAGAACCGGTTTGATGTGGTGATTTATGAGTGACAGAAGAGTTGTGTGGGTGTGCTTAAAAACATATATTGTGTGCCCTAAAAATGGTATACAACATTAAAAAAAACCTAAAGAACTTTATCCGGACAAGTTGATATAAAGTTGATCTCGAGATTTAAGTGTTGAATTGAAAAAAAAAAAGACTTACTTTTAAGTCTTTTACGACTGAAATACCTTCAGGACCCAGGACCTAAGACAATCACTGCATTCGGAGGGACCCCCAAGGGTTAGTAGTCTTTGTTTTTAAGGACAGCTTCTTGAAGAGTCTTAAAGGTGTCCACAAGCTTCAACTCTCATCACAAGAACTCCATCGGACTGAAGTCAGGGACCGTCCTAGAAGACGGACATGGTTCTTGTTCTTTGACCATGCCTTCACTGTCCTTGCTGATGGTGACTTCCCGTCGGACTTCCTTCTTGTCGTTTCCGCCAAGCAGCTGGATTCTCAGGACAGGAAGTCCACCGCAACTGGCAGGCTTCTGCAAGCCCAACAACCGTTAGTTCGCGTTCTGTTCAGTTGGTCTTGGAGGTCTCAGAAAGCAAACCTGATTGTGTCCCGGTTGTGGTTTGTTAGAGAAAGAACTTATTGATTCTCAGGACAGGAAGTCCATCGTAAATGGACCGTCCAGTTAGTCGCAGAAGACCTCGGGGAGTCTTCATTGATCAGTTCTCACAGACTTAGACAAAAAACCTCTGTTCCGAGAGGATGGTGCAGGATCCAAAGTGTGGGTGATTTTGCTTTATCGTGGTGCAGATACCATGGGGCGAGACCTCTGCCGGCCCAACAACCGTTGGTTAGCGTTCCGTTCAGTTGGTCTTGGAGGTCCCAGAAAGCAAACCTGATCGTGTCCTGTTTGTGGTTTGTTAGAGAAGAACAGATTGAATCTCTTAGGACGGATCGTATGTGGTGTCCCAGACCTCCTATGTTGGGGGTTGGTCTTCAACTTTGGTATTGATGGCTTTCCAAACCATTGTTCCTACCTGTCCAGAATCGGTACAATCAGTCTTTATAAGAGTCATGTTTCTCTTTAGGGTTCAAGTACACAGCTGAGTCTTGACCCGAAGAGTCTTGGTCGTGGTCTTCAAGGATGTTGATGAAATTCCCAAGACTCCTTGGACCTTGAAAACCATTCTTGACGGTGGGCCTAGGGTTCTTCAGGTTCTTGGTCCAGATATCCTCAGCCTACTATGTGTGAGTTCTGACAAGACCTTCCTCAGTCGGGTTGGGGTACTTTGACTTTCAGGATCATTCTTTTATCCGATGTGGCCCCAAAGGACTTGGTGAATATTCTTCAGCCTCACTTTCTACCAAATAGGACCTTGGTCCCTGAAGGTTTAGGGTTTTCAAAAAGAACCGTCACTCCCTTTGTTCCGCCAAATAGGACTGAGTCCTTAAGATCTCAGGTCCCCCCTCCACGAAAAGACTCATCCCAAAAAGTTCTGATGGCCCCAGAAGGTCCAACATGTGCTGGAATAGAATGGACAAGGGCCAGTTTGGACCTTTTAGGATACCTCTTGTGAAAATGGTGACATCCTGGGCTTCTCCAGGTTTTAGTTGACATCGGAGGTACTTGGAAAACTTTGTTGAAAGGTTGTCTTGAGGGTGTTTTGAGTATAGGTGGAACAAAGACCAAGTTCTAGGACCAGTTGGGGCCCCTATAAATGGGGCGCTGTGGCCTATTAACTTCTACTCAAAGAAGTCCATGGACACAAAGAAGTCCATGGACTCGGGAAAGGACCAACTGACAAGAAGGTCCCAAAGTACCCAAAAAGGACTTTCTTCTCCCAGGAAGTCCCGTAAGACCCCAAATAGTCCTAGGAATAGTCCTGGAACCCAAACCCAGACTCACCCTTAAAAGTCCCAGTGCCCAAAAAGGTCAGAAATGTACTTATAAAAACTAGGCGCAGCACCGAGCTGGGACCCTAATGGACTCAATTTGGTTCTTTTAGGGCCACGTAGTGTTCTTGGACTCTCAACATGAATCATTAAAATACAAAAAAATAATACAAATATATAATACCATATATATATATTTTTTACAAATAAATTAATTCATGACTCAATAATAATAATAAAAATACTTTTAATAATAATAATAATACTTTTGTTAATATAATAATGATAATACTAAAATAAAAATATAAATTATAATAAATATATAATAAAATATTTTTACCAATAAACAAATTAATAAGTCAATAAATTAATACTAATTATAATAATACATATGTTAATAATAATAATCTAAAAAATAGTAAAACAAAAAATGTAAACATATAATCAAATATCTTTGCGAATATATTGATTAATAAATCAATAAATATATAAATCAGTAAATTAATAATAACAATAATAAACATGATAATAATAATAATAATACAAATACAAAAAAAATATATCATATAAATATTTAACAAAATATGTGTACAAACGAACAAATTAATACATCAATACATTAACAATGATAATGATAGTAAACATGATATTAATAAAAACTATCTATAAAATACTAACACAAAAAATATAAATATTCAATCAAATATTTTTACAAATAAATTGATCAATAAAACAATAAATAAATAATAATAATAATCATATTAATAATAATAATATAATAAAATACTGAAAATATAAAAAATATATATATTATAGTATAAATGTATAATAAAATATTTGTTTTAAATACATTAATTAATACATAGATACATAATATTAAGTATAAAAACAATAACAAAAACAATAATTAAAAATAGTATAAAGATATTCAAACTAAAAAGATAAATAATAACATAAATATATAATAAATTAATTAATAAATGATCAGTGGGACAATTTGGGTTCCTTTGGTTCTCCTATTTTACTAAAGTCATCGACAAAAGGTGAACATGCTCGGCGCTCGCAGCTACGCAACAGCTGAGCCCACAGTAGCACACAAGCTCGACAAAGGTGCTTACCACCGAACACTAAAAAGAAGTATGGAAGCTTGGTATTCCAGTAAGAAGCGTGTCCGCGTGCTTCAACTCGCCAAACGCAACCCGGACGCCGACGCCTCGTTTTGGGGACAAGTCTTTCCTCCAGGAGTGGTTCCAGTAGCAAGGGGGACTCCGTCTGCTTTTTGCCGCCAACTAGTAGTTGTGACCGTGCCTATTTTTCGCAGGGAAAGACGTCGCCGTGGCGTTTTTAATCACAAAAAGGGAAAACCGAAGAACTGCCACCGCACGTCATTTTTTTTAAATGGTTTTTATCCGCGTCGCATTGAAAAAAATACAAAACCTCAATGTCGCTGCTGAGAAACCTGAATTCCTGCCGGCGCTTTGTGTCCACGGGCTCTCAGGTAGAGAGGCAGGATGTGACGTGTGTGTGCGTGTGTGTGTGTGTGTGCGCGTGTGTGTGTGTGTGTGTGTGTGTGTGTGTGTGTACATTTTGTGACGAACGCTCTTTCTCCGAAGTGCTTCCTCCACAGGTGGTCTTAGCCCATCCTGGACTCTGTACAGAACATGAATATTCATAACGCATGCACAGTATTTACTGGAATATCCGCAGCGGGCAAAGGGGATTCGTACCGTATTTTGTCACGTTTCACGTGTCGGGTAAAGAGTATGAATCCCCTTCTGGCTGTGTTGTGTATCTAAGTTGTGTTGATTTGATCCCGCTGTTGTCGGTCGAGTGATTGCTTTCTTTTTGTCTGACCGTGTGTTTTTTTGTGAAGGGATGAATAAATGTCGATAACAACTAAACCGAGACCTGTCCAGTCCGTGGTTCAGGTTTTGTTCCACTCGTGTTATTGTTATTATCATGTTTATCATGCTATTATTTAGTACTCTCTTTGTATTAATATAACTGTTGCAATATCAATATTTATCAACCAATATTATTATTTCACTACTTATCTTTACTGTTATTATTATTCCTATAATAATATTATTATTTCAACTATTATCATTATACCACGACTACAATCATTATTATTGTATTACTATTAATATTACTATAATTATTTTTATCATTATTGTTTATTATTTATCACGATTATTAAGATATTACTATCATTACTGTTACTATTTGTATCATTATTGTAATTTTATTATCATTCAAGTAGTAGTGTGGCGCCCTCGCGTGTCCACAAGCAGTATTGCATGGTCGCACTAAAGTATTTTCATTAAAAAAAAACAAGAAATAAGACAAACATAAAGGAATAGTAAATAACACACGCGAATAAAATAAAATAAAATATACAAATAAAACATAAAGGAGTACAAAATAAAACACGCAAAAAAATTCAATAAAAATGAATAAAAAAATACAAAAACCATTAAGGAGTAGCAAATAACACACACAATTAAAATATAATGAAAATTAATATAACAAAATTTAAAACATGACACGAGCAAAGGAATAACACTAAATAAAATCTAATAAAATATACATTTATATTTTATTTGATCGTTTTTAAAAAAAATACAATCAAAAAATTGGAACACTATACATACATCCATCCATTTCCTACCGCTTGTCCCTTTTGGGGTATATAACCTACTTTATATACATGTTTTTGTACTTATTTTTATTATTGTTTCTCTACTTTTTGTAAATGTTGCAATTTATAAATAAAGGTTAATAAAATTTAAAAAATAAATAAATACAATTATGGCAAAGAAATCAATCTTTTTTTTTTTTAACTACTTTATCTACATCAATTCACCATAATGACAATTTAAAAGTCTAATTTTTGTCAGGTCGCAGGTGAATATTTACAAATATTACAAAGGTGGCTTTTTTTTTTTTTTAAATCAACATTTAAAAGAAGAAAATACGCAGTGTGAGTCAGTGGCGCCCCCGTGCGGCGTACATTGCAATGACACCAGCGTGAAAGTGCTTAAAATGATGACGACAAAACTCCATTATTTTATTTTGAAATCTACATATTTTTCCCTTTTACCCCAAATAATATATATTTAAACACAGCAATAATAAAACATTCAAATACCACAGAACATGACTTCATAGAAGATCTGGCCTTAAAAATAAATAAATAAATAGAATAAAATATAACCGGAAGTTACTCCCATTATTCTATTTTTAAATCTACCACTTTTTCCCTTTTACCCCTAAATAATATGTATTTAAACACAACATTAATAAAACCTTCAACTATCACAGAGCCTGACGTCGTAGAAGATCTGGCCTTAAAAAAAAAGAAATACAAAAAAAAACAAAAAACAAAACCGGAAGTTACTCCCATTATTTTATTTTCAAATCTACTTATTTTTCCCTTTTACACCTATATAATATATATTCAAACACAACATTAATACAACCTTCAATTATCACAGAACATGACGTCGTAGAAGATCTGGCCTTTAAAAAAATTAAAATAAAAATACAAAAAACAAAACCGGAAGTTACTCCCATTATTTTATTTTCAAATGTACCTCTTTTTCCCTTTTATCCCTATACAATATATATTTAAACACAACATTAATAAAACCTTCAACTATCACATAACATGACGTCGTAGAAGATCTGGCCTTCAAAAAATAAATAAATACAAAAAATTAAACCGGAAGTTACTCCCATTATTTAATTTTTAAATCTACTTATTTTTCCCTTTTACACCTATATAATATATATATTCAAACACAACATTAATAAAACCTTCAACTATCACAGAACATGACGTCGTAGAAGATCTGGCCTTAAAAAAATAAGTAAATACAAAAAAATACAAAAAATTAAACCGGAAGTTACTCCCATTATTTTATTTTTAAATCTACTTATTTTTCCCTTTTACACCTATATAATATATATTTAAACACAACATTAATCAAACCTTCAACTATCACAGAGCCTGACGTCGTGGAAGATCTGGCCTTAAAAAAAAAAAAGAAATACAAAAAAATACAAAAAACTAAACCGGAAGTTACTCCCATTATTTTATTTTTAAATCTACTTATTTTTCCCTTTTATCCCTATACAATATATATTTAAACACAACATTAATAAAACCTTCAACTATCACAGAACATGACGTCGTAAAAGATCTGGCCTTAAAAAAATAAATAAATACAAAAAAATACAAAAAATTAAACCGGAAGTTACTCCCATTATTTTATTTTTAAATCTACTTATTTTTTCCTTTTACACCTATATAATATATATTCAAACACAACATTAATAAAACCTTCAACTATCACAGAACATGACGTCGTAGAAGATCTGGCCTTAAAAAAATAAATAAATACAAAAAAATACAAAAAATTAAACCGGAAGTTACTCACATTATTTTATTTTTAAATCTACTTATTTTTCCCTTTTACCCCTGTATAATATATATTCAAACACAACATTAATAAAACATTCAACTATCACAAAACATGACGTCGTAGAAGATCTGGCCTTAAAATTTTTTAAAAAAATACAAAGAATACAAAAAATAAAACCGGAAGTTACTCCCATTATTTTATTTTCAAATGTACCTCTTTTTCCCTTTTATCCCTATATAATATATATATAAACACAACATTAATAAAACATTCAAATATCACAGAACGCTACGTCGTAGAAGATCTGGCCTTAAAAAATGAATATATAATCAATCAATCAATAAATAAATGAATAAATAAATCAAACCGGGAGTTACTCACATTATTTTATTTTAAAATGCATATCTCTTTCCGTTTTACCCCTACATAAAATATTTTTAAACACAACACTAATAAGACGTTCAATTATCACAAAACATGACGTCATAGAAGATCTGACCTTTAAAATGTTTCTTTTTAAATGAATAGATAAATAATAAATATAAGAAAAATAAAATTGGAAGTATACACTTGTGGATTTGCAGTTAAATTAAAAAAAAAAAAAAAATCACAGCTCATGTGGCAAAAGTTTACTGTAAAATTTCAGTTTTTCTTATTTACACTCAAAACATAAATGTAAATTTTATTGTAAAATTGCAATTTTTTATTTACAGTAAACAAGCAAATGTAAATTTTACTGTAAAATTTGCTTTTTATTTACAGTAAAAAACACATGTAAATTTTGCTGTTAAATTGCAGTTTTTACAGTAAATAAATATGTAAATTTTTACTGTAAAATTGAATTTTTTTTATTCACAGTGTAAAAACAAATGGAATTTTGACTGTAAAATTGCATTTTTTATTTACAGTAAAAAAGACAAATGTACATTTTACTGTAAAAATTTAAGTTTTTTAATTACATTATAAACAAATGTATATTCTACGGTAAAACTGTGGCTGCTTTTTTTTAATTTTTTTATTTTTTACCATAAAAACAGCAGTACTGTTTGTCCTTGTACAGTAACATGCACTACATTTTGAAGTGAAATTATTTCAACTTAGCATATTGTTTTTATACATTTGCGTTTTTACTAGTAAAAACCCTTTTAAAATGGTGTAATTTTCACTGTTAGACGCGGCCTGTGTGACACTTCATAGGTCCTGCCGCTAGATGGAGACGTTGCCCGCTTCAAGATGGGGGCGTGTGTAGGATATGCAGCAGGCTTAGCAACACTGCCCCCCAGCGGTCACAACAAGGACTCTGTCCCTTTGTTTCTCATGGTCAACTCGTATAAGACATTATATTGACTTCTATAAGACATTATATTGACTCATGTCTTCATGCATATATTACACAATAATTCATGCTACCCACCATGACTTTTTAAAATTAATCCTATTTATTCAAACTTGACTTTTTTTATTCTAAATGCTTAAAATAAATCCTGTTTGGCTGCTGAGTGAAAGTCAGCGACACGTTAGCCTACTATCAAAAAAAAAGTGTAGAATGTGCAGACAAAGATGAGGTTTTAGTCGCTGCAGGATGCCCACAAATCTTATTAATCTGCGCCAACAGCCCGGGGACACTCCTCCACTCCTCCACTCCTCCACTCCTCCACCCCTCCACTCCTCCACTCTCTCCGCTACCTCGCTACCTCGCTACTTCGCCTCCCAAGGCCCGGGATTAACGCCCAGCTCAATTAGACCCCGCAACAGATGATGCACACACACACACACACACACACACACACACACACACACACACACACACACACACACACACACACACACACACACACACACACACACACACACACACACACACACACACACACACACACACATATTTGGGGCTTTGGAGGATTATGAAGAGGAATTAGTATTTTTGTTGTTGTTCATTTGTTGCTGTTTTCTGTCTTCATTTGTTGTTTACTTATTTAATTTTTAATTTGTCAGACTGTTGGTATTTTTAATTGGTTCTCTTCATTAGTTTGGTTTGTTAGTTTATTTGCTGCCAACTTTATTTTTTTTATGTTATTGGTTAATTTGTTGTACTTTTGTTTGTTAATATGGTATTTTTTTGGTTATTTTTTAAATGTTGTTTGGTTTTCTTTATTAGTTTGTTTTGTTATTTTATTTGCTGAATAATTTTGTTATTTTTTATTTTATTGGTTAATTTTTTGTACTTTTGTTTGTTGATTTGCTGGTTTTTTGGTACTTTGGTGGATTTTGTTTGGTTTTCTTCATTAGTTTGTTTTATTTTATTTGCTGAATACTTTTTTTGTTTTTTATTTTATTGGTTAATTTTTTTGTACTTTGTTTGTTAATATGCTAGTTTTTTGGTACTTTGGTGGATTTTGTTTGGTTTTCTTCATTAGTTTGTGTTGTTTTTTTATTTGCTGAATATGCTAACATTTTGTATTGTTATCTTATTTTTATTTTTATTTTATTTTATTGGTGAATTTTATGGTTCATTTGTTTGTTATTTTGCTAGTTTTTTGTTATTTAAAAAAAAATTGTGTTTGGTTTCCTTCATTAGTTTGTTTTGTTATTTTATTTGCTGAATACTTTTTTTATTTTTTATTTTATTGGTTAATTTTTTTGTACTTTTGTTTGTTGATTTGCTAGTTTTTTTGGTACTTTGGTGGATTTTGTTTGGTTTTCTTCATTAGTTTGTTTCGTTTTTTTATTTGCTGAATACTTGAGTTGTTTTTTATTTTATTGGTTAATTTTTTTGTACTTTTGTTTGTTAATTTGCTAGTTTTTTGGTACTTTGGTGGATTTTGTTTGGTTTTCTTCATTAGTTTGTGTTGTTTTTTCATTTGCTGAATACGCTAGCATTTTGTATTGTTATCTTATTTGTTTTTTGTTATTTTATTGGTGAATTTTATGGTGCATTTGTTTGTTAATTTGCTAGTTTTTTGTTATTGTCTTTAAATTTTGTTTGGTTTTCTTCATTAGTTTGTTTTGTTATTTTGTTTGCTAAATACTTTTTTTAATTTGTTCATTTTATTGGTTATTTTTTTGTACTTTTGTTTTGTACTTGGGTGGATTTGTTTGGTTTTCTTCATTAGTTTGTTTTGTTATTTCATTTGCTGAATATTTTTTTTATATTTTATTTTATTGGTTAATTTTTTTGTACTTTTGTTTGTTAATTTGCTATTTTTTTGGTACTTTGGTGGATTTTGTTTGGTTTTCTTCATTAGTTTGCGTAGTTGTTTTATCTGCTGAATACTCTAGCTTATTGTGTTGTTTTATTTATTTTTTGTTAATATATTGGTTATTTTGGTCTACTTTAGTTTGTCAGTTTGCTAGTTTTGTTTATTTTGTTTGGTTTTCTTCTTTAGTTTGTGTTGTTATTTTATTAATTTTTTGTTATTTTATTGGTAAATTTGTTTGTACTTTTGTTTGTTAATTTGCTAAATTTTTTGGTAGTTTGGTTGATTTTGTTTGGTTTTCTTTAGTAGTTTGTGTTGTTTTTTTATTAGCTGAATACGCTAACATTTTGTATTGTTATTTTATTAGTTTTTTTTATTTTAATGGTGACTTTTTTGTACTTCTGTTTGGTGATTTGCTAGTTTTTGGCAGTTTGGTTGATTTTGTTTGGTTTTCTTCATTTGTGTGTTTAGTTATTTTATTTGCCGAATACTTGTTTTGTTTTTTGTTTTTCATTTAATTTGTGAATTTTTTTGTACTTTTAATTGTTAATTAGCAATTTTTTTGGTAGTTTGGTTGATTTTGTTTGGTTTTCTTCATTAGTTTGTTTTGTTCTTTTATTTGCTGAACACTTTGTTTGTTTTTTTGTTACTTTATTGGTTATTTTTTTGTAATTTTGTTTGTTCAACTTTTTAGGTTTTTTTTGTTAGTTTGGTTGATTTTGGCATTTTCTTATTTTCTTTGTAATTTTGTTTCTCTATTTGTAACATTTTTTATTTTCAAATTCAATTTTTATTTGGTTTGTTACTTTGTTAGTTTTTTTTATTATTTTGTTACTTTATTGTTATATGTTGTACTATTGTGTTAGTTAGTTAGTTAGTTCAAACTTGTCATAAGTTTTGATAGAAACACCACATTTGATCAATTGAAATACGACATGTAATGATTAAAATGCTAAATGTAATAAATATAAATATTACATGTAATAAACATAAATACTACATGTAATAAATATAAATATTGCATTTAATTATGAAAATACTACAGTACATGTTTATATAAATATTTTTCAAGGAGTTGAGACAAAAACAACAATCATTTGGAAAACAAATATAAGTTTCAAAAAAATAAACAACAATCTAATAAATGAGTTGATATGATTAATGATCATTTGTATTTTTTTTTGTTTCTCAACCTTTTTTTTTTTAATTTTTTTATCCATGTATTTATTTTTATTATTATTTTGTAATCGTATTTATTATTTTTGAACAGTGATATTTATTATTATTTTATACATGATTATATTACACAATGGTTTATTTATTATTTTACACATGATTATTTGACATTATAGTTGATAATTTTATTGCTTATATAAAAAGTTAGAACATTTTTTATAAGAGAAACTTATCTTAAATAAACCTTTTATAGCTTTTATTTATCTTTTGAAAGCCTTGCTCACAAGTGTGTGTGCGTGTGTGTGTGTGTGTGTGTGTGTGTGCGTGTGCGTGTGTGTGTGTGCGCGCGCGTGTGTGTGTGTGTGTGTGTGTGTGTGCACGCGCGTGCGTCCTGGCAGCAAGTGGCAGAATTCCCAGGCGTTCCCAGTACTCACACACACACACACACACACACACACACACACACACACACACACACACACACACACATACGTGTTTGGGTGACATATGAGGACTTATGACAAAAACGTGACATATGGGGACATGCCTTTCCAATGGTCCTGCAGGCCTGGGAATCAGATGGTTAGTGAACCAGAATTTTAGAAACACAGTGGTCTATTGAGATTTTTGCAACTCTTTTGTTTTTTTCTGAACCTGATTTTTATGGTACATATGAGGACTTGTCAGGTTTAGGTGACAAATGAAGACCAGAGTGTTTAAGATTTCAAGTTTATGTGACATATGACGACCATGACGTCACAGAGTGTTTAAGATTTCAAGTTTATGTGACATATGATGACCATGACGTCACAGAGTGTTTAAGATTTCAGGTTTATGTGACATATGATGACCATGACGTCACAGAGTGTTTAAGATTTCAAGTTTGTGAAATATGACAACCATGACATCACAGAGTGTTAAAGATTTCAGGTTCATGTGACATATGAGGCTAATGACATCAGAGACTTAACAAAACCACCTGAGTTGGTTTAGTTGATGTGTTGTCATTTAAAAAAAAAATCCCAATCCCATGCTACTGTAATCTAAAACCAAGAAGAGTTTAAAAGAAACATGGGTAAAAATGTAATTGTCGATTAAGTGTAACTGAATTGTTTTTGTGGATTTTGTCGCTAAGAATTATCTGGAATAAATACAAAACGCTTGCTGTTTATTTTGCTTTTTTAATTGCTGGTAACATACTCAAACTACCACAGAAGATGTGGGAAAACATTTTTTTTTCCTTTTTTAAATATAATTCTGTTATGGATGTAGTACTTGATGTCAAGCCAATCTCTGTCCTGTAGAGTTACTAGTTCTTTATGGAGGGAGGCTTCACAATCTTTTTTACCTGGTACTTTGTTGCCAGTTACAAAATGCAACATGTGTCATTCAACTGCTTCCACTTCTTCCCCTTTGCAGCTGTCATAAAGGAGACAAAATACAATTTCTTACTGAAGGAATAATGACTATAACACAGTGAAAAGGTGCAAAACGTAATATAATATTCTAGTAAATGATGTGGATTATTTATTTACCCCGCTTTGGAGTGGACCAAGTGGAAGAAGCTTGAGACATACCCACTTCCAGCGATTTGTCCTGCTGTCAATCTGAAAGGAAGAATTAGAAAACTGTAAAAGTAAACATTTAACATATTGTGCTTTGTGAAGCAGCGGAGTATGTGTGTTGTCTGTCCATTTATGAATAATGCAGACCAGGAGTGTTGGCTGAGTTCTTAACGTTTGCCTTCAGAGCATGCATATCACAACATACAAGATGCCATCATGGCGACACAACCTATACCGGGCTACCGCGCATGCTCGTCACTCCTGTTGCATGCTGGGTAGGGTAGTTCTTTTTTCCCCTGGCTCATAACATTACAATATAGTACCATGTATATGCGTTCAGTTTATCAAAGCACCAAGCAAACAGATATGGTCATAATTATTTGAAGTGCACTATGCAGAATAAACACAACATTATTGATATTGCTACTAAGGATAATTTGATCAAAATTCCCTAAAACAACCTATAATATAAGTTTTTTAAACATAAGATCCCTGATAAAAAAAAATGTTTCTGCTGTTACCTCAGAAATTGCCTGTTCAGATGTTATGATTGTGGCTCAGAGATTTGTACGTAGATTATATTTATTTTCCATAACAAACAGGATAACTTAAATACCCTGGCAGTGGCAATAAGCTTAAATGTTTGTATTTACATTTTTGGAGTTGATTTTCATAAAATATGCTATTTAACTGCTACTGTTTAACAAGGACTGATTTAAATTGTGTTTGCACAACAAATGTTTTGGCGCTTTTGTTCATGTGGGAGAATATTCCAATAAAGGTGCACTACACACTACTTTTGAATTCATTATTGGGCTTTGTGTATACAATGCAGTTAATCGCGATTAATAAGAGAAATAGTGCGATTAACTTCGATTAAAAATTTTAATCGTTGCCCAGCCCTAATATATATACAAAAAAGTTGGGAAAATTGTGTTAGATGTAAATATAAACTGAATACAATTGTAGCTGAGATAGGCGCCAGCGCCCCCCGCGACCCCAAAAGGGAATAAGCGGTAGAAAAATGGATGGACAATGATTTGCAAATCCTTTTCAACCCATATTCAATTGAAAGCATTACAAAGACAACATATTTGATGTTAAAACTCAAACTTTTTTTTTTTTGCAAATAATAATTAACTTAGAATATCATGGCTGCAACACGTGCCAAAGTAGTTGGGAAAGGGCATGTTCACCACTGTGTTACATCACATTTTCTTTTAACAACACTCAATAAACGTTTGGGAACTGAGGAAACTAATTGTTGAAGCTTTAAAAGTAGAATTCTTTACCATTCTTGCTTGATGTAGAGCTTAAGTTGTCGTATTTTACGCTTCATAATGTGCTACACATTTTCGATGGGAGACATGTCTGGACTGCAGGCGGACCAGGAAAGTACCCGCACTCTTTTACTACGAAGACACGCTGTTGTAACACGTGGCTTGGCATTGTTTTGCTGAAATAAGCAGGGGCGTCCATGATAATGTTGCTTGGATGACAACATATGTTGCTCCAAAACCTGTACGGACCATTCAGCATTAATGGTGCCTTCTCAGATGTGTAAGTTACCCATGATTTGGGCACTAATACACCCCCATACCATCACACATGCTGGCTTTTGAACTTTGCGCCTATAACAATCCGGATGGTTATTTTCCTCTTTGTTCCGGAGAACACCAAGTCCACAATTTCCATATATCATTTGAAATGTGGACTCGTCAGACCACAGAACACTTTTCCACTTTGCATCAGTCCATCTTAGATGAGCTCGGGCCCAGCGAAGCCCGCGACGTTCCTCTGTGTTGTTGATAAATGGCATTTGCTTTGCATAGTAGAGTTTTAACTTGCATTTACAGATGTAGCGACCAACTGTAGTAACTGACAGTGGTTTTCTGAAGTATTTCTGAGCCCATGTGGTGATATCTTTTACACACTGATGTCGGTTTTTAATGCAGTACATCGCTTACGTCCAGTGATTTCTCCAGATTCTCTGAACCTTTTGATAATTTTACGGACCGTAGATGGTAAAATCCCTAAATTCTTTGCAAAAAAAATGTTTAGCAGTTTTAACATCAAATATGTTGTCTTTGTAGCATATTCAACAGAATTGGGGTTGAAAATTCTTTGCAAATCATTGTATCCCGTTTATATGTACATCTAACACAATTTCCCAACTCATATGGAAACGGGGTTTGAATGTATTTATATATATATATATATATATATATATACATATATATATATATATATATATATATATATATATAGCCTATTATTTGCGCACTATTTACAAGTTATGTACCAAAAACACGACCACCGAAAAAATACTTTGATCAATGAAAACAGCGCTGCAGAAACCGGCTGTAAACATCTCCTGTTTTGCTAAACATGAGTTCCAAACTCCCTACTGACTAACATGGATGTACCCTTACGAAAATGATGTCATATAAACTGATCTGTGAGAGATTAAAATTAATAAATGTCTTTCAAAATATAGGTTGGGTCAAATTTAGAGCAGATATAGTAAAAATAGACATGTAATAACCTGTTGGAGGGATGAAGTCGGTTTATGGCTGTCATCTGAATCTAGAGAATGTTGAGATAGAACCTCAACAGTTGGTTTCTGCAACAAAACACAAAAATATAATGTCATAACTAATTAATTATAACATTCTCACCACTTTTTGTTGATAAAAATCTGAGCATACAATGCCAGATAAAGGGTAAATATTATTACAGAGTTTCAGCTCTTAGACAATTCATTAAGAATGTAACACACACAAAAATCTGGTTCAGAAAATATGAGGACCTGAATTGAGACACTCATTTTAAAGCTTTGACATTAACATTGTAACACACATTTTCTGGTTCAGAAAATATGAGGACCTTATATGAAACACACCTAAGTCTTTCTTGCTTCAAACAATATAAGGACATGACGAGTGTTCACATGTAGAATTTATGTTGTTGACTTGTAACATCTCCTGTTTTGCTAAACATGAGTTCTAAACTTTCTACTGACTAACATGGATGTACCCTTGCGAAAAAGTTGTCATATAAACTGATCTGTGAGAGATTAAAATAAATAAATGTCTTTCAAAATATAGGTTGGGTCAAATTTAGAGCAGATATAGTAAAAATAGACATGTAATAACCTGTTGGAGGGATGAAGTCAGTTAATGGCTCACATCTGAATCTGGAGAATGTTGAGATGGAACCTCAACAGTTGGTTTCTGCAACAAAACACAAAAATATAATGTCAGAACTAATTAATTATAACATTATCAGCACTTTTTGTTGATAAAAATCTGAGCATACAATGCCAGATAAATAGTAAAGATTATTACAGAGTTTCAGCTCTTAGACAATTAATTAAGAATATAAAACACACTAAAATCTGGTTCAGAAAATATGAGGACCTGAATTGAGACACTCATTTTAAAGCTTGGACATTAACATTGTAACACACACTAATCTGGTTTAGAAAATATGAGGACCTTATATGAAACACACCTAAGTCTTTCTTGGTTCAAACAATATAAGGACATGACGAGTGGTCACATGTAGAATGTATGTTGTTGACTTGTAACATCTCCTGTTTTGCTAAACATGAGTTCCAAACTCCTTACTGACTAACATGGATGTACCCTTGCGAAAATGTTGTCATATAAACTGATCTGTGAGAGATTAAAATTAATAAATGTCTTTCAAAATATAGGTTGGGTCACATTTAGAGCAGATATAGTAAAAATAGACTTGTAATAACCTGTTGGAGGGATGAAGTCGGTTTATCGCTCACATCTGAATCTGGAGAATGTTGAGATAGAACCCCAACAGTTGGTGTCTGCAACAAAACACAAAAATATAATGTCAGAACTAATTAATTATAACATTAACAACCACTTTTGGTTGATAATATTCTGAGCATATAATTCTACATAAACAGTAAAGATTATTATAGCGTTTTAGCTCTTGGACTATTATTTAAGAATGTAACATTCACTAAAATGTGGTTCAGAAAATATGAGGACCTGGATTGAAACACTCATTTTAAAGCTTTGAATTAAACATTGTAACACACACTAATGTGGTTCAGAAAAATATGAGGACCTTATATGAAACACACTGAAGTCTTTTTTAGTTCAAACAATATGAGTACATGACAAGTGATCACATATAGAATTCATGTTGCTGACCTGTAACATCTCCTGTTTTGCTAAACATGAGTTGTAAATT
The DNA here is from genome assembly GCF_033978795.1 of Nerophis ophidion. NCBI lineage: Eukaryota > Metazoa > Chordata > Actinopteri > Syngnathiformes > Syngnathidae > Nerophis > Nerophis ophidion. Next base: position 26,314,759 of record NC_084638.1, on the reverse strand, counting down.
CCACAGACTAACATGGATGTACGCTTAAAAAAAAGTTGTCATATAAACTGATCTGTGAGAGGTTAAAAGGATTAAATGTCTTTTGAAGTATAGGTTGTGTCAAGTTTTTAGCAGATATAGGGCAGCACGGTGGAACACGGGTTAGTGCATGTGCGTCACAAATCGAAGGTCCTGAGTAGTCCTGAGTTAAATCCTGGGCTCGTGATCTTTCTGTGTGGAGTTTGCATGTTCTCCCCGTGACTGCGTGGGTTCCCTCCGGGTACTCCGGCTTCATCTTACCTCCAAAGACATGCACCTGGGGATAGGTTGATTGGCAACACTAAATTGGCCCTAGTGTGTGAATGTGAGTGTAAATGTTGTCTATTTGTGTTGGCCGTGTAATGAGGTGGCGACTTGTCCAGGGTGTACTCTGCCTTCCGCCCGAATGCAGCTCAGATAGGCTCAAGCACACCCTGCCAACCCAAAAAAGGGACAGGTAGTAGAAAATGGATGGATGGATGGATAGTAAAATAGTCAAGTAATAACCTGTTGGAGGGATGAAGTCGGTTTATCGCTCACATGAGTCTGGAGAATGGTGAGATAGAACATCAACAGTTGGTGTCTGCAACAAAACACATAAAAATAATGTTAGAACTTATTAATTATAACATTATCAGCATTTTTTGTTGTTAACATTATGAGCATATAATGCCAGATAAATAGTAAAGATATATATAGAGGGTTTCTGTCTCTTGTCCCGCTCATGTTTTGAGATGAACTTCCCTCGGTACTCGACCACAAAAGAACCTTTTTAAATTGATGCAAGAGTAAATACACCATATCCTGATAAAACAGTTTATCAATTAACAATGTTTGGAATATCTGTTTTAAAAAGGAATAATAATAGTCGTTACTTGACTAAAAATTCAATTACAAACAGAATTACTCTTTCATAAATGTAAATAATTATTAAATTAAGTACAAACCACGTTTCCATATGAGTTGGGAAATTGTGTTGGATGTAAATATAAACAGAATACAAGGATTTGCAAATCCTTTTCAAGCCATATTCAGTTGAATATGCTACAAAGACAACATATTTCATGTTCAAACTGATAAACATTTTTTTGGTGCAAATAATCATTAACTTTAGAATTTGATGCCAGCAACACGCAACAAACAAGTTGGGAAAGGTGGCAATAAATACTGATAAAGTTAAGAAATGCTCATCAAACACTTATTTGGGACATCCCACAGATGTGAAGGCTAATTTGGAACAGGTGGGTGCCATGATTGGCTATAAAAACAGCTTCCCCAAAAATGCTCAGTCTTTCACAGGAAAGGATGGGGCGAGGTACACCCCTTTGTCCACAACTGCGTGAGCAAATAGTCAAACAGTTTAAGAACAACGTTTCTCAAAGTGCAATTGCAAGAAATTTAGGGATTTCAACATCTACGCTCCTTGATATCATCAAAAGGTTCAGAGAATCTGGAGAAATCACTCCACGTAAGCGGCATGTCTGGAAACTAACATTGAATAACCGTGACCTTCCATCCCTCAGACGGCACTGTATCAGAAACCGACATCAATCTCTAAAGGATATCACCACATGAGTTCAGGAACACTCCAGAAAACCACTGTCACTAAATACAGTTTGTTGCTATATTGGGGCGGTATAGCTCGGTTGGTAGAGTGGCCGTGCCAGCAACTTGAGGGTTGCAGGTTTGATTCCCACTTCCGCCATCCTAGTTACTGCCATTGTGTCCTTGGGCAAGACACTTTACCCACCTACTCCCAGTGCCACCCACACTGGTTTAAATGTAACTTAGATATTGGGTTTCACTATGTAAAGCGCTTTGAGTCACTAGAGAAAAGCGCTATATAAATATAATTCACTTCACTATATCTGTAAGTGCAAGTTAAAGATCTATTATGCAAAGCGAAAGCCAATTATCAACATCCAGAAACGCCGCCGGCTTCTCTGGGCCCGAGATCATCTAAGATGGACTGATGCAAAGTGGAAAGGTGTTCTGTGGTCTAACGAGCCCACATTTCAAATTGTTTTTGGAAATATTCGACACCGTTTCATCCGGACCAAAGGGGAAGCGAACCATCCAGACTGTTATCGACGCAAAGTTGAAAAGCCAGCATCTGTGATGGTATGGGGGTGCATTAGTGCCCAAGGCATGGGTAACTTACACATCTGTAAGTTACCCATCTGTTTGGAACAAAATTTGCTGCCATTTAAGCGCCGACTTTTTCATGTACGCCCCTGCTTATTTCAGCAAGACAATGCCAAGCCACATTCAGCACATGTTCAGCTTCATAAAAAAAGAGTGCAGGTACTTTCCTGGCCGGCCTGCAGTCCTATCAAAAATGTGTGGTGCATTATGAAGCGTAAAATACGACAGAGGAGACCCCGGACTGTTGAACGACTGAAGCTCTACATAAAACAAAAATGGGAAAGAATTCCACCTTCCAAGCTTCAACAATTAGTTTCCTCAGTTCCCAAACGGTTATTGAGTGTTGTTGAAAGAAAAGGTGATGTAACACAGTGGTGAACATGTCCTCTCCCAACTACTTTGGCACGTATTGCAGCCATGAAATTCTAAGTTAATTATTATTTGTAAAAAAAAATTATTCCGTTTGGATTTACATCTAACACAATTTCCCAACTCATATGGAAACGGGGTTTGTAATTAATGTGTTACTTGAAAAAGAAAAGTTTTAAATATCTAGCAGATGAGAGACATTTCATGAGAGCAGAGTGTGTGTGTGCCTTTAAAAAGCTGTGCCTTTTGCCAAGTGACGTGAGACTTCAGCGCCCAGACATAGCAGAATAGTTCAGCTGTATTTTTTAGCTTAGCAGTGGCAGTTAAGATAGTTCTGTTGAATGTTTTTGTTCGCGTGTGGATGAGGCCTCTTTCTATTTGATATCGTGTTCATAATTACTTCCGGGGGTTGCTTTCATTAGTAAAAAGATATTACCTGCACTAAACCTTTTGTGCTTCTCACGCTGTCTTGTTGACATACAATCACATCAAAAGTAGCATGCCACATTACATAAAACGCATCGTAACAGCGTTGTAGCGTACATAAAAGTTATTAGATTACTCGTTACCGGTAAAAGTAACAGCATTAGTAACATCGTTTTCATATTATACCATCCATCCATCCATCCATCATCTTCCGCTTTTCCGAGGTGGGGTCGCGGGGGCAACAGCCTAAGCAGGGAAGCCCAGACTTCCCTCTCCCCAGCCACTTCGTCTAGCTCTTCCCGGGGGATCCCGAGGCGTTCCCAGGCCAGCCGAGAGACATAGTCTTCCCAACATGTCCTGGTTCTTCCTCGTGGCCTCCTACCGGTTGGACGTGCCCTAAACACCTCCGTAGGGAGGCGTTCGGGTGGCATACTGACCAGATGCCCGAACCACCTCATCTGGCTCCTCTCCATGTGGAGGAGCAGCAGCTTTACTTTGAGTTCCTCCCGGATGGCAGAGCTTCTCACCCTATCTCTAAGGGAGAGACCCGCCACCCGGGGGAGGAAACTCATTTGGGCCGCTTGTACCCGTGTTCTTATCCTTTCGGTCATGACCCAAAGCTCATGACCATAGGTGAGGATGGGAACGTAGATCGACCGGTAAATTGAGAGCTTTGCCTTCCGGCTCAGCTCCTTCTTCACCACAACGGATCGGTACAACGTCCGCATTACCGAAGACGCCACACCGATCCGCCTGTCGATCTCACGATCCACTCTTCCCCCACTCGTGAACAAGACTCCGAGGGGCCATAGAGGTCGGGTGCATTGTGAGCTGGGCGGCAGCCGAAGGCAGGGCACTTGGCGGTCCGATCCTCGGCTACAGAAGCTAGCTCTTGGGACGTGGAACGCTGTTATTCCAAACACTTCTAATTAAAGCCATATAATACAACTTCTATTAGACAGTAAGGAAATGATCCAAATGAGATGTTGATACAGTTACCATTGATATGTTACATAACAAGACATACCTTTCCAATCATTGATCCACTGGGCCTTAAAACAAGACTTGTCACATCCAGATCAAATAAACTCGGTGGCTTCAGCCTCAGGATTACGTCTCGCTCTTCTTTTGGACACGATGTCTATATCATGTGTTGATGCGCCTAACAAATCCACACATAAAAATGAAAAAAGTCAGTGACACAGAAATAAAACAAAGAACTAAACCCTTCAAAAACTGTTAAATTTAGGCTCAATGCAGACATGAAGCTTCTCAAACAAAGAACTAATGTAACAATATCAGTAACATGCCAACTCCACAGTGCTTATCAGCTTGAAATATTTGTATTTGACAAAAAAGTATAAACAATTTGAAGAACTCTAGTCTGTCTTGTTTAAAATTAAGAAAAGGTTTACTTGCATAGTGATCAAGGGTGATGGGTCAAATGCAGAGAATAATTTCACCACACCTAGTGTGTGACAATCACTGCTACTTATAATCTTCCATGCAACTTTAAAAAAAAAAAAATTAAATGCCTTGGCCTTGGCCCAGAACTGAAATGCTTTATTTAACCTCATAAAATCAAATCTGGTTGCAATTAATAACAAAAAACATTTAACTGTTCTTTATAATGAACTATTTTCCTATGTTAAAAAACATTGGTCAATTTAATTACGTTAAACTCCATTTTATGCTCACCTGATTCAACCATGCTGTCGAAGACTGTCAAAGATGGTTTGTGGCCAAGATAGATGTCCCCCTCCGGTGATGCAGGTCCCGGAAGTGCTGTTCACTGAGCGCCCTGTTGTGCTCAAAATCGTGTGTGAAGTTTTGTATTTCGCTTATAAGTGGTCCTTTTGGAAAACCCTTTTTATATATATTCAATATTAAGTGTGATACGTGAGCTGTATAACTTCCATGAGGAAAATAATAAACTAGTGATTTAGCCCTCTGTTAGGAGCCGACATCATCCACTGGCCAATCAGGCGGCGCCTAACTGAAAATTGAACCAATCAGACGCCGAGACTCTTCAGAGTGGGCGGAAGTAACCATTTTGAACACCATGTAAAATGAATACCTCCAAAAACAATCGCCAATTGAATCCAAAATTTGTCCCAAAGATAAAAATACCAAAATCATGTGCTATTGTAACCATTTGAAAATATTAAATACTGTATGTAGTTTGAATTCCATTTGAATTATTGCCTTAGTCTCAATCAAAGTTGAGGGTTGTTTTTTTGGTTTTTTTTGGGAGGGGGTGGAGTGGGGGGGCGGGCATTTATGCAAAAACCTACATTTCAGGCACATTTAAATTAATTATTGTGCGGCATTGTATTTTAGTCAACATAATAGCAAAAAGCCCAATACAGTAAAATACTGAACCAAACCGATTAAATCATCACCATAATCCCTTTATTACTAATTGTCTAGCCCAAATCCTCTCCAGATAAACCAAATGAATAGATAAAACTAACATAAAAAAGGTTGAGATCATCAGATCAGTTGAAAATGTGTTATTTGATTTAGATTTCAAAAGTATGTTTATTGCTGTAATGATTAGAGGTTTTTCAAAATGTTGGAGTGTGTGAGTTTCTGACCCACATGACATATGAGGACATATGACATATGAGGACAAGTGTGTGTGTGTGTGTGTCCTAATAGCAAAGATGGCCACTAGGGGCAAAATCGAAGGTGAGCAAAAAAATTAAACACACTTTCACACACTTTTTCTGAAAATTTGACAAATGAAGACTTCAGAGATTTTTGGTCTGGGAACATGCTGGGAGGGTCTAGAACACGATAGCATTGCGGGAAATATGGGGACATGGAAAATGTCCCCATATTTCAACAGGTCCTCATATGTAAGGTGAAATTTCATAAAAATGTCCCCATATGTCACTTTGACAAACGCACACACACACACACACACACACACACACACACACACACACACACACACACACACACACACACTTGTGAGCAAGGCTTTCAAAAGATAAATAGAAGTGTTCTAAAAGAAGAAAACATTTGGGTTGTGATGAAAAGTGAAAGTCGTGAAATAAAAGTGTGATGTAAATATTTATTTACATGTCAAACATCTTCATTAGCACCACACCCATTAGCATATTGCTCATTAGCATAATACTCATTACCATAACACTCATTAGCATAATAGAGTAAGTGAGATTATATTTGTGCATCATTCCTGTGAGAATCCTGCGTGTGACTGAAGCATGAGAGACAATCTGCCTCAGCAGGTAGCAGATAATACTGCATCATCTCTGGCCCACTCTTCTCAGGTCGCTGCTTCACTCATTCATTCATCACTCATTCATTTTCACTCATCCAATCTTCACCCACTCATTTTCACTCATGCATTCTTCACTCATTCATTTTCACTCATTCTTCACTCATTCATTCTTCACTCCTTCATTTTCACTCATTCCTCACACATTCATTTTCACTCATTCATTCTTCACTCATTCATTCTTCGCCCACTCATTTCCACTCACTCATTCATTCTTCACTCATTCATTTTCACATATTCATTGTTCACTCATTTATTTTCACTCATTCTTGACTCATTCATTCTACACTCATTCATTACTCATTCATTCTTCACCCTCTTATTTCCACTCTTTCATTCCTCACTCCTTCATTCTTCACCCACTCATTTTCACTCATCCAATCTTCACCCACCCATTTTCACTCATTCATTCTCCACACATTCATTTTCACTCATTCATTCTTCACTCATTAATTCTTCACCCACTCATTTCCACTCACTCATTCATTCTTCACTCATTTGTTTTCGCATATTCATTCTTCACTCATTCATTTTCACTCATTCTTCACACATTCATTTTCAGTCATTCATTCTTCTGTCATTCAATCTTCACCCACTCATTTTCACTCACTCATTCATTCTTCACTCGTTAATTTTCACATATTCATTGGTCACTAATTCAATGTTCACACACTCGTTTCACTCATTCATTCTTTCCCCATTCATTATTCACCCACTCATTCTTCACTCATTCATTCTCCACTCACTTATTTTCACTCTTTCATTCTTCACTCATTCAGTCTTCACCCACTCATTCTTCACTCATTCATTTTCACATACTCATTTTTCACTCTTTCATTTTCACTCATTCTTGACTAATTCATTCTTCACTCATTCATTCTTCACTCATTCATTCTTCACCCACTCATTTTCACTCACTCATTCATTCTTCACTCATTCATTCTTCGCCCACTCATTTTCACTCACTCATTCATTCTTCCATCCATCCCATCCATCCATTTTCTACCGCTTATTCCCTTTCGGGGTCGCGGGGGTCGCTGGCGCCTATCTCAGCTACAATCGGGCGGAAGGCGGGGTACACCCTGGACAAGTCGCCACCTCAACACAGGGCCAACACAGATAGACAGACAACATTCACACTCACATTCACACACTAGGGCCGATTTAGTGTTCCCAATCAACTTATCCCCATTCATTCTTCACACATTAATTTTCAGTCAATCATTCTTCACCCACTCATTCTTCACTCACTCATTCTTCACCCACTCATTTTAACTAATTCATTCTGCACTCATTCATTGTTCACTTATTAGAAGTATTTATTATGAGTGTTTAAGACTTATTAGGAGTATTTACAACTTGCAGTATTAGAAGTGTTTATGACTTATTAGAAGTATTTATTATGAGTGTTGATGACTTATTATGAGTGTCTATGACTTAGAAGTATTTATTATGAGTGTTTATGACTTATTATGAGTATTTATGATTTATTAGAAGTGTTTATGACTTATTAGAAGTGTTTATTTGAAGCATTTATGACTTATTAGAAGTATTCATGACTTATTAGAGGTATTTATTATTTTTTTAGAAGTGTTTATGACTTATTAGAAGTGTTTATGACTTATTAGAAAAGTTTATTCGAAGTATTTATGACTTATTAGAAGTGTTTATGACTTATTAGAAGTATTCATGACTTATTAGAGGTATTTATGACTTATTTTGAGTGTTTATGACTTATTAGAAGTATTTATGACTTTCTGGAAGTATTCATGACTTATTAGAGGTATTTATGACTTATTATGAGTGTTTATGACTTATTAGATGTGTTTATTATGAGTGTTCATGACTTATTAGAGGTATTTATGACTTATTATGAGTGTTTATGACTTATTAGAAGTGTTTATTATGAGTGTTTATGACTTATTAGAGGTATTTATGACTTATTATGAGTGTTTATGACTTCTTAGATGTGTTTATTATGAGTGTTCATGACTTATTAGAGGTATTTATGACTTATTATGAGTGTTTATGACTTATTAGAAGTGTTTATTATGAGTGTTTATGACTTATTAGAAGTATTCATGAGTTATTAGAGATATTTATGACTTATTGTGAGTTTTTATGACTTATTAGAAGTGTTCTTGACTTATTAGAGGTATTTATGACTTATGAGTGTTTGTGACTTATTAGAAGTATTTATTATGAGTGTTTATGACTTAGGAGTATTTATGACTTATTGGAAGTGTTTATTATGAGTGTTTATAACTTATTAGGAGTATCTTGGACTTATTAGAAGTGTTTATGACTTATTAGAAGTGTTTATTCAAAGTATTTATGACTTATTAGAAGTATTTCTGATTTATTATAAGTGTTTATGACTTATTAAAAGTATTTATTATGTGTATTTATGACTTATTAGAAGTGTTTATGATTTATTAGAAGTATTTATGACTTATTAGAAGTATTTATTATGAGTGTTTATGACTTAGAAGTATTTATGACTTATTAAACGTATTTATTATGAGTGTTTATGACTCATTGGGAGTATCTTGGACTTATTAGAAGTGTTTATGACTTATTAAAAGTATTTATTATATGTATTTATGACTTATTAGAAGTATTTCTGATTTATTATAAGTGTTTATGACTTATTAAAAGTATTTATTATGTGTATTTATGACTTATTAGAAGTATTTCTGATTTATTATAAGTGTTTATGACTTATTAAAAGTATTTATTATGTGTATTTATGACTTATTAGAAGTGTTTATGACTTAGAAGTATTTATGACTTATTAAACGTATTTATTATGAGTGTTTATGACTCATTGGGAGTATTTTGGACTTATTAGAAGTGTTTATGACTTATTAAAAGTATTTATTATATGTATTTATGACTTATTAGAAGCATTTATGACTTACTAGAAGTATTTATTATGGTGTTTATGACTTATTAGAAGTATTTTTGACTTATTATGAGTGTTTGTGACTTATTAGAAGTATTTATTATGAGTGTTTATGACTTATTAGAAGTATTTATTATGAGTGTTTCTGACTTATTAGAAGTATTTATTATGAGTGTTTATGACTTATTAGAAGTATTTATTATGAGTGTTTATGACTTATTAGAAGTATTTCTGACTTATTATGAGTGTTTCTGACTTATTAGAAGTGTTTATTGTGAGTGTTGGTGATGAGTGATAAGTGTGAGTAATGGGAGGAGGAGGAGGAGGAGGTGGAGGTGGTGTTTGGGAGGTGAAAGGCAGGCGACGAGTGAGTTTCCCGCGGCGTGTGCATGCTGCAGAGCGTCTTTGCTCCTGGGAACATCAACACTTGTTCCTTCTTCCTCCCGAGTGGGAGCACGCGCGTCAATGAGCTGCGTGGGGCGCCCGTCACGCTCACTAAAGACTTATTAGCCGCCACCACGTCACACACACACACACACACACACACACACACACACACACACACACACACACACACACACACACACACACCACTGCAAACTCACATCCACCTTCCAAACATCCTTGATTTACTTCCAAACATCCTTTATTTACTTCCAAACATCCTTTATTTACTTCCAAACATCCTTTATTTACTTCCAAACATCCTTGATTTACTTCCAAACATCCTTTATTTACTTCCAAACATCCTTTATTTACTTCCAAACATCCTTTATTTACTTCCAAACATCCTTCATTTACTTCCAAACATCCTTCATTTACTTCCAAACATCCTTTATTTACTTCCAAACATCCTTTATTTACTTCCAAACATCCTTGATTTACTTCCAAACATCCTTTATTTACTTCCAAACATCCTTTATTTACTTCCAAACATCCTTGATTTACTTCCAAACATCCTTTATTTACTTCCAAACATCCTTTATTTACTTCCAAACATCCTTTATTTACTTCCAAACATCCTTCATTTACTTCCAAACATCCTTCATTTACTTCCAAACATCCTTTATTTACTTCCAAACATCCTTGATTTACTTCCAAACATCCTTGATTTACTTCCAAACATCCTTTATTTACTTCCAAACATCCTTTATTTACTTCCAAACATCCTTGATTTACTTCCAAACATCCTTTATTTACTTCCAAACATCCTTTATTTACTTCCAAACATCCTTCATTTACTTCCAAACATCCTTTATTTACTTCCAAACATCCTTAATTTACTTCCAAACATCCTTTATTTACTTCCAAACATCCTTTATTTACTTCCAAACATCCTTGATTTACTTCCAAACATCCTTTATTTACTTCCAAACATCCTTGATTTACTTCCAAACATCCTTTATTTACTTCCAAACATCCTTTATTTACTTCCAAACATCCTTCATTTACTTCCAAATATCCTTTATTTACTTCCAAACATCCTTGATTTACTTCCAAACATCCTTGATTTACTTCCAAACATCCTTGATTTACTTCCAAACATCCTTTATTTACTTCCAAACATCCTTTATTTACTTCCAAACATCCTTCATTTACTTCCAAACATCCTTGATTTACTTCCAAACATCCTTGATTTACTTCCAAACATCCTTGATTTACTTCCAAACATCCTTTATTTACTTCCAAACATCCTTTATTTACTTCCAAACATCCTTTATTTACTTCCAAACATCCTTGATTTACTTCCAAATATCCTTTATTTACTTCCAAACATCCTTTATTTACTTCCAAACATCCTTTATTTACTTCCAAACATCCTTGATTTACTTCCAAACATCCTTTATTTACTTCCAAACATCCTTTATTTACTTCCAAACATCCTTTATTTACTTCCAAACATCCTTCATTTACTTCCAAACATCCTTCATTTACTTCCAAACATCCTTTATTTACTTCCAAACATCCTTTATTTACTTCCAAACATCCTTGATTTACTTCCAAACATCCTTTATTTACTTCCAAACATCCTTTATTTACTTCCAAACATCCTTGATTTACTTCCAAACATCCTTTATTTACTTCCAAACATCCTTTATTTACTTCCAAACATCCTTTATTTACTTCCAAACATCCTTCATTTACTTCCAAACATCCTTCATTTACTTCCAAACATCCTTTATTTACTTCCAAACATCCTTGATTTACTTCCAAACATCCTTGATTTACTTCCAAACATCCTTTATTTACTTCCAAACATCCTTTATTTACTTCCAAACATCCTTGATTTACTTCCAAACATCCTTTATTTACTTCCAAACATCCTTTATTTACTTCCAAACATCCTTCATTTACTTCCAAACATCCTTTATTTACTTCCAAACATCCTTAATTTACTTCCAAACATCCTTTATTTACTTCCAAACATCCTTTATTTACTTCCAAACATCCTTGATTTACTTCCAAACATCCTTTATTTACTTCCAAACATCCTTGATTTACTTCCAAACATCCTTTATTTACTTCCAAACATCCTTTATTTACTTCCAAACATCCTTCATTTACTTCCAAATATCCTTTATTTACTTCCAAACATCCTTGATTTACTTCCAAACATCCTTGATTTACTTCCAAACATCCTTGATTTACTTCCAAACATCCTTTATTTACTTCCAAACATCCTTTATTTACTTCCAAACATCCTTCATTTACTTCCAAATATCCTTGATTTACTTCCAAACATCCTTGATTTACTTCCAAACATCCTTGATTTACTTCCAAACATCCTTCATTTACTTCCAAACATCCTTTATTTACTTCCAAACATCCTTTATTTACTTCCAAACATCCTTTATTTACTTCCAAACATCCTTGATTTACTTCCAAACATCCTTTATTTACTTCCAAACATCCTTTATTTACTTCCAAACATCCTTGATTTACTTCCAAACATCCTTTATTTACTTCCAAACATCCTTGATTTACTTCCAAACATCCTTGATTTACTTCCAAACATCCTTTATTTACTTCCAAACATCCTTGATTTACTTCCAAACATCCTTGATTTACTTCCAAACATCCTTGATTTACTTCCAAACATCCTTGATTTACTTCCAAACATCCTTTATTTACTTCCAAACATCATTTATTTACTTCCAAACATCCTTGATTTACTTCCAAACATCCTTTATTTACTTCCAAACATCCTTTATTTACTTCCAAACATCCTTGATTTACTTCCAAACATCCTTTATTTACTTCCAAACATCCTTGATTTACTTCCAAACATCCTTGATTTACTTCCAAACATCCTTGATTTACTTCCAAACATCCTTTATTTACTTCCAAACATCCTTGATTTACTTCCACCTCTTTATTCTTACATCAACCACCTCACGCAAACATATTATTAGTATTATTATTATTATTATTGTTATTATCCAAAACATCCTTTATTTACATTAATGTTTTCATTCTAGGACTTCCATCAACCTCGTGACACAAACAATTATTATTTATATTATTATTTTTGTCGTTTACTAACATTCATGTATTTTTATTAAATTATTATCAATCTAATAATTCAATAAATAATAATAATACTACATGATGAATGTAAATTGGAAATAAATTGTATACTGCACATGAGTAAAAATACCACATGTAATATTTCATGAAATCATAATAATAATAATATTACATAAAAATATGTATTTAAATAACAGGAAATAAATAGAATTAAAATAAATCAAGACGAAAGAAAGAAAAAAAAATCCCACTTAATAATTCAATAAATAATGATAATAAAAATACAACATGAACAATGTACGTCTAAATATTAACGAATAAATGATATTAAAATAAATCAAGACGAATAAATGAAAAAATATGTAATTTTATAATTCAATGAATAATGATAATAATAATGATAATAATACATGAAAAATGTGTATTTAAATAACAGGAAATAAATAGAATTAAAATAAATCAGGATGAAAGAAAGAAAAAAAATCCCATAATTCAATAAATAATGATAATAATAATAATAATAATAATACAGCATGAACGATGTATGTCTAAATATTACAGTAACAAATGAGCATCTACATCAACTA
>NC_084638.1:26231474-26298974 GCF_033978795.1 Nerophis ophidion | reverse complement strand
TCAGCCTTTTATTAATACTACATACACACATACTGCTCCTTTAATCAGCCTTGTATTGATACTACATACACACATACTGCTCCTTTAATCAGCCTTTTATTAATACTACATACACACATACTGCTCCTTTAATCAGCCTTTTATTAATCCTGCATACACACATACACCTGCTTTAATCATCCTTTTATTAATACTACATACACACATACTGCTACTTTAATCAGCCTTTTATTAATACTACATACACACATACTGCTACTTTAATCAGCCTTTTATTAATACTACATACACACATACTGCTCCTTTAATCAGCCTTTTATTAATCCTGCATACACACATACTGCTCCTTTACTCAGCCTTTTATTAATACTACATACACACATACACCTGCTTTAACCAGCCTTTTATTAATACTACATACACACATACTGCTCCTTTAATCAGCCTTTTTTAATACTACATACACACATACTGCTACTTTAATCAGCCTTTTATTAATACTACATACACACATACTGCTACTTTAATCAGCCTTTTATTAATGCTACATACACACATACACCTACTTTAATCAGCCTTTTATTAATACTACATACACACATAGTGCTACTTTAATCATCCTTTTATTAATACTACATACACACGTACACCTGCTTTAATAATCCTTTTATTAATACTACACACACACATACTGTTCCTTTAATCATCCTTTTATTAATACTACATACATACATACTACTACTTTAATAATCATTTCATTACTCATATTTATACATACATGTATACTGGTACTTTTATTAATCGTTTTATTAATCATATTTACATATACATGCATACTGCTACTTTATTAATGGTTTTATTAATCATATTCATTATTACTAGCATCATACGTATTACTGTAATAATACATGCTGGTACTTTATTGATTAATACTATCATCATATTTATTATTTAATACATCAATACATGCTGTTAATTGTAATAATCGTTGTAATAAATAATCATATTTATTACTATAATCAAATACTCGTATTTAATACATCAATGCATGCTGGTACTTTAATAATCGTTTTATTGATAGTCTACATCTTTTTTTACTATAATATTACTCTTATTTAATACATGAAAACATGCTGGTTCTTTAATAATCGTTTTTATCAGATGAATTACTATAATAATACTATTATTTAATACTGAATATTACTTGTTGACTACTCTAAAGTAATTCTCAAGTCTTAATCGTATTATTAACTACATTTATTATTAAACATTTTAGTATTACCATGATGTATTTTTTATGAACGACTTTTACATTTTACTGCACAACTGATCATTTTATTCTTAATGTTTCTGCACTCACATATTTATATTCCATTTTTATATAAAAATTGTCCTTTTTTGATGGACGCAGAAAGTCGATCGAATTTCAACAATAAAATACGATTTCAACGAAATTTCCAAGTGTCGGCCTGTTCAAAATTTAAAATGACAAAAAAAAAAAAAAGAAGAAAAAGTTATTTTCTTTTAAAAATCAGGCCTGAAACGAAAACAACTTTTTTTTTTAATTCCTCAAATGGTTTAGAGGCATTTTAAAAAAAGGCATTAATCAAAAGTTAATTATGTTGTTTTTATGCCATGGTAAAAAAAATGTAATTTTGAAACATTTTATTGATTAAATAGATTATTTTGTGCTAAACCATCTAAATCGTTTATGGGATTAAAATCTTCCACCCTTTTTTTTTTTTAATGAATCATACAAAATGAAACCAAATACACGTTTAAAAATGTTTTATAAGACAAACTTTTGATATTACATCGAACAAAAACAAATAAATGCAGTAAAGCATCAAATTCTTTATTGTTTAATATTTAATAATTTCATCCATCCATCCATCCATTGTTCTACCGCTTATTCCCTTTTGGGGTCGCGGGGGTTCATGTGAAAGTTTATTTTTGGATAATTCTCTTCAAACAATCCCCCATAGTTTTTACAACTCTACTTCACTCTAAAATGTTTTTTTTTTAACATAAATACAAGCAGTAAACTATATTATTACTTTTACTTGTCATTATATTTTACCGTGAGATATTATATATATATATAAATATATAAATATATATAAAAATATATAAATATATATAAATCTCTTTGAAATAATCCTCCAATAAATTAAGTTACGTTTGTTTTTATGACAAACGTTTCAATCAAATCGAGCATTAAGGTAAAAATAATATGTTTGAATTATATTTGTAATTATTACACAATAGGGAATAATCGAACTATTTTTTAATTTATTAATACTTAAAAAAAAAAAAAAGAAAAACCTCCATGATTTTATAGTGGTTGTTTTTTTCCGATAACTGAATATTAATTATACAAAATTAACATAAAAACACTTTTCAAAAGTGTGTTTTAAATATGATAATTGTTTAAATCAAATCGAGCATTAATATCCAAAATAGCAACAAGGGATCACGTGTGTAATAATATGTTGTCATTTTGTTTTTATTATTAATATACATATTTGTTTTTTAATTATTTTAAAGAAAGAAAATCCTCTATAATTTTATGTTTTATTTTTTTATAACTGAACATTATTTATACAAAATTAACTTAAATACACGTTTCAAAGTGTTTTTATATATGATAATTGTTGAAATCAAGTCGAGCATAAACGTAAAAATAGCAATTATTGTTTGATAATATATCACAAATACAGTTGTAATTATTATACATTATAGGGAATAATCAAAAATTGTTAATCATTTTTGAAAAGAAAATCCTCTATAATTTTTATGGTAGTTTTTTTTGTTGCTGTTGTTTTTTTCCTCGATAACTGAACATTAAATCTTTAAAAAAAAAAAGAAAACCTCCATATTTTTTATGGTAGTTTTTTTTTGGACAAGTGGATATTAATTAGACAAAATTAACTCAAATAAACGTTTAAAAGTGTGTTTTAAATATGATCAAATTGAGCATATATGTAAAAAAATTGCAATTGTTGTTTAATAATTATATATTGAATTAATATACAATATGGAGAATAATCTTTTTTAAAATAGTAAACCTCCATAATTTTTTTTTTTTTCGATAACTGAAATTAATTCAAATACATGTTTTAAAGTGTTATAAATATGATCGAATAGAGCATACATGTAAAAAAATAATGTTTAATAATTTATTGTAATTATATTTTTAATTGATATACAATATAGGGAATATTTTTTTTTTAATCATTTAAAAGAAAGACAACTTTCATAATTTCAATGGTGTTTTTTTTTCGATAACTGAACATTAATTATACGAAATTATTTTAAATGCACGTTTAAAAGTGTGTTTTGAATTAAATCAAATCGAGTATAAATGTAAAAAAAA
Source organism: Nerophis ophidion (assembly GCF_033978795.1). Lineage (NCBI taxonomy): Eukaryota > Metazoa > Chordata > Actinopteri > Syngnathiformes > Syngnathidae > Nerophis > Nerophis ophidion. Next base: position 26,295,598 of record NC_084638.1, on the reverse strand, counting down.
TTGGAATTATTGTTTAATAATCTATTGTAATTATATTTTTAATTGACATACAATATAGGGAATATTTTTTTTTAAAATCATTTAAAAGAAAGAAAACTTTCATAATTTCAATGGTGTTTTTTTTTTCGATAACTGAACATTAATTATACGAAATTATTTTAAATGCACGTTTAAAAGTGTGTTATAAATATGATCAAATCGAGCACAAATGTAAAAAAATATTGTTTAATAGTATTTTGTAAATATATTTTTAATTAATATATAATATAGGGAATAATCATTTTTTCAAATCATTTAAAAAAAGAAAACCTCCATATTTTTTATATTATTTTTTTTCGACAACTGAACATTTATTAATAAATAAATAATAACTAATTAATGAATCACATTTCGTTCTTGTCTGCACTGTAAAGTTCAGATTTGAACGACACTAAAAGGAAGTCGAAGTCTTAATTAAACGAAATTAACTTCAAATGTGTTTTTAAATATAAACATTAACATAGAAAAACACAATAATAACAACATTGTCGTTATAATTGAATGTGATGACATTTTCGATTCATCCAAATGATCAGAAACGATTTGAATGAAAAGGATTTATTTGGATTTAATTTGAACGAAATCGAGCAAATTTGGAGGAGGGCGAGTGGGCGTGGCCAGGTGGAGGCTTGCCGGGCGCACCGCCATGTGATTGGCCGGCGGCGGCAGGCAGCGAGCGGCACGCGACCGTGGACGTGGCTATAAAGGCGCCTCGGGTGTCCGTGTGGGGGCCGACACGCACGCAGAGAAGATGGAGGCGGTTCTGGACTCTTTCTCCGCCCTGGACTCTTACTCCTTCCACGACCACTTCTTCTCCGAGCAGCTGGCGCAGGAGCAGGGGGACCGGATGGAGGAGCAGGTGGACCGGATGGAGATGGAGATGGACTTCCTGTCCGAGGACTACAAGTACTACACGGACCTGACCTCGTCCCCGTCCTCGTCCTGCTCGTCGTCCCCGGCGACGTCGCTGCTTTCCGGTCGGCGGCGGCGGCGGCGGACGCGCTCGGACACGGAGACTCTGCAGCTGCGTCAGGCCGCCAACGTGCGGGAGCGGCGCCGCATGCAGTCCATCAACGACGCCTTCGAGGGGCTGCGCGCGCACATCCCCACGCTGCCCTACGAGAAGAGGCTCTCCAAGGTGGACACGCTGCGGCTGGCCATAGGTGACGTCATCTTATCTTACCTTACCTTACCTCAACTTACCTCAATGCTGCGGCTGGCCATAGGTGACGTCATCTTATCTTACCTTACCTTACCTCAACTTACATCAACTTACATCAACTTACCTCAATGCTGCGTCTGGCCATAGTGACGTCATCTTATCTTACCTTACCTTACCTCAACTTACATCAACTTACATTAACTTACTTCAATGCTGCGTCTGGCCATAGTGACGTCATCTTACCTTAACTTAAATTAACTTACATCAGCATACCTCATTTTATATTAATGCTGCGTCTGGCCATAATGACATCATCTTGCCTTAACTTACATTAACTTACATTAACTTACCTCAACTTACATTAACTTACATCAACTTACCTCATTGTATATTAATGCTGCGTCTGGCCATAATGACATCATCTTACCTTAACTTACATTAACTTACATTAACTTACCTCAACTTACATTAACTTACATAAATTTATATTAACTCACATCAACTTACATCAACTTACATTAACGCTGCATCTGTCCATAATGACATCATCTTACCTTAACTTACCTCAACTTACATTAACTCACATCAACTTACATTAATTCTTCATCTGGCCAAAGGTGACATCATCTTACCTTAACTTACATCAACTTACACTAAATTACATCAACTCACATCAACTTACATTAACTTACATCAACTTACATTAACTTACATCAACTTATATTAAATTACATAAACTCACATCAACTTACATTAACTTACATCAACTTACATCAACTTACATTCACTTACATTAACTTATATTAACTTATATAAACTTACATCAACTTATATTAACTTACATCAACTTACATTAACTTACATTAACTCACATCAACTTACATAAACTCACATCAACTTGCATTAACTTACATCAACTTACATTCACTTACATTAACTTATATTAACTTACATAAACTCACATCAACTTACATTAACTTACATCAACTTACATTAATTCTTCATCTGGCCAAAGGTGACATCATCGTACCTTAACTTACCTCAACTTACACTAACTTACATCAACTTATATTAACTTACATCAACTCACATCAACTTACATTAACTTACATCAACTTACATTAACTTATATTAACTTACATAAACTCACATCAACTTACATCAACCTACATCAACTTACATTAACTTACATTCACTTACATTAACTTATATTAACTTACATAAACTTACATCAACTTATATTAACTTACATCAACTTACATTAACTTACATTAACTTATATTAACTTACATAAACTCACATCAACTTACATCAACTTACATTAACATACATCAACTTATATTAACTTACATAAACTCACATCAACTTACATTAACTTATATTAACTTACATAAACTCACATCAACTTACATTAACTTACATCAACTTACATTAACGCAGCGTCTGGCCATAGGTGACATCATCTTACCTTAACTTAACTTACATCAACTGACATTAACTAACATCAATTTACATCAATTTACCTTGACTTAGATTAACACACATTAACTTACATCAACTTATCTTAACTTACATTAACTTACATCAACTTACCTTAACTTACATTAACTCGCATTAACTTGGGACGGCGTGGCGCAGTGGGAGAGTAGCCGTGCACAACCCGAGGGTCCCTGGTTCAAATCCCACCTAGTACCAACCTCGTCACGTCCGTTGTGTCCTGAGCAAGACACTTCACCCTTGCTCCTGATGGGTGCTGGTTAGCGCCTTGCATGGCAGCTCCCTCCATCAGTGTGTGAATGTGTGTGTGGATGTGGAAGTAGTGTCAAAGCGCTTTGAGTACCTTGAAGGTAGAAAAGCGCTATACAAGTACAACCCATTTATCATTTAACTTACCTTAACCTACATCAACTTACATTAACTTACATCAACTCACATCAACCTACATTAACTTACATTACCTTACATCAACTCAAATTAACTTACATTAACTTAAATGAACTCTATGTATGACCATATATAGGCTGCATTAACACTGTCTTTATGACCATATATGGGCTGCATTAACACTGTCTGTATGACCATATATGGGCTGCATTAACACTATGTATGACCATATATGGGCTGCATTAACACTGTCTGTATGACCATATATGGGCTGCATTAACACAATGTATGACCATATATGGGCTGCATTAACACTATGTATGACCATATATGGGCTGCTGTATGACCATATATGGGCTGCATTGACACTATGACCATATATAGGCTGCTGTATGACCATATATAGGCTGCTGTATGACCATATATGGGCTGCATTAACACTATTGCTGTATGACCATATATGGGTTACATTAACACTATGTATGACCATATATGGGCTGCTGTATGACCATATATGGGCTGCATTGACACTATGACCATATATAGGCTGCTGTATGACCATATATGGGCTGCATTGACACTATGACCATATATAGGCTGCTAAATGACCATATATAGGCTGCTGTATGACCATATATGGGCTGCATTAACACTATTGCTGTATGACCATATATGGGTTACATTAACACTATGTATGACCATATATGGGCTGCTGTATGACCATATATGGGCTGCATTGACACTATGTATGACCATATATGGGCTGCTGTATGACCATATATGGGCTGCATTGACACTATGTATGACCATATATGGGCTGCATTAACACTGTATGACCATATATGGGCTGCATTAACACTATGACCATATATAGGCTGCATTAACACTATGTATGACCATATATGGGCTGCATTAACACTATGACCATATATGGGCTGCATTAACACTGTGTTTATGACCATATATGGGCTACATTAACACTATGTATGACCATATATGGGCTGCTGTATGACCATATATGGGCTGCATTGACACTGTATGACCATATATGGGCTGCATTAACACTATGACCATATATAGGCTGCATTAACACTATGTATGACCATATATGGGCTGCATTAACACTATGACCATATATGGGCTGCATTAACACTATGTATGACCATATATGGGCTGCATTAACACTATGACCATATATAGGCTGCATTAACAATATGTATGACCATATATGGGCTGCATTAACACTATGTATGACCATCAATAGGCTACATCAACTTCCTGTCTGAGTTGGTGAGATCAGACCTGCCAGTCCGCCATCAGGGAGCAGGAGGAGACCAGCATCTGCAGACCAAGAAAGTCATCATCTGTCACCGCGGGACAAGTCAGTGCTCTTGGATACACAATTCTTCTCCTCTTTCTCCTCCTCCTCCTCCTCCTCCTCTTTCTTCTTTTTCTTCTTCTTTTTCTTCTTCTTCTTCTTCTTCTTCTTCTCCTTCTCTTTCTCCTCTTCCTTGCTCTCCTCCTCCTCCTCTTTCTCCTTCTTCTCCCCCTTCTTCTTTTATTTCTTCTTCTTCACCTTGTTCTCCTCTTCCTCCCCTTCCTCCTCTTTCTTCTCCTCCTCTTTCTTTTTCTTCTTCTCCTTTTCCTCCTCCACCTCCTTCTCCTCTTCTTTCTTCTTCTTCTTCTTCTTCTTCTTCTTTTTCTCCTCCTCCTCCTCCTTCTACATCTTTCTCACCTGGTTTGCCCCCCCCCCCCCCCCCCCTCCACCCTCCTCTCCCACGTGCAGGGTCCCCCTCCCCCAGCGACCCTGACTACGGTCTTCCCCCCCTGGCGGGCCACTCCCTGTCCTGGTCCAACGAGAAGCTCCTGCGGGAGCAGAACCTGATCCGCACGGCCAAGGTCTGGACCCCCGAGGACCCCCGCAAGCTCCAGAGCAAGTCCGGACTCCTGGGGGCCAACATCGAGAACGAGCCGCCCTTCCGCCCGCTGCACGCATGAACACACACACACACACACACACACACACACACACACACACACACACACACACACACACACACACACACACTTGAACTTGAACTTTGTGTATTATTATTTTGTCCATTGTCTTTTTTTTCCCACTTTAATTTTATGAAAAAACAAAAACTAATATTTTCAATGTTTTTCCAAGTTTGAAAACAATATTAATTTGTTTTTATACTTTTGAAAATGAATCATAAAACCACTGTTGGAAAAAAATAATATTTATTGTCACTATGGGGTATTGTTTGTAGAAGTTTGAGGAAAAAATAGATACATTTTGTCCTCAAACTTTTACAAGCAATACCCCATAGTGAGAAGGTTACTCCAGTAATTAAGTCAAATGTTCCAGTATTCCACATGATGTTTTTGTACATATACTGTATATAAAACTTGTACAAAATGATGCAATATTTGTTTCCCTCTTGTTCTATTGCAGCGATCGACAATCATGTATTTAATGTGTGGAAATAATGTATGTTGTAATTTAATGGCAAATATATTTATTTTTATACTGATTTATTTTTTTACTCTACCTTGAAATAAATGACTTTGATATTAAATACATTTCGTTTTTATTTTTCTCTGCATTAATTTTTTCATATATATATATATATCTCCATCCATCCATCCATCTTCTTCCACTTATCCGAGGTTGGGTTGCGGGGGCAGCAGCCTAAGCAGGGAAGCCCAGACTTCCCTCTCCCCAGTCACTTGGTCCAGCTCCTCTCAGCTAATTAAAACCACTTCTGGTCATAAAAATGACTTAGTTAATTATTATTTTGCAAAAAAGAAATGAAGTTTATGAGTTTGAACATCAAATATGTTGTCTTTGTAGCATATTCAACTGAATATGGGTTGAAAAGGATTTGCAAATCATTATATTCTGTTTATATTTACATCTAACACAATTTCCCAACTCATATGGAAACGAGGTTTGTATTTTATCTCCCCAAAATACACTTTATTAAAATATTTTTACTGTTGAATACTTTTAAAAACATTTTTACATTTAACATTACATTTTTTAATCATAAAATTGCATGAAAAAACACTTTGAGTCATAAAAATGACTTGAAAAAACCGAGCTAATTAAAATATTAGAACTACTATTATTTTTGATACTTTTAAAAACATTTTTTTCATTTTCGTTACGTTTTTTAATCATAAAATTGCATGAAAAAACACTTTGAGTCGTAAAAATGACTTGAAAAAACCGAGCTAGTTAAAATATTAGAACTACTATTATTTTTGATACTTTTAAAAACATTTTTTACATTTTCGTTACGTTTTTTAATCATAAAATTGCATGAAAAAACACTTTGAGTCATAAAAATGACTTGAAAAAACCGAGCTAGTTAAAATATTAGAACTGCTATTATTTTTGATACTTTTAAAAACATTCTTTACATTTTCGTTGCATTTTTTCAAGCATAAATCACACATTTTTTTTACAATTTTATTCCCATAAGAAAATGACTTTAAAAGACGACCTAATTAAAATATTACAAATTTATTATAACAAAAATATACAAAAAATAAAATGCGTCGTATAATTATAAAGTTTAATTAGACATAACTAATTTTCTAACTATTTTATCCCCGCATTATATTGTTCAAACATTCTTAAGATTATTTTTACGTTTTTTTCATCAAAAAATTGCTCTTTTTGCAGCTAATTAAAACCAATTCAAGTCATAAAAATGACTTAAAACGACGACTTAAAAGATCACAATTTTCCGTCGTAAAATTGCATGAAAAAATGCTTCTAGCCATAAAAAATTACTTAAAAAAACTGACCTAATTAACATATTGAAATTTTATTAAAACAAATGTGATTTTTTTTATACTTGCAAAATGTTTGTTATTGTATAATTATGATCTTTAGTTAAAATTAAGTCATTTTCTAACAATTTTATCCCCCTAAAATAAATTTGAAAAAACATTAAAAAAAATACTTATAGTCATAAAAATGACTTTAAAAGATGGCTTAATTAAAATATTACTTTACTTTATTATGACAAACATATACGAAAATTAAACCGTATTATTTATTATGAACTTTAATTGAAATTAAGTAATTTTGTAACTATTTTAAAGCCAGAAAATACACTATATTATAATATGTTTACTTTTGGATCATTTTTAAAACATTCTTAAAATGATTATTATGGTTTTTCATCATACAATTGTACTTTTTGCAGCTAATTAAAACCCCTTTTAATGACTTAAAACGATGACATAATTAAAATATTACAACATTATTATAACAAATGTGATTTTTTAAATTGCAAAATTAGTCCTTATTGTATAATTATGACCTTTAATTAAATTTAAATACTTTTCTAAGGATTTTATCCCCACAGAATAATTTTTTAAATAATATGTTTACTTTTGGATACTTTTTCAAACATTCTTAAAATGATTATTTACGGTTTTTCATCATCCCATTCCACTTTTTGCAGCTAATTAAAACCACTTCTAGTCATAAAAATGACTTAAAACGTCAACTTCATTAAAATATCACAATTTTCTGTCGTAGAATTGTATAAAAAACACTTCTAGTCATAAAGATTTACTTAAAAAAATGACCTAATTAAAATATTGAAATTTTATTATAACAAATGTGATTTTTTTTTAATTGCAAATTTTTTCGTTGTTGTATAACTTTGATCTTTAATTAAAATTAAGTAATTTTCTAACAATTTTATCCCCCCAAAATAAAAAATAAAAACATAAAAAAATACTTCTAGTCACAAAAATGACTTTAAAAGACTGCCTAATTAAAATACTACAACTTTATTATAATAAAAATATACACAAAACAAATCGCATCATGTAATTATAAACTTTAATTGAGATTAAATAATTTTGTAACTATTTTAAACCCAGAAAATATACTATATTGTAATATGTTTACTTTTTGGATACTTTTTAAAACATTCTCAAAATGATTATTAGTTTTTTTCATCATAAAATTGCATAAAAAAAACACTTCTAGTCATAAAAATGACTTTAAAAGACAACTTAATTAAAATATTACAACTTTATTATAACAAAAATATACAAAAAAAAATTAAATGTATCACATAATTATAAACTTTTATTAAAATTAATTCATTTTCTAACATTTTTTTATCCCCCCCAAAATACACTTTATTGTCACGCCTGTAAGTTTATGTTTTGGTTTTGGGCAGGTTATGTTGAGTTTTTTTGGACATTTAAGTTCTGTCTTGGCACTTCCTGGTTTGTTTTCGTCTCCATGGCAACTGATTACTTTTCACCTGTCATGTCACGCCCCTGTCCTCAGCCTCACACCTGTTTTCACTAACCATCATAGCTACTTAAGTCACTCTTTTTCTTGTCTTCATTCTAGGATCTTCACGCACGCACGCACGCACGCACGCACGCACGCACGCACGCACGCACGCACGCACGCACCCTACCCATGCTGCGCTATCTTCATGCCCTCCAACACCTGGCTATCAATGCCCCTTGTTTTGATCCAGGTAAGTTTTGTATTTATGCCACAGTGCACTCTTTTGTTCCACGTCTTTAGTCTTGCCATCCTGCTGTTTAAGTTTATAGTTAAATTGTATTTCATGCCATTGAGCAAGTGTTTTTGTTTTCCCTGTTTTGTATATGTTATAGAATCAAAAGATGTACTCACAGTCACATCTCGCCCGTGCAAATCCTTCTCTGCATCGAAGAAACAACTTTAATCCAAGCCCAGTTGTGACACTTTATTATAAAATGTATATTTTTGGATACGTTTTAAAACATTCTTAAAATTATTATTACATTTTTTCGTCATAAAATTGCTATTTTTGCAGCTAATTAAAAACACTTCAAGTCATAAAAATGACTTAAAAAGACAACTTCATTAAAACTTACAAATTTTCTTCGTAAAATTGCATAAAAAACACTTCTAATCATAAAAAATGACTTGAAAAAACGACTCCATTAAAATATTACAACTTCATTATAACAAATGTGATTTTTTTAAATTGCAAAACTAGTCTTTATTGTATAATTTTGACATTTAATTAAATTTAAATAATTTTCTGAGGATTTTATCCCCACAGAATAATTTTTAAAATAAGATTTTTACTTTTGCATACTTTTTCAAACATTTTTAAAATAATTATTACTGTTTTTCATCATCCCATTCCACTTTTTGCAGCTAATTAAAACCACTTCTAGTCATAAAAATGACCTAAAATGACGACCTATTTAAAATATTACAACTTTATTATAACAAATGTGATTTTTTTATTGCAAAATTAGTCCTTGTTGACCTTTAATTAAAATCAAGTATTTTTTAACTATTTTATCCCCCCCAAAATTTACTTTATTAAAATATTTTCACTTTTTGATAATTTGATAATTATTGCGGTTTTTCATCATAAAATTGCACTTTTTGCAGTTGATTAAAACCCCTTCTAGTCATAAAAATGACTTTAAAAGACGACTTAATAAAATATAACAACTTTATTATGACAAAAATATACACAAATTAAACCGTATCATTAAATTGCAAACTTTAATTAAAATTAAGTAATTTTGTAAATAATTTAAAGCCAGAAAATATACTATATTATAATATGTTTACTTTAGGATTCTTTTTAAAACATTGTTAAAAGGATTATTACGTTTTTTCATCATACAATTGCACTTCTTGCAGCAAATTAAAATAACTTTTAGTCACAAAAATGACTTAAAACAACAACCTAATTAAAATATTACAACTTTATTATAACAAATGTGATTTTTTTCATTGCAAAAATGTGTCCGTATTGTATAATTATGACCTTTAATGAAATTGTAATAATTTTCTAAGAATTTTATCCCTACAGAATAATTTTTTAATAATATGTTTACATTTGGATACTTTTTCAAACATTTTTAAAATGATTATTACTGTTTTTCATCATCCCATTCCACTTTTTGCAGCTAATTAAAACCACTTTTAGTCACAAAAATGACTTAAAACGACGACCTAATTAAAATATTACAACTTTATTGTAACAAATGTGGTTTTTTTATTGCAAAATGTGTCCTAAACTATACACACATTTATTGTAAAATAAAACTTATTGTATAATTATGACCTTTAATTAAAATTGAGTAATTTTCTAACTATTTTGTCCTTCAAATATAGACTTTATTATGTTTACTTTTTGATCATTTTTAAAACATTCCTAAAATGATTACGCTTTTCATCATAAAATTGCACTTTTTGCAGCTTATTAAAACCACCTCTAGTCATAAAAATGATAAAACGACTCAAATGACAACAGAATTAAAATCTTTCAACTTTATTACAACATTTTTCATCATCCCATTCCACTTTTTGCAGCTAATTAAAACCACTCCTAGTCATAAAAATGACTTTAAAAGACGACGTAATTAAAATATTACAACTTTATTATGACAAAAATATACGAAAATTAAACCCTGTCATTTAATTATAAACTTTAATTCAAATTAAGTAATTTTGTAACTATTTTAAATCCAGAAAATACACTATATTATAATATGTTTACTTCTGGATACTTTTAAAAACATTGTTAAAATTATTATTGCGTTTTTCCATCGTAAAATTCAACTTTTTGCAGCTAATTAAAACCACTTTTAGTCACAAAAATGACTTAAAACGACGACCTACTTAAAATAATCCAACTTTATTATAAAAAAATTTGATTTTTTTTTATTGCTAAATTGGTCCTTACTGTATTATTATGACCTTTAATTAAATTTAAATAATTTTCTAAGGATTTTACTTTTGGATACTTTTAAAAACATTTTTTAAATGATTATTACGTTTTTTCATCATAAAATTGCACTTTTTGCAGCTAATTAAAACCACTCCTAGTCATAAAAACGACTTGAAAAGATGACAAAATCAAAACCTTATATTTTCTAATAATATGTTTACTTTTGAATACTTTTTAAAACATTCATAAAATTATTATTATGTTTTTTCATCATAAAATTGCACTTTTTGCAGCTAATTTCTAGTCATAAAATTGACGTAAAACGACGACTCCATTAAAATATTACAACTTTATTGTAACAAATGTGATTTTTTTTATTTATTGCAAAATTAGTCCTTATTGTATAATTATGACCTTGAATTAAATTTAAATATTTTTTTGTGGATCTAATCCCCACAGAATATTTTTTTAATTATATTTTTACTTTTGGATACTTTTTAAAACTTTCTTAAAATGATTATTCCGTTTTTTCATCAGAAAATGTTTTTCATCATAAAATTGCACTTTTTGCAGCTAATTAAAACCACTTTTAGTCACAAAAATGACTTAAACCGACGACCTAATTAAAATATTACAACTTTATTGTAACAAATGTGATTTTTTTTTCTATTGCAAAATTGGTCTTTATTGTATAATTATGACCTCTAATTACAATTAAATCATTTTGTAAGGATTTTATCCCCAGAGAATAATTTTTTAAATAATATGTTTACTTTTGGATACTTTTTAAAACATTGTTAAAATGATTATTACGTTTTTTCATCATAAAATTACACTTTTTGCAGCTAATTGAAACCACTTTTAGTCATAAAAATGAGTTAAAACGACGACATAATTAAAATATTACAACATTATTATAGCAAATGTCATTTTTTTAATTGCAAAATTAGTTCTTATCATATAATTATGACCTTTAATTTAATTTAAATAATTTTCTGAGGATTTTATCCCCACAGAATAATTTTTTAAATAATATGTTTACTTTTGGATACTTTTAAAAACTTTCTTAAAATGATTATTACAGTATTTCGTCATAAAATTGTACTTTTCGCAGCTAATTAAAACCACTTCTAGTTATAAAATTGACTTAAAACGACGACTTCATTAAAATATTACAACTTTATTGCAACAAATGTGATTTTTTTTTATTGCAAAATTAGTCCTTATTGTATAATTATGACCTTTAATTAAATTAAAATATTTTTTGTGGATCTAATCCCCACAGAATATTTGTTTTAATGATATGTTTATTTTTGGATACTTTTTAAAACATTCTTAAAATGATTAATACGTTTTTTCATCATAAAATTGCACCCTTTGCAGCTTATTAAAACCACTTTTAGTCACAAAAATGACTTAAAACGACGACCTAATTAAATATTACAACTTTATTATAACAAATGTGATTTTTTTAAAATGCAAAACTGTTCCTTACTGTATAATTATGACCTTTAATTAAATGTAAATAATTTTCTGAGGATTTTATCCCCACAGAATAATTTTTTAAATTATATGTTTACTTTTGGATACTTTTAAAAACTTTCTTAAAATGATTATTACTGTTTTTTATCATCCCATTCCACATTTTGCATCTTATTAAAACCACTTCTAGTCATAAAAATGACTTTAAAACAACTTTATTTTGACAAAAATATACACAAATCAAACCGTATCATTAAATTGCAAACTTTAATTGAAATAAAGTAATTTTGTAACTAATTTAAAGCCAGAAAATACACTATATTATAATATGTTTACTTTTGGATCATTTTTAAAACATTTTTAAAATTATTATTACGTTTTTTCATCATAAAATTGCACTTCTTGCAGCGAATTAAAACAACTTTTATTCATAAAAATGACTTAAAACGACGACTTCATTAAAAATATTGCAACATTATTATAACAAATGGGATTTTTTTATTGCAAAATTAGTCCTTATTGTATAATTATGACCTTTAATTAAAATTAAGTAATTTTGTAACTATTTAAAGCCAGAAAACACACTATATTATAATATGTTTACTTTTAGATACTTTTCAAAACATTCTTAAAATGATTATTACGGGTTTTTTTCATTCAATTGCACTTTTTGCAGCTAATTAAAACCCCTTTTAGTCATAAAAATGACTTAAAACGACGACTTCATTAAAATATTACTTTATTGTAACAAATTTGATTTTTTTTATTGCAAAATTGGCACTTATTGTATAATTATGACCACTAATTACAATTCATTTTCTAAGGATTTTATCCCAACAGAATATTTTTTTAAGTAATATATTCACTTTTGGATACTTTTTCAAGCATTCTTAAAATGGTCATTACGTTTTTTCACCATCCCTTCTAGTCATAAAACCCCTCCTATTCATAAAAACGACTTGAAAAGACGACAGAATGAAAACCTTCCGACTTGATGACGACTTTTTGGCAACATTTCAACTCCTGGCCGCATTTGCTTGTGCTAAAATGAGGATTTACGCATCTTGGCAAGACGCAAAGTATTGTTGAAAAGAACTTTTATGAGGATTTATGCAAGGGGACTTTGCCAAAGAAAAGCGCGTTGCCAAGAAAAGGTCGCGCGGCGCCGACACACAAACGGCCTGTGCGCGCGGGTCGTCTTCCCAGGATGCACCTGGCCCGCGTCTCCGTCCCCGGCGTGTCTGCGCAGCTGCCCGAAGACCGACGTGTTGGCAGTGGCTGCGGCGCCTTTGCGCGTCTTTAGCGCGCCATTAGCCTTTGTGGGGATAAAGAAGGAGGTGACGCCGGCCTCAAAGCGCACGCAGCGCGCCGCCAATTAGCGGCCCGACAATCAAATTTATGTGCGGAGTGTTCGCCTCGTCACCTGGCGCCCGCACCGTCTTCCAGGCGGCGCCATTGTCCTCCCGCGCCCGTCTTCTCTGTCATATTTGCCGTCATGGAGCAGATGCTCCCGAGTGCGGGCGCGCTCCTGCTCCTCCAAGCTGAAAGAAAGGCACATCTTCAGAGGACTTCCACCTGCCGGGGGGAGGGAGGGAGGGCTAATTCATGCACAGGTGCGTCCCCCGGCCTGGAGGGCTCTTGTTGGCCGCAGAATGCGCACTTCTTGCCCACAAAGGAGCCGCCGAATGCTGGCGCGTAAAGTGCGCGCATAAAGGAACCGACGCGCCTTTTCAAGCAGCTTGGCGGCATATGGCGGGAAGGTGGCGGCCTTTTGTCCGCGCCCTGCTCCAAACACTCTTCTTTATTCCTATTTTGGATTTATTTCTTTCTTTGTGAACGCGCCGACTTCATGCGCAAACTTGGGTGCGCAGGCGGCGGCGGAGACGCGCGCTCCCAGCAGGCACCTGTCCGGGACCGGATGCTGGTTTAATGGCGGGGGCGCTAGAATGGCCTGCTGGTGACGTCACTGGCATCGAAAAGGTGCGCTGCGGCGAAGCGGGAGTGAACGCGCGCGTGCGCAAAAGCTGCGATGGTTGGCTCTTCTTTTAACGCATCATGGAACCAAAATAGTTTATTGCGAAATACACAAATATTTTTACAATTGGTATAAATTATTATGATAAATTCAAGAAAATAATAGTAATTCTATAAATTAGTTATGTTTTTTTTATTTTTAGAAAATATGAAATATTATACTTTTATTTTTTCAAAAGGTCATAAAATTGCAAAAACTTGTAATATTTTTCAAAAAAGTTTTAAACATAAAAAAATATATAATTAAAGAAATTCCAAGTAGTATACATAATTTTGATAAGGTTGAATTAATATATTAATATTTATAAAATACTTGCGTGTTTTTTTTTTTAGATAATAAAGTTTGGATGATAACATTTTGGACAAAAAACAAACAATTTTGCGATAGAATCATATAAAATAGTTGTGCATTTTTTAATTTTTTCTTTTAAATATATGAACTATTATACTTTTATTTTTTCAAAAGGTCATAAAGTTGTAATATTTTCAAAAAAGTTTTATACAAAAAAAATATTGCAATAAAAAATAATTTAAAAAATATAATTAAAGAGGTTCCAAGTAGTATAAATTAGATAAGGTTGAAATTATATATTATTTTTTATAAAATACTTGTGTGCTTTTTTAAGATAATAAAGTTTGGATGATACATTTTTGGACAAAAGCCCCAATTTTACAATGGAATCATTAAAAAATATATTCTATAAAATAGTTGTGCATTTTATTTTTTTTTAGAATATATGAAATATTATACTTTTATGTTTTCGAAAGGTTATAAAGTTGCAAAAAGTTGTAATATTTTCAAAAAAATTTTAGACAGAAAAAAATAATTCTGCAAGTTCCAAGTAGTATAAATTATTTTGATAAGATTGAAAAAATATATATATTTTTTTATAAAATACTTGTGTTTTTTTTTTTAGATAATAATATTTGAATGATAAAGTTTTGGACAAAAAAAAAACAATTTTGCAATAGAATCATTAAAAAAACATTATGATAAAGTTAAACAAATTTTACAAAATAATTGTGGATTTTTTTATTTTCTAGAAAATATTAAGTATTCTACGTTATTTTTTAAAAGGTAATAAAATTACAAAAAGTTTTAATATTTTCAATAAAAGTTTAGACACATTTATTTTTGCAATAAAATAATTTAAAAAATATATTTTAAGAAGTTACAAGTAGTATAAATTATTTTGATAAGGTTGAAATCATGTATTATTTTTTATGAAATCCTTGTGTGTTTTTTTTAGATAATAAAGTTTGGATGATAAAGTTTTGGACAAAAAACCCCAATTTTGCAATAGAATCATTAAAAAAAATATTATGATAAAGTCTAACAAATTCTATAAAATAATTGTGCATATTCTAAGTTGTTTTTCAAAAGGTCATAAAGTAAAACAAAAAAGTTGTAATATTTTAAAGAAAGTTTTAGACCAAAAAAACAACAATTTTGCAATATAATCATTTAAAAAATATATTTTAAGAAATTCCAAGTAGTGTAAATTATTTTAATAAGGTTGAAATAATATATTCATTTTTATTAAATACTTGTGTGTTTTTTTTGGGGATATAAAGTTTGGATGATAAAGTTTTAGACAAAAAAAACAAAACAATTTTGCAATAAAATCATTACAAAAATTATTATGATAAAGTTTAACAAATTCTATAAAATAGTTGTGTTTATTTTATTTTCTAGAAAATATGAAATATTGTAGGTCATTTTTTTCAAAACGTCATAAACTTACAAAGAGTTGTAATATTTTTAATAAAGTTTAGACAAAAAAAAATTGGAATGAAAATAATTTTAAAAATACAATTGAAGAAGTTCCAAGTAGTTTAAATTATTTGGATGAGGTTGAAATAAAAAATATTTTTTTATAAAATACTTGTGTATTTATTCTTTTGGATGATAAAGTTGGATGATACATTTTTGACCCCAAAAAACCCAATTTTGCAATAGAATCATTAAAAAATATGTTATGATAAAATTGAAAACATTTCATAAAATAGTTGTGTATTTTTTATTTTTATTTTAAATATGAACTATTATACTTTTATTTTTTCAAAAGGTCATAAAGTTACAAAAAGTTGTAATATTTTCAAGAAAGCTTTAGACAAAAAAAAAAAATTGCATGAAAATAATTTTAAAAATGTATTTTAAGATGTTCCAAGTAGTATAAATGATTTTGATGAGGTTGATATTATATATTATTTTTTATAAAATACTTGTGTGCTTTGTTTAGATAATAAAGTTTGGATGATACATTTTTGGACAAAAAGCCCCAATTTTACAATGGAGTCATTAAAAAAATATTTTGATAAAGTTTAACAAATTCTATAAAATAGTTGTGCATTTTTTATTTTTTAGAATATATGAAATATTATACTTTTATTTTTTTCGAAAGGTCATAAAGTTACAAAAAGTTGTAATATTTTCAATCAGGTTTTAGACAAAACAATGCAATAAAATAATTAAAAATATATATATTTAAAGAAGTTCTAAGTAGTATAAATGATTTTGATAAGGTTGAAACAAAATATAATTTTTAGTAAAATACTTGTGTTTTTTTTTTAGATAATGAAGTTTGGTACATTTTTTGACAAAAAAAAACAAACAATTTTGCAATGGAATCATTAAAAAAATATTATAATAAAGTTGAACAAATTCTATAAAATAGTTGTGCAGTTTTTTGTTTTTTAGAATATATGAAATATTATACTTTTATTTTTTTGAAAGGTCATAATGTCAGAAAAGTTG
Organism: Nerophis ophidion; assembly: GCF_033978795.1. Classification (NCBI taxonomy): domain Eukaryota; kingdom Metazoa; phylum Chordata; class Actinopteri; order Syngnathiformes; family Syngnathidae; genus Nerophis; species Nerophis ophidion. Next base: position 26,278,503 of record NC_084638.1, on the reverse strand, counting down.
TAATTTTTTCAAAAAAGTTTTAGACAAAAAAAACAGAAGTAAATTTGCAATAAAATAATTTAAAAAATATATATTTAAAGAAGTTCCAAGTAGCATAAATTATTTTGATAAGGTTGAAATAATATATTTACTTTAGAAAATATTTGTGTGTTTTTTTTAGATAATAAAGTTTGGATGATAAAGTTTTAGACAAAAAAAAAGCAATTTTGCAATAGAATCATTAAAACAATTATTCTGATAAAGTTTAGCAAATTCTATTAAATAGTTGTGCATTTTTAATTTTTTAGAATATATGAAATATTATACTTTTATTTTTTCGAAAGGTCATAAAGTTACAAAAAGTTGTAATATTTTCAATCAGGTTTTAGACAAAACAATGCAATAAAATAATTAAAAATATATATATATATATATTTAGAGAAGTTCCAAGTAGTATACATTTTTTTGATGAGGTTGAAATAATATATAAATTTTTATAAAATACTTTTTATTTTATTTTTTTAAATGATAAAGTTTGGATGATAACGTTTTGAACAAAAAAATAGAAAATTCAATAATATTTTTTTAATGATAAATTTGAAACAATTCCATGAAATAATTGTGTATTTTTTTATTGAAAAAAAAAGAGAAATATTCTACGTTGTTTTTCAAAAGGTCATAGCTCGGTTGGTAGCGAGGCCGTGCCAGCAACTTGAGGGTTGCAGGTTCGATTCCCGCTTCCCCCATCCTAGTCACTGCCGTTGTGTCCTTGGGCAAGACACTTTACCCACCTGCTCCCAGTGCCACCCACACTGGTTTAAATGTAACTTAGATATTGGGTTTCACTATGTAAAGCGCTTTGAGTCACTAGAGAAAAGCGCTATATAAATATAATTCAATTCAATTCAATAAAGTTAAAAAAAAGTTGTAATATTTTCCAAAAAGTTTTAGACAAAAAAAATTAATCGTGCAATAAAATAAAAAAATATATATATTTAAAGAAGTTCCAAGTAGTATAAACTATTTTGATGAGTTTAAATTAAAATATATATATATATTTTTATAAAATACTTGTGTGTTTTCTTTGTATAATAAAGTTTGGATGATAAAGTTTTGGACAAAAAAACAAAAAAAAAACAATTTTGCAATCGAGTCATTAAAAATATTATGATAAAGTTGAACAAATTTTATAAATAGTTGAGGATTTTTTAGGTTTTTTTTTTAGAATATTTGAAATATTGTACTTTTATTTTTTCGAAAGGTCATAAAGTTACAAAAACTTGTAATAATTTCAAAAGAGTTTTAGACAAAAAATAAATAAATTTTGAAATGAAATAATTTTAAAATATAAATTTAAAGAAGTTCCAAGTAGTATGAACTATTTTGATGAGGTTGAAATAAAATGTATATATTTTTTTTATAAAATACTTGTGTTTTCTTTAGATGATGAAGTTTTAGACAAAAAAAAAAAAAATTGCAATAAAATCATTAAAAAAATTATTATTATAAATTCAAACAAATTCCATAAAATAGTTGTGTATTTTTTATTTTTTATAAAATATGAAATAATCGACGTTATTTTTCAAAAGGTCATAAAGTTACAAAAAGTTGTAATTTTTCCAAAAAGTTTTAGACAAAAAAAAATATTTTGCAATTAAATACTAAAAAAATATATATTTAATGAAGTTCCAAGTAATTACAATTATTTTGATGAAGTTGAAATGAAATAATTTTTTTTATAAAATACTTGAGGTTTTTTTTTGGGATGATAAAGTTTTGGACAAAAAAACCCAATTTTGCAATAGAATCATTAAAAAAATTACTATGATAAAGTTGAACAAATTCTATAAAATAGTTGTGTATTTTTTTATTTTCTAGAAAATATGAAATATTCTACGTTATTTTTCAAAAGGTCATAAAGTTACAAAAAGTTGTAATATTTTCAATAAAGTTTTAGACCAAAAAAAAAAATTTTGCAATGAAATAATTAAAAAATATATAATTAACGAAGTTCCAAGTAGTACAAATAATTTTGATAAGGTTGAAATAATATATCAATTTCTATAAAATATTTGTGTTTTTTTTTAGATAATAAAGTTTGGATGATAAATATTTAGACAAATAACCCAATTTTACAATAGAATCATTTAAAAATATATATTTTAAGAAGTTGTAGGAAGTATAAATTATTATTTTAAAGTTGAAAAAATACATTTTTTCTATAAAATATTTGTGTGCTTTTTAGATATTATAAACGATTCTACTTGATTTTGGGAAATTTCATAAAGTTACAAAAAGTTTTCATATTTGTAATAAAGTTGTATTTTTTTTTTAGCAATATAATATATCTTTTTTTAGAATAAAGGTGTGATGTTAAGAAAATAAATTTACAATATTTCAATTAAGTTGATTTTTTAAAGTACTTTTCTACTGAGAATTAAGTTATGTTAAATTCAAGTATTTTAAGAAGTTACATAAGATTACTAGATTTTTTAAAATCATTTCAGGAAGTTTTAAATAGTATAAATTATTATTACAAAGATGAAAAAAAAATTTCAATTCTATAAAATAGTTGTGTATTTTTTTTATTTTTAGAAAATAAAAAACATTCTACTTTACTTTTTTGAAAGTTCATGAAGTCACAAAAAGTTTTAACATTTTCAATAAATGTTTAGACAAAGGTATTTTGCAATAGATTATTTTTTTAGGATAAAGTTGTGATGTTAAGGTTGCAATATGTCAATTAAGTTTTCAATTAAGATTTTTTTAAAGTCAAATTTTAATGAGAATAAAGTTTTACTTGAATTTTAAGAAGTTAAATAGGAATACTAGATTTAAAAAAATATTTTACGAAAATTTAAGAAGGATAAATTATTATAATAAAGTAGAAATAATAAATTAATGCTATAAAATAGTTGTGTATTTTTTTAGAAAATAAAAAATGATTCAAATTTTTTTTTTGACAGGTCATAAAGTTACGAGAAGTTTTATTATTTTCAGAAAAGTTGGATATATTTTTTAGACAAAAATCACAATTTTGCAGTGGAATATATATTTTTTTAGAATAAAGTTGTGATGTTAAGAAAATAAAGTTGCAATATTGCAATGAAGTCGTTTTTAAGTCATATTCTTTTGAGAATAAAGTTATGTTCAAATAAAGTCATTTTGAAGAAGTTTAAATAAGTTACAAAATGAAATTATTTTATCATACATTAAAAAAATATTCTAAGAGGTGTAACTCAAATGTAACTTATTAAAATAAAGTTTAAAAAAATATATATTTTTTTAGATATTTAAACTCGTACTTTATTTTCAAGACATAACACAATATTACTAGAATTGTAAAAACACATTTTAAGAAGTTCAAAGTATAAATTATTACATTAAAGTTGAAATATATACATATATAGATAGATATATATAGAGAGAGAGTGGGGGGGATAATATATAAAATAGTCATGAGATCTGGTCCACTAAAATCCAGTAATCCCAGGTGTTATTAACAGCGACCTTGCCGAGACCTTGAAGGACTGTGTGGACACATTTCAATTAGTCTACTCAAATTAAGTCCGTCTTGCAGAGCAGAAGGCTTCTCCGAGATGTTATCCAGTTTGCGATGTAGTCAGAAAATGAGCACATTCTGTAGCCCTGCAAGTCCCACCAACCTAGATGGGCAGCCTCTGGGCACCTTGACCATGGTCTTAACATTTATTTGTTCATACATTTGTATTCATTTAATTATATTTATTTACACTTTAATGCATTTTTTTAATATTAAGTATATTATTTTTATCGAATTGATTGAATCGCGAGACTTTTTTTAGGACATTAAATATGCACTTTGTTTAAGCTGCATTAACCCTGGAGGAGTGTTTAATTTTTAATTTGTTTTAATAATAAAAAGAAAATATTAATGAATTTCAATTTTGTGTTTATTTCAATATTTTTTTTCAATTCATTTGGTAAATTTTATGTTATTTATTCATATCTTAATTTTATTTGTATGCGTTATATTTTATATTTTTATTCATTAAATTTTTTGTTTCATTCGTACATGTATTGTTTTTATTTGGAATTGTTTATATTATTTAATATATATTTAGTTTTAAAGTACTAGGACTAGCATTCACTTGTCCAAGAAGGACAAAGGAAAGGTGATAGAATTAAATTGCAATAATTTTTTTATGTTTTTTGATATTGATTTTTAATTAATTTTATTTAACGTATTTAAATGTGTTATGTATTTTTTTGTGATGTTATAATTGTTTTATTAATTGCATTTTTTTTAAAATGTTTACTTAACTGTTCTTATTTTAAAAATGTAATTTAATACACACACACATATATATATATATATATATATATATATATATATATATATATATATATATATATATATGGATAGATAGATAGATAACAATAAGGGGTTGTTTGTTTTTTTCAATGAAAAAATAGATAAATCAATCAATTAAAAAAAAAAAACAAAAAAAAAACTATATATATATATATATATACATATATATATATATATATATATATATATATATAATAGATGAAAAGCTAAATAAAACATGTTAATTAAATAAATAAAAAGTGTGTGTGCTTGGGTTTTTTGAAATATCAAATCAGTAAATAATTAAGTACAAATAATTAAGTGCATATTTATAACTACATACATAAAAAATGTGTTTGGTTGGGTTTTTATTAAATATTAAATAAGTTAGTAAATGAGTAAATAAAAATGTGTTTGCCTCGGTTTGAAAAATAAATAAATAGATAGATAAATAAATAAATACAAATGTGTTCACTTGGGTTTAAAAAAAATAAACAGATAAATAGAGACATAAATAAATAAATTAATGAATGAATAAGTAAATACGCAAATAAATAAGAACGAGTTTGCTTTGGTTAAAAAAATAGATGAATAAAAAACAAATAAAAATATGATTGCTTGGTTTAAAAATAAATGAATAGATACATAGGTACATGGATACATAGATAAACACATCAATAGATGAATAGATGATTAAAAAATAAAAATAGAAATAAAAAGATAAAAATAAAAATGAATGAATGAATAAATGAATAAATTAAAATGGTGTTTGCTTGGGTTAATTGGAAATATTAAATAAGCAAATAAAAAAAAGAGTTTGCTTTGGATTTTATGAAACATTAATTAGATAAATAAATGAATAAAAATGGGTTTGCTTGGGTTTAAAAGATAAATAAATAGCTAAATAAAGAAATAAAAGGTGTTAAATACATACATAGAAATGGTGTTTACTTTTGAATAAATCCACATGTGTTTGCCTGAGTTTAACTCCCAAGTAGAGAGCAGCACAAACAGCAGTGAGCTGCAGAGCACACTCCAGGCCTGTAGGGGCAACAGTGAGAGCTGAGGAATGAACATCTACACCTGCTTCCAACAGGTTGGCTTGATTGAGTTCACCTGTTCACCTGCTCAGAATGTTGGAGCTTCAGTCAGTCACCTTTTTTGACATGCTGCTAAGAGGAAGGAAGACAGGAAGTCAGGAAGACAGGAAGACAGGAAGTCAGGAAGACAGAACTGCTGGGAAAAGCAAAGGAAAAAAGTGCTGGTTTGTTGACAGAAAATCATTTCACTGATGTTGACAAAATTGTTTAAGTTGACTGAAAGTACATTGAAAATGTTTAAGTTTATTCTTCTAATTAGGATGGATTGTTTCAATTTAATTTCATCCTTATTGTTGGAAATGTTGAAGTTTATTCTTAAACTTAGTCCCTATCAGTGGAAATTCATTTTGCTTGGATTGATTTCAAAGGGAAGATTATCAGCAGACTTATGTAAGCCTCAATATATACTTTGATGGTGCAGAAAAAACACCATTAACTGATTGACGAACTCTAAATGGGTGAATTTTGGCGGATTAAACGCCTTTCTGTTTATGCATCGGTCCTCAACGTCGTTATTCCCGACACATCAGACGCATCGAGTCAAATCTGCTCTGTTATTTTCCGTTTTTTCGACTGTTTTCCGATACCTTGGAGACATCATGCCTCGTCTGAGGGTGTAAGAACACCATCAGGGACCGATTCAAGTTGATTTACGTAGAATGTGCATCGATTAGCATGGCATGCTAATCGATGCTAACATGCTATTTAGGCTACTTGTGTGTACATATTGCAGCATTGTGCCTCATTTGTAGCTATATTTACCTCCAGCCTTTCCCTCCACCCACATTTAATGCCAAACAAACAAATACCAATCAACGGATTCAAGTTGCACCAATGGTCAAAAGATGCGAAAGTCCCTCGTTTGTTGTGCACACTTTACCGACGATTGCGATGCTACGACAGAGATGGCACAGAGATGTGTGGATACCCTTCGACACTCAAAGCTGATGCATTCCCAACGATAAAGTCAACGAAATCACAAAGGTGAGTTTTGTTGATGTTGTTGACTTATGTGCTAATCAGACATATTTGGTCCCAACATGACTGCCAGCTAATCGATGCTAACATGCTATGTAGGCTAGCTGTATGTACATTTGTAGCTATATTTGCATCCAGCCTTTCCCTCCACCCACATTTAATGCCAAACAAACAAATACCAATCAACGGATTCAAGTTGCACCAATGGTCAACAGATGCGAAAGTCCCTCGTTTGTTGTGCACACTTTACCGACGATAGCGATGCTACGACAGAGATGGCACAGAGATGTGTGGATACCCTTCGACACTCAAAGCTGATGCATTCCCAACGATAACGTCAACGAAATCACAAAGGTGAGTTTTGTTGATGTTGTTGACTTATGTGCTAATCAGACATATTTGGTCCCAACATGACTGCCAGCTAATCGATGCTAACATGCTATTTAGGCTAGCTGTATGTACATTTGTAGCTATATTTGCATCCAGCCTTTCCCTCCACCCACATTTAATGCCAAACAAACAAATACCAATCAACGGATTCAAGTTGCACCAATGGTCAACAGATGCGAAAGTCCCTCGTTTGTTGTGCACACTTTACCGACGATAGCGATGCTACGACAGAGATGGCACAGAGATGTGTGGATACCCTGCGACACTCAAAGCCGATGCATTCCCAACGATAACGTCAACGAAATCACAAAGGTGAGTTTTGTTGATGTTGTTGACTTATGTGCTAATCAGACATATTTGGTCCCAACATGACTGCCAGCTAATCGATGCTAACATGCTATTTAGGCTAGCTCTATGTACATTTGTAGCTATATTTGCATCCAACCTTTCCCTCCACCCACATTTAATGCCAAACAAACAAATACCAATCAACGGATTCAAGTTGCACCAATGGTCAACAGATGCGAAAGTCCCTCGTTTGTTGTGCACATTTTACCGACAATAGCGATGCTACGACAGAGATGGCACAGAGATGTGTGGATAACCTGCAGATGCATTTGCAACCATTAAGTCAACGAAATCACAAAGGTGAGTTTTGTTGATGTTGTTGACTTATGTGCTAATCAGACATATTTGGTCGCAACATGACTGCCAGGTAATCGATGCTAACATGCTATTTAGGCTAGCTGTATGTACATTTGTAGCTATATTTGCATCCAGCTTTTCCCTCCACCCACATTTAATGCCAAACAAACACTTAGCAATCGACTGATTTAAGTTGCTCTAGTGTCAAGAGATGCAAAAGTCCCCTGTTTAGTTTTTACCGGCGATGCTAGCACAGAGATGGCACAGAGATGGCACAGAGATGGCAAGAATGTGTGGATATCCTGCGACACTCAAAGCAGATGCATTCCCAACGATAAAGTCAACGAAATCACCTAGGTGAGTGTTGTTGATGTTACTTATGACTTATGTGCCAATCAGCACATGATTGCCAGCTAATCGATGCTAACATGCTATTTACCGGCAATGACAGACATGGCACAGAGATGTATGGATAACCTGCAGATGCATTTCCAACAATAAAGTCAACCAAATCACAAAGGTGAGTTTTGTTGATGTTGTTGACTTATGTGCTAATCAGACATATTTGGTCGCGGCATGACTGCCAGGTAATCGATGCCAACATGCTATTTAGGCTAGCTGTATGTACATTTGTAGCTATATTTGCATCCAGCCTTTCCCTCCACCCACATTTAATGCCAAACAAACACTTACCAATCGACGGATTTAAGTTACTCCAGTGTCAAGAGATGCAAAAGTCCCCAGTTTGGTTTTTACCGGAGATGCTACGACAGAGATGGCCCAGAGATGGCAAGAATGTGTGGATATCCTGCGACACTCAAAGCAGATGCATTCCCAACGATAAAGTCAACGAAATCACAAAGGTGAGTGTTGTTGATGTTACTTATGACTTATGTGCAAATCAGCACATGACTACCAGCTAATCGATGCTAACATGCTATTTACCGGCAATGACAGACATGGCACAGAGATGTATGGATAACCTGCAGATGCATTTCCAACGATAAAGTCAACCAAATCACACAGGTGAGTTTTGTTGATGTTGTTGACTTATGTGCTAATCAGACATATTTGGTCGCGGCATGACTGCCAGCTAATCGATGCTAACATGCTATTTAGGCTACCTGTATGTACATTTGAAACTATATTTACATCCGGCATTTCCCTCCACCCACATTTAATGCCAAACAAACACTTACCAATCGACTGATTTAAGTCACTCCAGTGTCAAGAGATGCAAAAGTCCCCTGTTTGGTTTTAACCGGTGATGCTACGACAGAGATGGCACAGAGATGGCAAGAATGTTTGGATAACCTGAGACACTCAAAGCCGATGCATTCGCAACGATAAAGTCAACGAAATCACAAAGGTGAGTTTTGTTGATGTTACTTATGACTTATGTGCTAATCAGACATATTTGGTCGCAGCATGACTGCCAGCTAATCGGTGCTAACATGCTATTTACCGGCAATGACAAACATGGCACAGAGATGTATGGATAACCTGCAGATGCATTCCCAACGATAAAGTCAACGAAATCACAAAGGTGAGTTGTGTTGATGTTGTTGACTTATGTGCTAATCAGACATATTTGGTCGCGGCATGACTCCCAGCTAATCGATGCTAACATGCTATTTAGGCTACCTGTATGTACATTTGAAACTATATTTACATCCAGCATTTCCCTCCAGCCACATTTAATGCCAAACAAGCACTTAGCAATCAACGGATTTAAGTTACTCCAGTGTCAAGAGATGCAAAAGTCCCCTGTTTGGTTTTTACCGGCGATGCTACGACAGAGATGGCACAGAGATGGCAAGAATGTGTGGATATCCTGCGACACTCAAAGCAGATGCATTCCCAACGATAAAGTCAACGAAATCACAAAGGTGAGTGTTGTTGATGTTACTTGTGACTTATGTGCTAATCAGACATATTTGGTCGCAACATGACTGCCAGGTAATCGATGCTAACATGCTATTTAGGCTAGCTGTATGTACATTTGTAGCTATATTTGCATCCAGCCTTTCCCTCCACCCACATTTAATGCCAAACAAACACTTACCAATCGACTGATTTAAGTTGCTCCAGTGTCAAGAGATGCAAAAGTCCCCTGTTTGGTTTTTACCGGAGATGCTACGACAGAGATGGCACAGAGATGGCAAGAATGTGTGGATATACTGCGACACTCAAAGCAGATGCATTCCCAACGATAAAGTCAACGTAATCACCTAGGGGAGTGTTGTTGATGTTACTTATGTGCTAATCAGACATATTTGGTCGCAGCATGACTGCCAGCTAATCGATGCTAACATGGTATTTACCGGCAATGACAGACATGGCACAGAGATGTATGGATGACCTGCAGATGCATTTCCAACGATAAAGTCAACCAAATCACAAAGGTGAGTTTTGTTGATGTTGTTGACTTATGTGCTAATCAGACATATTTGGTCGCGGTATGACTGCCAGCTAATCAATGCTTACATGCTATTTAGGCTAGCTGTATGTACATTTGAAACTATATTTACATCCAGCGTTTCCCTCCACCCACATTTAATGCCAAACAAACACTTACCAATCGACGGATTTAAGTTGATCCAGTGTCAATGCGAAGGTCCTGATCGGTTGGTCTGCACATTTTACCGGCGATGCTAACGCAAAGATGGCCAAATAGCGGTATTTTGGCAAATCTAGAAAATCCGTAGAATCAAATTTAAATCTTATTTCAAAGTCTTTTGAATTTCTTTTAAAATTTTTGTTCTGGAAAATCTAGAAGAAATAATGATTTGTCTTTGTTAGAAATATAGCTTGGTCCAATTTGTTATATATTCTAACAAAGTGCAGCTTGGATTTTAACCTATTTAAAACATGTCAGCCAAATTCTAAAATTAATTTTAATCAGGAAAAATGACTAATGATGTTCCATAAATTATTTTTTTTATTTTTTCAAAAATATTCGAATTAGCTAGTTTTTTTCCCTTTTTTTTTCAGTAGGATTTTGAATTTTACAGAGTCGGAATTTTCATTTTTTCTGTGTTTTCTCCTCTTTTGAACCAATCAAGTGTTCTTTTTATCATTTATTTTCTACAAAAAACCTTCCGGAAAGGCAAAAAAATGTACGACAGAATGACAGACAGAAATACATTTTATTGAAGTGTGTATCAAACTGGTAGCCCTTCGCATGAATCAGTAGCCAAGAATAGCTCTTGCTTTCAAAAAGGTTGCTGACCTCTGCTTTACGCTGATAACCCAGTTTATTTGATTGCTTCAAATCAAACATCAATAAATCACGAGGAAAGAGGATTGAGTTGTCCCTTTTGTGTCCTTGAGTCCAACTGGCCCTTTCAAGTTTGGGCACGGCTGTGAAAAAAACTGAAGCTGGCGGCGTTTCTGGATGTTGTTGATAAATGGCTATGGCTTTGCATAGTAGAGCTTTGACTTGCACTTACAGATGTAGCGACCAACTGTATTTAGTGACAGTGGTTTTCTGAAGTCTTCCTGAGCCCATGTGGTGATATCCTTTAGAGATTGATGTCGGTTTTTGATACAGTGCCGTCGAAGTTCAAGGTCATTTAATGTTGGTTTCCGGCTTACGCTTACGTGGAGGGATTTCTCCAGATTCTCCAAACCTTTTGATGATATTATGGAGCGTAGATGTTGAAATTCCTACATTTCTTGCAATTGCACTTTGAGAAATGTTGTTCTTAATCTGTTTGACTATTTGCTTTATTTGTTATGCCACTTTATTTAATGTAGTTAAATGTGTTACATATTTTTGTTTCCTGATATGTTCTTATTTCTTATTATTTTTTCCCCTTTAAATTAATAAATAAATACATTAATTGTTTGCTTGGGTTTAAAAATGAATAAATAGATAAATAGATAAAAAATAAGGATAATAATAATAGTAATAATAATAAAATAAAAATATTTAAATAAATATTAAATAAATAATTAAACAAACAAATGAATAGATAATGTGTTTGCTTGGATTTTAAAAAGAAATACATAGATAAATAAATAAAAGGCGTTAAATACATAAATAAAAATGGTGTTTGCTTGGGTTATTCACTTTTGAAAAAATACAAAAGTGTTTGCTTGGTATTTAAAAATAACTAACTAAATAAATAAATAAATACATTTTATAAAATAAAAAAGCCAAAAAAAGAGTGTTTGCTGTATTGAATCAATAAATAAATGAAAATGGTGTTTGTTTGCTTAAAATATTAAATAAATAAAAAAAATAAAAATGTTTGTTTGGGTAAAAAAAAGTTAATACATAACTAGATCAATAAAAATAAAAAAATATTAAAAAAAATTACTAAATTGTGTTTGCTCGGGTTCTTGTAAATATTAAATTCATTTGCTTTATTATTATCGTTTTATATATATTTTTTTACTTTAAATAAATAAATAAATTAATTAATAGATGAATTAATTGTTTGCTTGTATTTTTTTAAATATTAAATAAATAATGTGTTAAAAATTAATAGGTAAATTTAAAAAATAAAAATAAATAAAAATAATAAAAATAAAAACAATTAAAAATTATAATATTAATAAAAAAAGTAAAGAATATGTGTTTTTGTGAATAAATCAGTGGATTAATAACGGAATAAATCATTAGAAATATGCTTGTTTTGGTGTGGACTCTGGCGTCCAAACTCCCCCGCGGGCGACATGACCTCGGAGCGAAGGGGCTGGAGAGCAGCTTGTGACTGAATTATCCGTAAAAGAGGTCTGGCTGGGACCTGGCACTCCTCAGGAGGATGCGGAGATGCTCCCGTCCTCTGGCAGTCCTCACGCCTCGCTCATTCACGCCGCCATGAAAAGGAGTTTTTTTTTTTTTTTTTTTTCTTTTTGTTGTTGCCAGGCTGCAAAAGTGTCAAAGCATGCATCATTTTTCACCAGCGCTACGCTCTAAAGCTTCCCCCGAGGAACAGAAGCTCTCCGCTTGTTCGCCGGCATGAACTTCACTCAAGTGGACGCGGCACAGCGGGGATTGATTTGCAAGACAAACGCGGCAGAGTGCGCGCGAGGGAGTCGAGTGGCACAAAAAGGCCGTTTCGGGCCGGAGAAAGTCAGCATTATGCGCACGTCAAATCAATCAAAAACAAAAGAGAGTGCAAGACTTTGCCTCTTAGCACGTGACAAAGTTGGTGTCATAATCAGCAGCGCGGCGTTTGTCGGCGTCCAAGTCCGGGCAGAACACTCACCCGCGCTCCCTTCTCATGTTTCACATTCAAATATTTACATTTTGGAACATCTAATAGGTGCGTATCAGCTAGATGAGCAACCTTATCTTGGCGTGCTAACAGTTAGCATGTGCACAGCACCAAAATATTACAGTCCCATCGATATAAAGCTGCGGAATGAGCTGAAAAAGCTAGCATTTTGATGTTAGCATGCTAAGAGTTAGCACGCACAAAGTACCAAAACAAATGATTCAGGTGTATACCTGTGAAATGAGCTGAAAAAACTAGCATTTAAATGTTAGCGTGCGAACAGTTAGCATGTGAAAAGTACCAAAACAAATGATTCAGGTGTATACCTTTTGAAATGAGCTGAAAAAGCTAGCATTTTGCAGTTAGGGTGCTAATTAGCACGCACAAAGTAACAAAACAAATGATTCAGTTGTATACCTGTGAAATGAGCTGAAAACGCAGACATTTTAAGGTTAGCGTGCTAACAGTTAGCATGTACAAAGTACCAAAACAAATGATTCAGGTGTATACTTGCCAAATGAGCTGAAAAAGCCGACATTTTAATGTTAGCGTGCTAACAGTTCGCATGTACAAAGTATTAAAACATGTGATTCAGGTGTATACCTGCCAGATGAGCTAAAAAAACTAGCATTCCAAAGTTAGCGTGCTTGCAGTTAGCATGTGAAAAGTACCAAAACAAATGAATCAGGTGTATACCTGCAAAATGAGCTGAAAAAACTAGCATTGTAAAGTTAGCATGCTAACAGTTAGCATGCAAAAAGTACACAAAAAAATGATTCAGGTGTATACCTGTGAAATGAGCTGAAAAAGCTGGCATTTTATTGTTAGCATGCTAACAGTTAGCACGTACAAAGTACTAAAACATGATTCCGGTGTATACCTGCCAAATGAGCTGAAAACGCCAACATTTTAATGGTAGCGTGCTAACAATTAGCATGTGAAAAGTATCAAAACAAATGATTTAAGGTGTATACCTTTTTTGAAATAGGCTGAAAAAGCTAGCATTCTAATAGCGTGCAAACAGTTGGCATGTACAAAGTACCAAAACAATTGATTCAGGTGTATACCTGTGAAATGAGCTGAAAACGCCGACATTTTAATGTTAGCGTGCTAACAGTTAGCATGTACAAAGGACTAAAACATATGATTCAGGTGTATACCTGTGAAATGAGCTGAAAAAGCTAGCATTTTAATGGTAGCGTGCTAACAATTAGCATGTGAAATGTACCCAAAAAAATTATTCAGGTGTATACCTTTTGAAATAGGCTGAAAAAGCTAGCATTCTAATGGTAGCGTGCAAACAGTTGGCAAGTGCAAAGAACCAAAACAAATGATTCAGGTGTATACCTGTGAAATGAGCTGAAAAAGCTAGCATTTTAATGTTAGCATGCTAACAGTTAGCACGCACAAAGTACCAAAACAAATGATTCCGGTGTATACCTGTGAAATGAGCTGAAAAAGCTAGCATTTTAATGGTAGCGTGCTAACAATTAGCATGTGAAATGTACCCCAAAAAATTATTCAGGTGTATACCTTTTGAAATGGGCTGAAAAAGCTAGCATTCTAATGGTAGCGTGCAAACAGTTGGCAAGTGCAAAGAACCAAAACAAATGATTCAGGTGTATACCTTTTGAAATGAGCTGAAAAAGCTAGCATTTTTCAGTTAGCGTGCTAATTAGCACGCACAAAGTACCAAAACAAATGATTCAGTTGTATACCTGTGAAATGAGCTGAAAACGCAGACATTTTAAGGTTAGCGTGCTAACAGTTAGCATGTACAAAGTACCAAAACAAATGATTCAGGTGTATACTTGCCAAATGAGCTGAAAAAGCCGACCTTTTAATGTTAGCGTGCTAACAGTTAGCATGTATAAAGTATTAAAACATGTGATTCAGGTGTATACCTGCCAGATGAGCTAAAAAAACTAGCATTCTAAAGTTAGCGTGCTTGCTGTTAGCATGTGAAAAGTACCAAAACAAATGAATCAGGTGTATACCTGCAAAATGAGCTGAAAAAACTAGCATTGTAAAGTTAGCATGCTAACAGTTAGCATGCAAAAAGTAGACAAAAAAATGATTCAGGTGTATACCTGTGAAATGAGCTGAAAAAGCTGGCATTTTATTGTTAGCATGCTAACAGTTAGCACGTACAAAGTACTAAAACATGATTCCGGTGTATACCTGCCAAATGAGCTGAAAACCCCAACATTTTAATGGTAGCGTGCTAACAATTAGCATGTGAAAAGTATCAAAACAAATGATTTAAGGTGTATACCTTTTTGAAATAGGCTGAAAAAGTTAGCATTCTAATAGCGTGCAAACAGTTGGCATGTACAAAGTACCAAAACAATTGATTCAGGTGTATACCTGTAAAATGAGCTGAAAACGCCGACATTTTAATGTTAGCGTGCTAACAGTTAGCATGTACAAAGTACTAAAACATATGATTCCGGTGTATACCTGTGAAATGAGCTGAAAAAGCTAGCATTTTAATGGTAGCGTGCTAACAATTAGCATGTGAAATGTACCAAAAAATATTATTCAGGTGTATACCTTTTGAAATAGGCTGAAAAAGCTAGCATTCTAATGGTAGCGTGCAAACAGTTGGCAAGTGCAAAGAACCAAAACAAATGATTCAGGTGTATACCGGTGAAATGAGCTGAAAAAGCTAGCATTTTAATGTTAGCATGCTAACAGTTAGCACGCACAAAGTACCAAAACAAATGATTCAGGTGTATACCTGTGAAATGAGCTGAAAACGCCGACATTTTAATGTTAACGTGCTAACAGTTAGCATGTACAAAGTACTAAAACATCTGATTCCGGTGTATACCTGTGAAATGAGCTGAAAAAGCTAGCATTTTAATGGTAGCGTGCTAACAAATAGCATGTGAAATGAACACCAAAAAATTATTCAGGTGTATACCTTTTGAAATAGGCTGAAAAAGCTAGCATTCTAATGGTAGCGTGCAAACAGTTGGCAAGTGCAAAGTACCAAAACAAATGATTCAGGTGTATACCTTTTTGAAATGAGCTGAAAAAGCTAGCATTTTTCAGTTAGCGTGCTAATTAGCACGCACAAAGTACCAAAACAAATGATTCAGTTGTATACCTGTGAAATGAGCTGAAAACGCAGACATTTTAAGGTTAGCGTGCTAACAGTTAGCATGTACAAAGTACCAAAACAAATGATTCAGGTGTATACTTGCCAAATGAGCTGAAAAAGCCGACCTTTTAATGTTAGCGTGCTAACAGTTAGCATGTATAAAGTATTAAAACATGTGATTCAGGTGTATACCTGCCAGATGAGCTGAAAAAGCTAGCATTTTAATGTTAGCGTGCTAACAGTTAGCATGTACAAAGTACTAAAACATATGATTTAGGTGTACGCCTGCCAAATGAGCTGAAAAAAATAGCATTCTAATGTTAGCGTGCGAACAGTTAGCACGTGAAAAGTACCAAAACAAATGAATCAGGGGTACATCTGTGAAATGAGCTGAAAAAGCTGGCATTTTATTGTTAGCGTGCTAACAGTTACCACGCACAAAGTACCAAAACAAATGATTCAGGTGTATACCTTTTGAAATAGGCTGAAAAAGCTGGCATTGTAATGTTAGCGTGCTAACAGGCTGCACACACAAAGTACCAAACAAATGACTCAGGTGTATACCTGTGAAATGAGCTGAAAAAGCTGGCATTTTATTGTTAGCGTGCTAACAGTTAGCACACACAAAGTACCAAAACAAATCATTCAGGTGTATACCTGCCAAATGAGCTGAAAAAGCTAGCATTTCAGTGTTAGCAGGCTAACAGTTAGCACGCACAAAGTACCAAAACAAATGATTCAGGTGTATATCTGTGAAATTAGCTGAAAAAGCTAGCATTTTAATGTTAGCGTGCTAACAGTTAGCATGTACAAAGTACTAAAACATAGGAGGCCACGGGGAAGACCCAGGACACGTTGGGAAGACTATGTCTCCCGGCTGGTCTGGGATCCCCCGGGAAGAGCTGGACGAAGTGGCTGGGGAGAGGGAAGTCTGGGTTTCCCTGCTTAGGCTGCTGCCCCGCGACCCGACCTCAGATAAGCAGAAGAAGATGGATCAATGGATGGAAAATAAAAATATAAAAGATAAAAAATTTATAAAAATGTTAAAATAAAAACATAAGAAAATAAAATATAAAAATATAATAAATAAATACAAATAAAAAATAAATAAATAAAATAAAAACATAAAAAATAATTGAAAAATAAATATATAAAAATAAAAATAAATACAATTAAATAAATAAATACAAATAAATAAATAATAAAAAACATTAAAAAAATAAAGTACCGAAATATATGATTCGTACGGTTGTTGGAATAAAATCTATTCTGAATCCATTTAAAACGTTCACGAACCAAAATAGGAACTTATCCGACCTGCAATCTCTTTTAAAAAGGTTTCATTTAAGCATTTACGCAAAAATTTGTAGTCTGAGAATCGGGGAATCTGTCGGATAATCAATTCTAAATGCAATTGCCACCCCTAGAATCGGAATCAAATGAACTCTAATGATTCAGCTATAGAAAAAGAGCAAAAAAAAAAAAAAAAAAATCATGCTAACATTAGCATGCTAACGTTAGCATGCTAATTTTTTATTTTTTATTTTTTTAGCTCTTTTTCTATACCTTTTTTTTTCCTATACTTTTTAATCGTGCTAACTTTTTATTGGTCCAACTTTCACAAGTGCAGTGAAATTCTACGTGTTTGCGTTTCCCTGGAGCTGCTGGCCGCAGCCGTCGCCGCGGCAACCAGCCCCGGTATATTTTACAGCCTGTTGAGCGGGCCCAGTAGGGTTCCTGGGTCCGGGTCCGCTGGCCTCCTTTCAGGGAGAAGAGGACCAGTGACGGCGGCTCCTTCATTCTTTTCTTTTTTTTACTGCGCCGCCCGTAAAAAGGCGGCGACTGGTTGCGGACGACTTCCTGCCGAGTGGCAGCGCTCCTCACTAATTCTCTAATTGGCCACCAGCCTCTCGGAAGCAGGGGAAAAACGCCTTTAGCATGCTAGCTTTGGGGCACATTTCCGCTAGCGTGATAAAATGTTAGCATGCTAGCATTTTACTAGCATTAGCAAGTAGCAATGTTTGGACTTGGAATGGTCGGAATTAGTTAAAAAATGTCATTTTCGATATGAAAAAAAGTCCTGGAAATTTTAGAATTTTTTTGGGAAAACAGAGAAAAGTGGTAGCATGTGTGGCATACATTTGTGGTAGCGTTTGTAAAAAGAACTGTATAAAAGCAGCGACAAATGTGAGTTAGGCACAAATGTATGAAAGTAGTGATGAATTCACACACTTGTCGGAGCTTTCACACATTTGTGGTAGCATTTATACATTTGTGGTAGCATTTATACATTTGTGGTAGCGTTTCTACAAAAAACGTGTAAAACCAGTGACACGTGTTAAAGTTAGGCACAAATGTATAAAAGTGGCGATGAATTGACATGTTTGTCGGCCTTTACACACATTTGTGGTAGCGTTTATACATGTGTGGTAGCGTTCATAAATTTGTGGTATCGTTTTTAGAAAAACGATGTAAAAGCTGTGACAATTGTGTGTAAGTTAGGCACAAATGTAAAAAAGTGGCGATGAATTGAGAAACTCGTCGGATCTTTCACACATTTGTGGTAGCATTTATACATTTGTGGTAGCGTTTATACACAAACTGTAAAGGCAGCAACAAATGTGTGTAAGTTAGGCACAAATGTGTGAAAGTGGCGATGAATTCACACACTTGTCGGAGCTTTCACACATTTGTGGTAGCATTTATACATTTGTGGTAGCGTTTCTACAAAAAACGTGTAAAACCAGTGACAAATGTGTTAAAGTTAGGCACAAATGTATAAAAGTGGCGATGAATTGAGAAACTCGTCGGATCTTTCACACATTTGTGGTAGCATTTATACATTTGTGGTAGCGTTTATACACAAACTGTAAAGGCAGCAACAAATGTGTGTAAGTTAGGCACAAATGTGTGAAAGTGGCGATGAATTGACACACTTGTCGGAGCTTTCACACATTTGTGGTAGCATTTATACATTTGTGGTAGCGTTTATACATTTGTGGTAGCGTTTCTACACAAACTGTGTGAAACCAGCGACGTGTGTAAGTTAGTCACAAATGTATAAAAGTAGGATTAATTGACACAGTTGTCGGAGCTTTCACACATTTGTGGTAGCGTTTATACATTTGTGGTAGCATTTATACAAAAACTGTAAATGCTGCGACAAATGTGTGTAAGTTAGGCACAAATATGTGAAAGTGGCGATGAATTGACACACTTGTCGGCGTTTACACACATTTGTGGTAGCGTTTATACATGTGTGGTAGCGTTCATAAATCTGTGGTAGCGTTTTTAGAAAAACGATGTAAAGGCTGTGACAATTGTGTGTAAGTTAGGCACAAATGTAAAAAAGTGGCGATGACTTAAGAAACTCGTTGGAGCTTTCACACATTTGTGGTAGCGTTTATATATTTGTGGTAGCGTTTCTGCACAAACTGTTTAAAAGCAGAGACAAATGTGTGTAAGCTAGGCACAAATGTATAAAAGTGGCAATGAATTCACACACTTTTCGGAGCTTTCAGACTTTTGTGGTAGCATTTATAAATTTTTGGTAGCGTTGATACATTTTTGGTAGCGTTTATACAAAAAATGTGTAAAACCAGCAACAAATGTGTTTAAGTTAGGCACAAATGTATAAAAGTGGCGATGAATTGACAGGTTCTTCGGCATTTACACACATTTGAGGTAGCGTTTATACATGTGTGGTAGCGTTCATAAATTTGTGGTATCGTTTTTAGAAAAACGATGTAAAAGCTGTGACAATTGTGTGTAAGTTAGGCACAAATGTAAAAAAGGTGGCGATGAATTGAGAAACTCGTCGGAGCTTTCACACATTTGTGGTAGCGTTTATACATTTGTGGTAGCATTTATACATGTGTGGTAGGGTTTACACATTTGTGGTAGCATTTTTCGAAAAAAGATGTAAAAGTTGTGACAAATGTGTGTAGGTTAGGCACAAATGTATAAAAGTGGCGATGAATTGACACACTTGTCGGCGTTTTCACACATTTGTGGTAGCGTTTATACATTTGTGGTAGCGTTTATACAAAAACTGTGTAAAAGCAGCGACAGATGTGTGTAAGTTAGGCACAAATGTATTAAAGTGGCGATGAATTGACACACTTGTCGGCGATTTCACACATTTGTGGTAGCGTTTATACATTTGTGGTAGCGTTTATACAAAAACTGTGTAAAAGCAGCGACAGATGTGTGTAAGTTAGGCACAAATGTATTAAAGTGGCGATGAATTGACACACTTGTCGGCGATTTCACACATTTGTGTTGGCGTTTATACATTGTGGTAGCGTTCATACATTTGTGGTAGCGTTTTTAGAAACATGGTTTAAAAGCTGTGGCAATTGTGTGTAAGTTAGGCACAAATGTATAAAAGTGGCGATGAATTGACACACTTGTCGGAGCTTTCACACATTTGTGGTAGCATTTATACATTTGTGGTAGCATTTATACATGTGTGGTAGGGTTTACACATTTGTGGTAGCATTTTTCAAAAAAAGATGTAAAAGTTGTGACAAATGTGTGTAAGTTAGGCACAAATGTATAAAAGTGGCGATGAATTGACATGTTTGTCGGCGTTTTCACACATTTGTGGTAGCGTTTATACACAAACTGTGTAAAAGCTGTGACAATTGTGTGTAAGTTAGGCACAAATGTATAAAAGTGGC
This sequence comes from Nerophis ophidion, assembly GCF_033978795.1. Classification (NCBI taxonomy): domain Eukaryota; kingdom Metazoa; phylum Chordata; class Actinopteri; order Syngnathiformes; family Syngnathidae; genus Nerophis; species Nerophis ophidion. The sequence continues at coordinate 26,258,062 of NC_084638.1, read as the reverse complement.
GATGAATTGACACACTCGTCAGAGCGTTCACAGATTTGTGGTGGCATTTATACATTTGTGGTAGCGTTTATACATTTGTGGTAGCGTTTCTACACAAACTGTGTGAAACCAGCGACAAATGTGTGTAAGTTAGTCACAAATATATAAAAGTAGGATTAATTGACACACTTGTCGGAGCTTTCACACATTTGTGGTAGCATTTATACATTTGTGGTAGCATTTATACAAAAACTGTAAATGCTGCGACAAATGTGTTTAAGTTAGGCACAAATGTGTGAAAGTGGCGATGAATTGACACACTTGTCGGCGTTTTCACACATTTGTGGTAGCATTTATACATTTGTGGTAGCATTTATACAAAAACTGTGTAAAAGCTGTGACAAATGTGTTTAAGTTAGGCACAAATGTAATAAAAGTGGCGATGAATTGACACACTTGTCGGCGTTTTCACACATTTGTGGTAGCATTTATACATGTGTGGTAGCGTTCATAAATCTGTTGTAGCGTTTTTAGAAAAACGATGTAAAGGCTGTGACAATTGTGTGTAAGTTCGGCACAAATGTAAAAAAGTGGCGATGAATTGAGAAACTCGTCGGAGCTTTCACACATTTGTGGTAGCCTTTATATATTTGTGGTAGCGTTTTTAGAAAAATGGTGTAAAAGCAGTGACAAATGTGTGTAAGTTAGGCACAAATGTATAAAAGTGGCGGTGAATTGATACGTTTGTCTGCATTTTCACACATTTGTGGTAGCGTTTATACTTGTGTAGTAGCATTTATACATTTGTCGTAGTATTTACACATTCGTGTTAGCGTTTCTACAAAAACTGTGTATAATTGTGACGTGTGCAATTTAGGCACAAAGAGTGGCGACGAATTGCACACTCTCATCTGACTTTTTACATATTTGTGGTAACGTTTTTACATTTAGGGTAGCGTTTATACATTTGTGGTAGTGTTTACACATTTGTGGTAGCGTTTTTAGAAAAAAGATGTAAAAGTTGTGACAAATGTGTGTAAGTTAGGCACAAATGTATAAAAGTGGCGATGAATTGACACTCGTCAGAGCGTTCACAGATTTGTGTTAGCGTTTATACATTTGTGGTAGCGTTTGTACACAAACTGTAAGAGCTGTGACAAATGTGTGTAAGTTAGGCACAAATGTGTGAAAGTGGCGATGAATTGACACACTTGTCGGAGCTTTCAGACTTTTGTGGTGGCGTTTATACATTTGTGGTAGCGTTTATACATTTGTGGTAGCATTTCTACACAAACTGTGTGAAACCAGCGACACGTGTGTAAGTTAGTCACAAATGTATAAAAGTAGGATTAATTGACACACTTGTCGGAGCTTTCACACATTTGTGGTAGCATTTATACATTTGTGGTAGCATTTATACAAAAACTGTGTAAAAGCTGTGACAAATGTGTGTAAGTTAGGCACAAATGTGTGAAGGTGGCGATGAATTGACACACTTGTCGGAGCTTTCACACATTTGTGGTAGCGTTTATACATTTGTGGTAGCATTTATACAAAAACTGTAAATGCTGCGACAAATGTGTTTGAGTTAGGCACAAATGTATAAAAGTGGCGATGAATTGACATGTTTGTCGGCATTTACACACATTTGTGGTAGCATTTATACATGTGTGGTAGCGTTCATAAATCTGTGGTAGCGTTTTTAGAAAAACAATGTAAAGGCTGTGACAATTGTGTGTAAGTTAGGCAGAAATGTAAAAAAGTGGCGATGAATTGAGAAACTGGTCGGAGCTTTCACACATTTGTGGTAGCGTTTATATATTTGTGGTAGCGTTTCTGCACAAACTGTGTAAAAGCAGAGACAAATGTGTGTAAGTTAGGCACAAATGTATAAAAGTGGCGATGAATTCACACACTTTTCGGAGCTTTCAGACTTTTGTGGTAGCATTCATACATTTGTGGTAGCGTTTATACATTTTTGGTAGCGTTTATACAAAAAATGTGTAAAATCAGCGACAAATGTGTTTAAGTTAGGCACAAATGTATAAAAGTGGCGATGAATTGACATGTTCGTCGGCATTTACACACCTTTGTGGTAGCATTTATACATGTGTGGTAGCATTCATAAATTTGTGGTAGCGTTTTTAGAAAAACGATGTAAAAGCTGTGACAAATGTGTGTAAGTTAGGCACATATGTATAAAAGTGGTGATGAATTGACACACTTGTCGGAGCTTTCACACATTTGTGTTAGCGTTTATACATTTGTGGTAGCGTTTCTACAAAAACTGTGTAAAAGCTGCGACAAATGTGTGTAAGTTAGGCAAAAATGTATAAAAATGGCGATGAATTGACACACTTGTCGGCGTTTTCACACATTTGTGTTAGCGTTTATACATTTTTGGTAGTGTTAATACATTTGTGGTAGCGTTTTTAGAAACATGGTGTAAAAGCTGTGCCAATTGTGTGTAAGTTAGGCACAAATGTATAAAAGTGGTGATGAATTGACACACTTGTCGGAGCATTCACACATCTGTGTTAGCGTTTATACATTTGTGGTAGCATTTATACATGTGTGGTAGTGTTTACACATTTGTGGTAGCGTTTTTAGAAAAAAGATGTACAAGTTGTGACAAATGTGTGTAAGTTAGGCACAAATGTATAAAAGTGGCGATGAAATAACATGTTTGTCGCCGTTTTCACACATTTGTGGTAGCATTTACACGTTTGTGGTAGCGTTTATACATTTGTGGTAGCGTTTATACACAAACTGTAAAAGCTGTGACACTTGTGTGTAAGTTAGGCACAAATGTATAAAAGTGGTGATGAATTGACACACTTGTCGGAGCTTTCACACATTTGTGTTAGCGTTTATACATTTGTGGTAGCGTTTATACAAAAACTGTGTAAAAGCTGCGACAAATGTGTGTAAGTTAGGCACAAATGTATAAAAGTGGCGATGAATTGACACACTTGTCGGCGTTTTCACACATTTGTGTTAGCATTTACACATTTGTGGGAGCGTTTATTTATTTGTGGTAGTGTTTATACAAAAATTGTGTAAGTTAGGCACAAATGTATGAAAGTGATGATGACTTGACTTACACTTGTCAGAGCTTTCATACATTTGTGGTAGCATTCATACCTTTGCAGTAGCGATTATACATTTGTGGTAGCGTTTCTACAAAAACTGTGTAAAAGCTGCGACAAATGTGTGTAAGTTAGGCACAAATGTAATAAATATGGCGATGAATTGACACACTTGTCGGCGTTTTCACACATTTGTCGTAGCGTTTATACATGTGTGGTAGCGTTTATACATTTGTGGTAGCGTTTCTACAAAAACTGTGTAAAAGCAGTGACAAATTTGCGTAAGTTAGGCACAAATGTATAAAAGTGGCGATGAATTGACACACTTGTCGGCGTTTTCACACATTTGTCGTAGCGTTTATACATGTGTGGTAGCGTTTTTACATTAGTGGTAGCGTTTCTACAAAAATTGTGTAAAAGCTATGACAAATGTGTAAGTTTGTTAAAAATGTACAAAAGTAGTGATGAATTGACACACTCTTGCCGGTGCTTTCACACATTTGTGGTAGCATTTATATATTTTTGTTAGCATTTACACATTTGTGGTGGCGTTTATTTATTTGTGGTAGTGTTTATACAAAAAGTGTGTAAGTTAGGCACAAATGTATGAAAGTGATGATGACTTGACTTACACTTCTCAGAGCTTTCATACATTTGTGGTAGCATTCATACCTTTGCAGTAGCGATTATACATTTGTGGTAGCGTTTCTACAAAAACTGTGTAAAAGCAGTGACAAATTTGCGTAAGTTAGGCAGAAATGTGTGAAAGTGGCGATGAATTGACACACTTGTAGGAGCGTTCACACATTTGTGGTAGCGTTTATACATTTGTGGTAGCGTTTTTACATTTGTGGTAGCGTTTATACAAAAACTGTGTAAAAGCCGCGACAAATGTGTGTAAGTTAGGCACAAATGTAATAAAAGTGGCGATGAATTGACACACTTGTTGGCGTTTTCACACATTTGTGGTAGCGTTTATACATTTGTGGTAGCGTTTATACATTTGTGGTAGCGTTTCTACAAAAACTGTGTAAAAGCAGTGACAAATTTGCGTAAGTTAGGCACAAATGTATAAAAGTGGCGATGAATTGACACACTTGTCGGCGTTTTCACACATTTGTCGTAGCGTTTATACATGTGTGGTAGCGTTTTTACATTAGTGGTAGCGTTTCTACAAAAATTGTGTAAAAGCTATGACAAATGTGTAAGTTTGTTAAAAATGTACAAAAGTAGTGATGAATTGACACACTCTTGCCGGTGCTTTCACACATTTGTGGTAGCATTTATATATTTTTGTTAGCATTTACACATTTGTGGTGGCGTTTATTTATTTGTGGTAGTGTTTATACAAAAAGTGTGTAAGTTAGGCACAAATGTATGAAAGTGATGATGACTTGACTTACACTTCTCAGAGCTTTCATACATTTGTGGTAGCATTCATACCTTTGCAGTAGCGATTATACATTTGTGGTAGCGTTTCTACAAAAACTGTGTAAAAGCAGTGACAAATTTGCGTAAGTTAGGCAGAAATGTGTGAAAGTGGCGATGAATTGACACACTTGTAGGAGCGTTCACACATTTGTGGTAGCGTTTATACATTTGTGGTAGCGTTTTTACATTTGTGGTAGCGTTTATACAAAAACTGTGTAAAAGCCGCGACAAATGTGTGTAAGTTAGGCACAAATGTAATAAAAGTGGCGATGAATTGACACACTTGTTGGCGTTTTCACACATTTGTGGTAGCGTTTATACATTTATGGTAGCGTTTATACAAAAACTGTATAAAAGCTGCGACAAATGTGTGTAAGTTAGGCACAAATGTATAAAAGTGGTGATGAATTGACACACTCTCGTTGGAGCTTTCACACATTTGTGATAGCGTTTATACATTTTTGGTAGCTTTTACACATTTGTGGTAGCTAGATAGATAGTACTTTATAGCGTACGTAGCATACATTTGTGGTAGCGTTTTTGGAAACATGGTGTAAAAGCTGCGACAAAGGTGTGTAAGTTAGGCACAAATGTATAAAAGTGGCGATGAATTGACACACTTGTCGGCGTCTTCACACATTTGTGGTAGCATTTATACATTTGTGGTAGCATTTATACAAAAACTGTAAAAGCTGCGACAAATGTGTGTAAGTTAGGCACAAATGTTTGAAAGTGGCGGTGAATTGACACGTTCGTCGGCATTTTCACACATTTTTTGGTGGGGTTTATACATTTGTGGTAGCATTTATACATTTGTGGTAGCGTTTATACATTTTTGGTAGCTTTAATACATTTGTGGTAGCGTTTTTACAAAAAATGTGTAAAAGCTTCGACAAATGTGTTTAAGTTAGGCACAAATGGATGAAAGTGGCGATGAATTGACATGTTCATCAGCGTTTTCACACTTTTGTGGTAGCGTTTATACATGTGTGATAGCGTTTTTAGAAAAATTATGTGAAAGTTGTGACAAATGTGTGTAAGTTAGGCACAAATGTATAAAAGTGGTGATGAATTGACACACTTTTCACACATTTGTGGTAGCGATTTTACATTTGTGGTAGCGTTTATACAAAAACTGTGTAAAAGCTGCGACAAATGTGTGTAAGCTAGGCACAAATGTTTGAAAGTGGCGGTGAATTTACACGTTCGCCGGCATTCTCACACATTTTTGGTAACGTTTATACAAGTGTGGTAGCATTTATACATTTGTGGTAGCGTTTGTACATTTTTGGTAGCTTTAATACATTTGTGGTAGCGTTTTTACAAAAAATGTATAAAAGCTGCGACAAATGTGTGTAAGTTAGGCACAAATGGATGAAAGTGGCGATGAATTTCACACATTTGTGGTAGCATTTATACATTTGTGGTAGCAATTTTACATTTGTGGTAGCGTTTATACAAAAACTGTGTAAAAGCTGCGACAAATGTGTGTAAGTTAGGCACAAATGTATAAAAGTGGCGATGAATTGACACACCTGTAGGCGTTTTCACACATGTGTGGTAGCATTTATACATTTGTGGTAGCATTTATACATGTGTGGTAGCGTTTATACAAAAAACTGTGTAAAAGCTGCCACAAATGCGTTTGGCGGACAGCGAAAACTGTTCCATTGTGTTTAGCAAAGAGTGCAGCAGGAATGGCCTTTTCCCTTGGCTCTCGTGTTGCTAAAGCAGGCGGGGACCCCCTGCTGGGCCACAGAGTCCTCCCGCCTCACTTGACTTCTTGGACCGGGGCGGCAGACAAGCCTTTAATCAATTACTCAATTATGTGTGCCAACTGCGGCGATATGAGCCTTTCATTAGCCTGCTAACTTAACATTAGCAGTTTTAATCCGTGACAAGTTGACCAGGCGGTGAAAACTGATCCACGAAGGTTAAACAGAGGAGATCCAAGTGCCAAATGAGTTGAAAGTCCAAGAAAAAACCAAAAGTGCTAACCCTTCCAACAGAGAGTGTTTGGGCCGAGGCAAGTCAATTAAAAAATGGAGTGTTAGCGACTTAAAGGTAGCAACACCCAATACGACATTCAGTTTCAATGGAAAGTGTGTATGAATACGTGATAGCGGAACCGAAACCCGGACAGTTAGCACTCTAACTGTCTGACTCTTTGGTGTATACCAGGAAAATTAGCGGGAAACAAAAAAAGATAGCAATGTTAATGTTAGCATGCTAACTGTTAGCATGCACAAATGATAAAAAAAACCCTGCGAAATTAGTTACTAAAAAGTTAGTCTGCAGGTGTTGGGAGACACGATATCTTGGGTCTTCCCCGTGGTCTCTGTCTTCTTCCTTCTGTGCAACCTCAGATGTCCAACTTGGTGTAGCCGTAACCGCATCTCTGGTCCTAGGTGGAAGAAGCTGGCTTCCGTCCGCCAAGTCCCACGTTTTCATTGATGACCCAAAGCGACCGACCTCAGTCCGTAGACGGTTCTACGTGGTTGCTTGTCTCCTCCGCTGGCACCATCTTCTGGATCCCAAGTGTAGCGGTGGACTCAGGAGAGCCCGGCCCGTGGTCTCCTACCGGTCAAATGTGCCTATGGAGGTCTTGCACCTCCGGGTTCTTCAGACCACCAATCGGGAGAGTTCATCCTGTGGTCTCCAACCAGTCAAATGTGTCTGTGGAGGTCTTGCACCTCCGGGTTCTTTGGACCACCAATCGGGAGGGCCCGGCCCGTGGTCTCCAACCAGTGGAATGTGCCTGTGGTTGTTCTCGCACCTCCGGGTTCTTCGGACCAACAATCTCGAGGGCCCGGCCTGTGGTCTTCTACCAGTGGAATGTGCCTGCGGAAGTCTTGCATCTCCGGGTTCTTAGGACCACCAATCAGGAGAGACCGGCCCGTGGTCTCCTACCGGTCGAATGTCTGTGGAGGTCTTGCACCTCCGGGTTCTTTGGACTACCAATCGGGAGGGCCCAGCCTGTGGTCTCCTACCGGTCGAATGTGACTGCAGAGGTCTTGCACCTCCGGTTTCTTTGGACCACCAATCCGGAGAGCCCGGCCTGTGGTCTCCTACCGAACAAATGTGTCTGCGAAGGTCTTGCACCTCCAGGTTCTTTGGACCACCAATCGGGAGGGCCCTTCCTGTGGTCTCTAACCGGTCGAATGTGTCTGTGGAGGTCTTGCACCTCCGGGTTCTTTGGACCACCAATCGGGAGGGACCGGCCCGTGGTCTCCAAACAGTGGAATGTGCCTGTGGTTGTTCTCGCACCTCCGGGTTCTTCGGACCAACAATCTCGAGGGCCCGGCCTGTGGTCTTCTACCAGTGGAATGTGCCTGCGGAAGTCTTGCATCTCCGGGTTCTTAGGACCACCAATCAGGAGAGCCCGGCCCGTGGTCTCCTACCGGTCGAATGTCTGTGGAGGTCTTGCACCTCCGGGTTTTTTGGACCACCAATCGGGAGGGCCCAGCCTGTGGTCTCCTACCGGTCGAATGTGACTGCAGAGGTCTTGCACCTCCGGTTTCTTAGGACCATCAATCGGGAGAGCCTGGCCCGTGGTCTCCAACCGGTCAAATGTGGACCACCAATCCGGAGAGCCTGTGGTCTCCTACCGAACAAATGTGTCTGCGAAGGTCTTGCACCTCCAGGTTCTTTGGACCACCAATCGGGAGGGCCCGTCCTGTGGTCTCTAACCGGTCGAATGTGTCTGTGGAGGTCTTGCACCTCCGGGTTCTTTGGACCACCAATCGGGAGGGACCGGCCCGTGGTCTCCAACCGGTCGAATGTGTCTGCAGAGGTCTTGCACCTCCGGGTTCTTAGGACCATCAATCGGGAGAGCCTGGCCCGTGGTCTCCAACCGGTCAAAAGTGCCTGTGGAGGTCTTGCATCTCCGGGTTCTTTGGACCACCAACATTCCGCTTATGTATAAAATGTGTGTGAATGCTAAAACGTTGCAGGGGGGATAAGAGAGAGCATGCTATCCAGATAGTATCGTTAGACAAAATGTTTTTTTTTCCTGCAAAAAGGAACAAAATGATCTAGCATGCTAACATGCTAACATTAGCATGCTCATTAATTTTTGGGGAAAAAAACATCCTAGAAAGGTGGAGATTCTTTTAGAAATCACTAAAAATGGTATCACGTGTGTCTAATTAACACTTAGAAAAGCCAAACAGATTCGATGAAAAATGTGGGAGGAGAACGCGGACAAACTAGAAAATTCCATTTATGTATAAAATGCGTGTGAATGCTGAAATGTTGCAGGGGGAATAACAGAGAGCATGCTATCCAGATAGTATCGCTCGACAAATGTTTTTTTCCTGTAAAGAGGAACAAAATAATCTAGCATGCTAACATGCTAACATTAGCATGCTCATTCATTTTGGGGGAAAAAACATCCTAGAAAGGTGGGGATTTTTTAGAAATAACTAAAAATGGTATCATGTGTGTCTAATTAACACTTAGAAAAGCCAAACAGATTGTGCGTGTTCTGCTCCCACATTTTTCATCCAAACCAAAAAACCAGAAAATTCCATTTATGTATAAAATGCATGTGAATGCTGAAACGTTGCAGGGGGAATAGCAGTTAGCATGCTATCCAGATAGTATCGTTAGACAAAATGTTTTTTTTCCTGCAAAAAGGAACAAAATGATCTAGCATGCTAACATGCTAACATTAGCATGCTCATTAATTTTGGGGGAAAAAAACATCCTAGAAAGGTGGAGATTCTTTTAGAAATCACTAAAAATGGTATCATGTGTGTCTAATTAACACTTAGAAAAGCCAAACAGATTGGATGAAAAATGTGGGAGGAGAACGCGGACAAACTAGAAAATTCCATTTATGTATAAAATGCGTGTGAATGCTGAAATGTTGCAGGGGGAATAACAGAGAGCATGCTATCCAGATAGTATCGCTCGACAAATGTTTTTTTCCTGTAAAGAGGAACAAAATAATCTAGCATGCTAACACGCTAACATTAGCATGCTCATTCATTTTGGGGGAAAAAACATCCTAGAAAGGTGGGGATTTTTTAGAAATAACTAAAAATGGTATCATGTGTGTCTAATTAACACTTAGAAAAGCCAAACAGATTGTGCGTGTTCTGCTCCCACATTTTTCATCCAAACCAAAAAACCAGAAAATTCCATTTATGTATAAAATGCATGTGAATGCTGAAACGTTGCAGGGGGAATAGCAGTTAGCATGCTATCCAGATAGTATCGTTAGACAAAAATTGTTTTTCCTGCAAAAAGGAACAAAATAATCTAGCATGCTAACATGCTAACATTAGCATGCTCATTAATTTTGGGGAAAATAAACATCCTAGAAAGGTGGGGATTTTTTTTAGAAATCACTAAAAATGGTATCATGTGTGTCTAATTAACACTTAGAAAAGCCAAACAGATTGGATGAAAAATGTGGGAGGAGAACGCGGACAAACTAGAAAATTCCATTTATGTATAAAATGCGTGTGAATGCTGAAATGTTGCAGGGGGAATAACAGAGAGCATGCTATTCAGATAGTATCGCTCGACAAATGTTTTTTTCCTGTAAAGAGGAACAAAATAATCTAGCATGCTAACATGCTAACATTAGCATGCTCATTCATTTTGGGGGAAAAAACATCCTAGAAAGGTGGGGATTTTTTAGAAATAACTAAAAATGGTATCATGTGTGTCTAATTAACACTTAGAAAAGCCAAACAGATTGTGCGTGTTCTGCTCCCACATTTTTCATCCAAACCAAAAAACCAGAAAATTCCATTTATGTATAAAATGCATGTGAATGCTGAAACGTTGCAGGGGGAATAGCAGTTAGCATGCTATCCAGATAGTATCGCACGACAAAATGTTTTTTTCCTGCAAAATGGAACAAAAGAATCTCGCATGCTAACATTAGCATATTCAATAATTTTGTGAAAAAACGGCCTAGAAAGGTGGGGATTTTTTAGAAATAACTAAAAACGGTATCATGTGTGTCTAATTAACACTTATAAAAGCCAAACAGATTGGATGAAAAATGTGGGAGGAGAACGCGGACAAACAAAAAAACTAGAAAATTCCATTTATGTATAAAATGCGTGTGATAGCTGAAATGTTGCAGGGGGAATAACAGATACTATCTGGATAACATGCTATCGTTAGACAAAATGTTTTTTTCCTGCAAAAAGGAACAAAATAATCTAGCATGCTAACATGCTAACATTAGCATGCTCATTAATTTTGGGGGAAAAAACATCCTAGAAAGGTGGGGATGTTTGACTAATAACTAAGAATGTAAGGAAAACGCGGACAAACAAAAAAACTAGAAAATTCCATTTATGTATAAAATGCGTGTGATAGCTGAAATGTTGCAGGGGGAATAACAGATACTATCTGGATAACATGCTATCGTTAGACAAAATGTTTTTATCCTGCAAAAAGGAACAAAATAATCTAGCATGCTAACATGCTAACATTAGCATGCTCATTAATTTTGGGGGAAAAAACATCCTAGAAAGGTGGGGATGTTTGACTAATAACTAAGAATGTAAGGAAAACGCGGACAAACAAAAAAACTAGAAAATTCCATTTATGTATAAAATGCGTGTGATAGCTGAAATGTTGCAGGGGGAATAACAGATACTCTCTGGATAACATGCTATCGTTAGACAAAATGTTTTTTTCCTGCAAAAAGGAACAAAATAATCTAGCATGCTAACATGCTAACATTAGCATGCTCATTAATTTTGGGGGAAAAAACATCCTAGAAAGGTGGGGACTAATAACTAATAATGTTAGCATGTGTGTCTAGAAAGTGAAAATGGAAAAAAAAAAAAAAGTGGGCGGGGACTTCCATCCCTAATGATGCGGGCGTGGAGGCGCACAAGGTGTTTGTGGAACTAAATAAATACTTTCCTCAAGAAGGGACTTGTCACGTGGCCAAAATGCGAGCGTTCCGCCGTCAACGGCCAATTGAGCGGGATGAAAGAGCGCGGGGCTGGAAGTCTTTTCTCCCAAAGTGAATGTCGGGTCCACCCCGTGGGAGGGGCGACATGACATTTGTAAACAGGTCAGGGGTGGGGTGGGGGGGGACACTTTCACGCCGCCCTAGCAGTGCTGGAATGGGCCGGCGGCGGCGGGACAAAGCCCGACTATTCAGCGGCGAACAGGCCCGGGGATGGCCGGGGAGGGGCGGGCCTAATGGGGCGGAAAGGTCCGGCGGAGCATAAAGCCCAGCTCGAGTCCGGGCCCCGGTGAAGGAGAAGATGCGGGATGTGATGAAGCGTGTGCGCGGCCGAGCGGGGGGACCGGGTGTCGGTCTGCCCTGGGCCTGACCCGCGGCTTTCAGGGTGCTTGAACACATCATCCGGACCATTGTGGGCGGTGATTAATTGAGCGCCATAACTTACCATGAACACGGCTTTAATGCGGCAGGCCTGGCCTTTTAAACGCCGCTTTGTGGCCCGCCATATGGGCCCAGACGTATTCAGTGACAAAAGGGCCGGCGCAAATTTATCACACTTCTACGTCCCCCTGCTAACGACGTTTTCTTCTCCACCCTTTTCAAGACGGGGCGCTCATGGGAAAAATGCTCCCCAGTTTTAAAAAAACAAAACTTATATTCCGTTAAATGGACTGCAAAACCAAGATATTTCACCTTGAATCTGGGAAAAAATGTTATTTTTTGCAATTAGCCCATTCGGAATGGCCTGTTTCCATGAAAGCTGGCACAAGTGGCAAAAAAGACAGAGAAAGTTGAGGAATGCGTCAGACTTATTCAATACATCCAGCAGGTGAACAGGCTAATTGGGAACTAATTGAATGCCCATGACCTTAAATCCCTAAAAAAAAAAACACATCAGTGTGTAAATGATATCACCACATGGCCACGGCAAGATTTCAAAAAACGCTTTCAGTAACTACAGTTGGTCGCTACATCTGTAAGTGCAAGTTTAAACTCTACGCTGCAAAAGCCACAGCCATTTATCAACAACACCCGGAAACGCTTTGATTAAGATAGTCGAGGAATGCTCATCAAAGACTTATTTGGAACATCCCGCAGGTGAACGGGCTAATTAAGAACGGGCGGGTCCAACATTGAATGCTGTGACCTTGGATCCCTAAAAAACCCCCCACATCAGTGTGTAAAGGATATCACCACATGGGCTCCGGGAACACTTTAAAAAAAAACACGGTCTGTAACTGCAGTTGGTCACTTCATCTGTAAGTGCAAGTTAAAGCTTTACAATGCAAAAGCCACAGCCATTTATCAACAACACCCAGAATCGCTTCGCTGGGCCCGAGCTCATCTAAGATAGACTGATGCAAAGTGGAAAAGTGTTCTGTGGTCTGACGAGACTTGTGGCACTGGAACCTGGGTAGGTATTTTGAACATTTTGGGGACTTTTGCCGACTGTTCTCACTTTTCTCCCCCACTTGCCATGGGACTTTGCTGGGTGCGTTTTGGACATTTTTTGCATCCCGGGATTTGTGCGGCGTCCAGCGGGACTTGTGGGACTGGAACCCGGGAAGGTGTTTTGGACAAAATTGGGACTTTTGACCATTTCGGCCGCCTTTTTTCCCCTCTTCTTACCTGACTTCCTGTGTTTTGGACAATTTGTGTCTTCTGTGAAAGTCCCAGGATGCAAAAAAATGTCCAAAACGCACCCAGCAAAGACCCACGGCAAGTGGGGGAGAAAATTGAGAAAAGTCGGCGAAAGTCCCTTAAATGTTCAAAATACTTACCCTGGTTCCAGTGCCACAAGTCTGCGCAAGTCCCAGGATGCAAAAAAATGTCCAAAACTCACCCAGCAAAGTCCCACAGCAAGTGGGGGAGAAAAGTTGGCAAAAGTCCCCAAAATGTTCAAAATACTTTCCCAGGTTCTAGTGCCACAAGTCTGCGCAAGTCCCAGGTTGCCCAAAATGTCCATAAGACACCCAGCCAAGTTCCACGGGGGGAGGAAAGTGAGAAAAGTTGGCATAAGTCCCCAAAATGTCCAAAATACCTACCCAGGTTCCAGTGACACAAGTCCTCGCAAGTCCCAGGATGCAAAAAAATGTCCAAAACTCACCCAGCAAAGTCCCACAGCAAGTGGGGGAGAAAAGTTGGCAAAAGTCCCCAAAATGTTCAAAATACTTACCCAGGTTCTAGTGCCACAAGTCTGCGCAAGTCCCGGGATGCCCAAAATGTCCATAAGATACCCAGCCGAGTACCACGGGGGGGAGAAAAGTGAGAAAAGTCGGCATAAGTCCCAAAAATGTTCAAAATACCACAGCCAAAAAAATGTCCAAAACACAACCAGCGGTGTCCCGTGGCAAGTGGGGTAGAAGAGTGACAAAAGTCCCTGAAATGTCCAAAATACCTGCCCAGGTCCGAGTGCCACAAGTCCTGCTGCCGGCTGCAAAAGTCCAAAATGACCAAAAGGCACCCAGCAAAGTCCCACAGCAAGTGGGGGAGAAAAGTGAGAAAAGTCGGCATAAGTCCCCAAAATGTTAGAAATGCCTACCCAGGTTCCAGTGACACAAGTTCGTGCAAGTCCCGGGATGCAAAAAAAATGTCCAAAACGCACCCAGCAAAGTCCCATGGAAAGTGGGGGAGAAAAGTGAGAAAAGTCGGCAAAAGTCCCCAAAATGTTAGAAATACCTACCCAGGTTGGAGTACCACAAGTCCGCGCAAGTCCCAGGATGCAAAAAATTGTCCATAAGACATACAGCCGAGTCCCATGTGGAAGGGGGACAAAAGTTGGAAAAGTTGGCAAAAGTCGCAAAAAATTTCAATATATCTATCCAGGTTCCAGTGAAAGTAGTTCCACCGCCAAACGGGATGCCCAAAATGTCTAAAACGCGCCCGGCAAAGTCCCACGGCAAGTGGGGGAGAAAATTGAGAAAAGTCGGTGAAAGTCCCTTAAATGTTCAAAATACTTACCCAGGTTCCAGTGCCACAAGTCCCGTTGCCGGCCGGGATGCCCCAAATGTCGAAAATGCGCCCAGCAAAGTCCCACAGCAAATGGGGGAGAAAAGTGAGAGAAGTCGGCAAAAGTCCCCAAAATGTTCAACATACCTACCCAGGTTCTAGTGCCACAAGTCTGCGCAAGTCCCGGGATGCCCAAAATGTCCATAAGACACCCAGCCAAGTTCCACGGGGGGGAGAAAAGTGAGAAAAGTCGGCATAAGTCCCCAAAATGTTCAAAATACCTACCCAGGTTCCAGTGCCACAAATCCGCGCAAGTCCCGGGATGCCCAAAATGTCCATAAGACACCTCGCCGAGTCCCAGGTGGAGGGGGGATAAAAGTTGGAAAAGTCAGCAACAGTCCTCAAAATACCTACCCAGGTTTGAGTCCCACGAGTCTGCGCAAGTCCCGGGATGCCCAAAATGTCCATAAGACACCCAGTTAAGACCCACGGGGAGGTGGGATAAAAGTTGGAAAAGTCAGTTAAAGTCCCCAAAATGTTCAAAATACCTACCCAGGTTCCAGTGACACAAGTCTGCGCAAGTCCCGGGATGCCCAAAATGTCCATAAGATACCCAGCCGAGTTCCATGGGGGGGGGGGGGGGGGGGAGAAAAGTGAGAAAAGTCGGCAAAAGTCCCCAAAATGTTCAAAATACTTACCCGGGTTCCAGTGCCACAAATCCGCGCAAGTCCCAGGATGCCCAAAATGTCCATAAGATACCCAGACGAGTTCCACGGGGGGGAGAAAAGTGAGAAAAGTCGGCATAAGTCCCCAAAATGTTCAAAATACCTACCCAGGTTCCAGTGCCACAAGTCTGCGCAAGTCCCAGGATGCAAAAAAATGTCCAAAACTCACCCAGCAAAGTCCCACAGCAAGTGTGGGAGAAAAGTTGGCAAAAGTCCCCAAAATGTTCAAAATACTTACCCAGGTTCCAGTGACACAAATCCGCGCAAGTCCCAGGATTAAAAAAAATGTCCAAAACTCACCCGGCAAAGTCCCACGGCAAGTGGGGGAGAAAAGTGAGAAAAGTTGGCAAAAGTCCCCAAAATGTTCAAAATACTTACCCAGGTTCTAGTGCCACAAGTCTGCGCAAGTCCCGGGATGCCCAAAATGTCCATAAGACACCCAGCCAAGTTCCACGGGGGGGAGAAAAGTGAGAAAAGTCGGCATAAGTCCCCAAAATGTTCAAAATACTTACCCAGGTTCCAGTGCCACAAGTCTGCGCAAGTCCCGGGATGCCCAAAATGTCCATAAGACACCTCGCCGAGTCCCAGGTGGAGGGGGGATAAAAGTTGGAAAAGTCAGCAACAGTCCTCAAAATGCCTACCCAGGTTTGAGTCCCACGAGTCTGCGCAAGTCCCGGGATGCCCAAAATGTCCATAAGATACCCAGCCGAGTTCCACGGGGGGGGGAGAAAAGTGAGAAAAGTCGGCAAAAGTCCCCAAAATGTTCAAAATACTTACCCAGGTTCCAGTGACACAAGTCCGCGCAAGTCCCAGGATGCCCAAAATGTCCATAAGATACCCAGCCAAGTTCCACGGGTGGAGGAAAGTGAGAAAAGTTGGCAAAAGTCCCCAAAATGTTCAAAATACTTACCCAGGTTCCAGTGCCACAAGTCTGCGCAAGTCCCGGGATGTCCAAAATGTCCATAAGATACCCAGCCGAGTTCCACGGGGGGGGGAGAAAAGTGAGAAAAGTTGGCATAAGTCCCAAAAATGTTCAAAATACCACAGCCAAAAAAATGTCCAAAACACAACCAGCGGTGTCCCGTGGCAAGTGGGGTAGAAGAGTGAGAAAATTCGACAAAAGTCCCCGAAATGTCCAAAATACCCACCCAGGTCCGAGTGCCACAAGTCCTGCTGCCGGCTGCAAAAGTCCAAAATGACCAAAAGGCGCCCAGCAAAGTCCCACAGCAAGTGGGGGAGAAAAGTGAGAAAAGTCGGCATAAGTCCCCAAAATGTTCAAAATACTTACCCAGGTTCCAGTGAAACAAATCCGCGCAAGTCCCAGGATGCCCAAAATGTCCATAAGATACCCAGACGAGTTCCACGGGGGGGAGAAAAGTGAGAAAAGTCGGCATAAGTCCCCAAAATGTTCAAAATACCTGCCCAGGTTCCAGTGACACAAGTCTGCGCAAGTCCCAGGATGCAAAAAAATGTCCAAAACTCACCCAGCAAAGTCCCACAGCAAGTGGGGGAGAAAAGTTGGCAAAAGTCCCCAAAATGTTCAAAATACTTTCCCAGGTTCTAGTGCCACAAGTCTGCGCAAGTCCCAGGTTGCCCAAAATGTCCATAAGATACCCAGCCAAGTTCCACGGTGGGAGGAAAGTGAGAAAAGTCGGCATAAGTCCCCAAAATGTCCAAAATACTTACCCAGGTTCCAGTGACACAAGTACTCGCAAGTCCCAGGATGCAAAAAAATGTCCAAAACTCACCCAGCAAAGTCCCACAGCAAGTGGGGGAGAAAAGTGAGAAAAGTCGGCAAAAGTCCCCAAAATGTTCAAAATACTTACCCAGGTTCCAGTGAAACAAATCCGCGCAAGTCCCAGGATGCCCAAAATGTCCATAAGATACCCAGACGAGTTCCACGGGGGGGAGAAAAGTGAGAAAAGTCGGCAAAAGTCCCCAAAATGTTCAAAATACTTACCCAGGTTCCAGTGCCACAAGTCTGCGCAAGTCCCAGGATGCAAAAAAATGTCCAAAACTCACCCAGCAAAGTCCCACAGCAAGTGGGGGAGAAAAGTGAGAAAAGTCGGCAAAAGTCCCCAAAATGTTCAAAATACTTACCCAGGTTCCAGTGAAACAAATCCGCGCAAGTCCCAGGATGCCCAAAATGTCCATAAGATACCCAGACGAGTTCCACGGGGGGGAGAAAAGTGAGAAAAGTCGGCAAAAGTCCCCAAAATGTTCAAAATACTTACCCAGGTTCCAGTGCCACAAGTCTGCGCAAGTCCCAGGATGCAAAAAAATGTCCAAAACTCACCCAGCAAAGTCCCACAGCAAGTGGGGGAGAAAAGTTGGCAAAAGTCCCCAAAATGTTCAAAATACTTTCCCAGGTTCTAGTGCCACAAGTCTGCGCAAGTCCCAGGTTGCCCAAAATGTCCATAAGATACCCAGCCAAGTTCCACGGGGGGAGGAAAGTGAGAAAAGTCGGCATAAGTCCCCAAAATGTCCAAAATACTTACCCAGGTTCCAGTGACACAAGTCTGCGCAAGTCCCAGGATGCAAAAAAATGTCCAAAACTCACCGAGGAAAGTCCCACAGCAAGTGGGGGAGAAAAGTGAGAAAAGTTGGCAAAAGTCCCCAAAATGTTCAAAATACTTACCCAGGTTCCAGTGCCACAAGTCTGCGCAAGTCCCAGGATGCAAAAAAATGTCCAAAACTCACCCAGCAAAGTCCCACAGCAAGTGGGGGAGAAAAGTTGGCAAAAGTCCCCAAAATGTTCAAAATACTTACCCAGGTTCTAGTGCCACAAGTCTGTGCAAGTCCCGGGTTGCCCAAAATGTCCATAAGATACCCAGCCGAGTTCCACGAGGGGGAGAAAAGTGAGAAAAGTCGGCATAAGTCCCCAAAATGTTCAAAATACTTACCCGGGTTCTAGTGCCACAAGTCTGCGCAAGTCCCAGGATGCCCAAAATGTCCATAAGATACCCAGACGAGCACCACGGGGAGGGGAGAGGCAAATAAAAGTAAGAAAAGTCGGCAAAAGTCCCCAAAATGTCCAAAATACCTACCCAGGGTTCAGTGCCACAAGTCTGTGCAAGTCCCAGGATGCAAAAAAATGTCCAAAACTCACCCAGCAAAGTCCCACGGCAAGTGGGGGAGAAAAGTGAGAAAAGTTGGCAAAAGTCCCCAAAATATTCAAAATACCTACCCAGGTTCTAGTGCCACAAGTCTGTGCAAGTCCCGGGTTGCCCAAAATGTCCATAAGATACCCAGCCGAGTTCCACGAGGGGGAGAAAAGTGAGAAAAGTCGGCATAAGTCCCCAAAATGTTCAAAATACTTACCCGGGTTCTAGTGCCACAAGTCTGCGCAAGTCCCAGGATGCCCAAAATGTCCATAAGATACCCAGACGAGCACCACGGGGAGGGGAGAGGCAAATAAAAGTAAGAAAAGTCGGCAAAAGTCCCCAAAATGTCCAAAATACCTACCCAGGGTTCAGTGCCACAAGTCTGTGCAAGTCCCAGGATGCAAAAAAATGTCCAAAACTCACCCAGCAAAGTCCCACGGCAAGTGGGGGAGAAAAGTGAGAAAAGTTGGCAAAAGTCCCCAAAATATTCAAAATACCTACCCAGGTTCTAGTGCCACAAGTCTGTGCAAGTCCCGGGTTGCCCAAAATGTCCATAAGATACCCAGCCGAGTTCCACGAGGGGGAGAAAAGTGAGAAAAGTCGGCATAAGTCCCCAAAATGTTCAAAATACTTACCCGGGTTCTAGTGCCACAAGTCTGCGCAAGTCCCAGGATGCCCAAAATGTCCATAAGATACCCAGACGAGCACCACGGGGAGGGGAGAGGCAAATAAAAGTAAGAAAAGTCGGCAAAAGTCCCCAAAATGTTCAAAATACTTACCCAGGGTTCAGTGCCACAAGTCTGCGCAAGTCCCAGGATGCAAAAAAATGTCCAAAACTCACCCAGCAAAGTCCCATGGAAAGTGGGGGAGAAAATTGAGAAAAGTTGGCAAAAGTCCCCAAAATGTTCAAAATACTTACCCAGGTTCTAGTGCCACAAGTCTGCGCAAGTCCCGGGATGCCCAAAATGTCCATAAGATACCCAGCCGAGTACCACGGGGAGGGGAGGGGCAAATAAAAGTAAGAAAAGTTGGCAAAAGTCCCTAAAATGTTCAAAATACTTACCAAGGGTTCAGTGCCACAAGTCTGCGCAAGTCCCAGGATGCAAAAAAATGTCCAAAACTCACCCAGCAAAGTCCCACGGCAAGTGGGGGAGAAAAGTGAGAAAAGTTGGCAAAAGTCCCCAAAATGTCCAAAATACCTACCCAGGGTTCAGTGCCACAAGTCTGCACAAGTCCCAGGATGCCCAAAATGTCCATAAGATACCCAGCCGAGTACCACGGGGAGGGGAGGGGCAAATAAAAGTAAGAAAAGTCGGCAAAAGTCCCCAAAATGTTCAAAATACCTACCCAGGGTTCAGTGCCACAAGTCTGTGCAAGTCCCAGGATGCAAAAAAATGTCCAAAACTCACCCAGCAAAGTCCCACGGCAAGTGGGGGAGAAAAGTGAGAAAAGTTGGCAAAAGTCCCCAAAATGTTCAAAATACCTACCCAGGTTCTAGTGCCACAAGTCTGTGCAAGTCCCGGGTTGCCCAAAATGTCCATAAGATACCCAGCCGAGTTCCACGAGGGGGAGAAAAGTGAGAAAAGTCGGCATAAGTCCCCAAAATGTTCAAAATACTTACCCGGGTTCTAGTGCCACAAGTCTGCGCAAGTCCCAGGATGCCCAAAATGTCCATAAGATACCCAGCCGAGCACCACGGGGAGGGGAGAGGCAAATAAAAGTAAGAAAAGTCGGCAAAAGTCCCCAAAATGTCCAAAATACCTACCCAGGGTTCAGTGCCACAAGTCTGTGCAAGTCCCAGGATGCAAAAAAATGTCCAAAACGCACCCAGCAAAGTCCCACGGCAAGTGGGGGGAAAAGTGAGAAAAGTTGGCAAAAGTCCCCAAAATGTTAGAAATACCTACCCAGGTTGGAGTACCACAAGTCCGCGCAAGTCCCAGGATGCAAAAAATTGTCCATAAGACATGCAGCCGAGTCCCATGGGGAAGGGGGACAAAAGTTGGAAAAGTTGGCAAAAGTCCCAAAAAATGTCAATATATCTATCCAGGTTCCAGTGCCAGTAGTCCCACCGCCAAACGGGATGCCCAAAATGTCCAAAACGCGCCCACCAAAGTCCCACGGCAAGTGGGGGAGAAAACTGACAAAAAACGGCAAAAGTCCCTAAAATGTTCGAAATACCTACTTAGGTCCGAGTGCCACAAGTCTGCGCAAGTCCCGGGATGCCCAAAATGTCCATAAGACACCCAGCTGAGTTCCACGGGGAGGGGAGGGAGGGGGGGGGGGGGGTATAAAAGTTGCAAAAGTTAGCAAAAGTCCCCAAAAATTATTTCTTTATACATAAGAAGTTAGCAAAAATGGCTGCAAAAAAAAAAATGTTAGCATGCTAACGATAGCATGGTAATATCAAAGAAGTTAGCATACTTGTTTGATGGCCCCAAGTATCAAAATCCATGGTTTGTAGCTTTAAATGGAGGAAATGAGCAAAAATGCTAACATAAAACTTTAGCATGTTTTCCATTGGCATGTTGACACTAGCATGTTATTATCATTATTATATTACTATAAAAAAGTTAGCATGCTAATGTAGTAGAGGTTGGCATACTTTTATGATGAAGCTAAGTATCAAAATCCATGATTTTTACAAAATTAGCTAAAATGCTAGCATGAAACAACAGCATGCTAAAGTTAACATGCCAACATAGAAGAATTGAACATACTTCTTAAGAGTAAGCTGAGTATCAAAATCCATGATTTTTAGGTTCAAACATATGAAATTAGCTAAAATGCAAGCTGAAAAATATTAGCATGCTAACTTAGGATGAGTTAGCATAGTTTGAATGCTAACTCAGAGCTAAAACGAATAAGAAAATTAACAGGGAAGATACGACAGGAGGATTTGGAGCAAAGATGTCTGGTCTTCAAGGGCAGTAACGAGGCTAGCGTAGCGCCCAGCGCCCCACGTAGGCTGCGTGCCGACACGCCGTGTTTGTTCTTGGCTTTTCAGCAGTGTCAAGACCCCGGGGCCCGCCGGCCCTTATCTCTCCCCCTCGGACTACGGACGTGTCAGCGGTGATCTATGAGCTCCGACTCTACTGCTTCTGTCCCCACAAGGGGGGGTTGGATGAAAAGGTTGAGGCCCGACTGGAGGCGGCCTGAGACCACATGGTCGGGTCATTCGGGTGAGAGTGGCAAAAGCTGGTGGTAAGCGCGGCGGATGGAAGGAGGGCGGGGCCAATTGTTAGCCGTGGCACGAGGGGTTGGTCACGTGGTCTTTTTCAGTGTGCGGGTGAAGGCAGGTATCTTTATCCCAGGCGCAGCCGCCCCTCGCTGTGCCCCCGGACTTCCCCTTGACTGCAGAAAGTGGACTCCACTATTGATGCCTTTCTTTGAGGGGGGAGGGGCAATAAAACATGCTGACTAATCAATCAAAACTGTCAAAATATTAGGAACCGGTCTTTGTGTTCACCGAGACGTTTTTATCCGACTCAAAGAATCTAGAGAACATCTGAACCTGGACCACCGACTACATCTAACCATCCATCCATCCGTCTTCTTCCGTTTATCCAGGGTTGGGTCGTGGGGGCTGCAGCCTATGCAGAGAAGCCCAGACTTTCTTCTCCCCAGCCACTTGGTCCAGCTCCTCCCAAGGGATTCCAAGGCGTTCCCAGGCCAGCCGGGAGACATAGTCTTCCCGACGTGTCCTGGGTCTTCCCCGTGGCCTCATACCGGTCAGACGTCCCTTGGGAGGCGTTCGGGTGGCATCCGGACCAGATGCCTGAACCACCTCATCTGGCTGCTCTCCATGTGAAGGAGCAACGGCTTTACTTTGAGTTCCTCCCGGATGACAGAGCTTCTCACCCTATCTCTAAGGGAGAGACCCGCCACCCGGCGGAGGAAACTCATTTGTAACCGTGATCTTGTCCTTTCGGTCAAAAATCAAAGCTCATGACCATAGGTGGGGATGGGAACGTAGATCGACTGGTAGTTCAACCGGTAGATCGACCAGTAAATTGAGAGCTTTGCCTTCCGGCTCAGCTCCTTCTTCACCACACCGGATCGATACAGACGCTGCACCGATCCGCCTGTCGATCTCACCAACCACTCTTCCCTCACTCGTGAACAAGACTCCCAGGTACTTGAGCTCCTCCACTTTGGGGAAGATCTCCCACCCAACCCCAAACTACATACAAACAGCTTTTATTTCTTTCAACAAGTATCGGCACCCCCACCCCTCATCTACAGTCATCCCAGAGCGCACCTGTTGGCCACACCCATTCTTGGTCCAATGATCCACGAAGGTTCCGAATGAGCCGTAATGATTCTGGTCAGAAAGGGGTGCTCCAAATGCACCTACAGGTGCCTCGGCCCTGCCTTGGGAGTTTTTGGACATATTTCAGAAAACTCTTGGACCAATCGGGACCGTTAGCGGTAGCATGTTGTTAGCGGTAGCATGTTACGTAAGGCTGGGTTAGAGTTAGTGTAGGGATAGGGTTACTAAATCCTATGTTTTCATGCGAACCCTAACCTTGCCCCGGTCCTGCGCTCGGACAGAAACGGGATGCCTTTTGGAACAATCGGGACCGTTAGCATGCACCTGGGGATAGGCCCCTCCCACCTCCAAAGACCTGCACCTGGGAATAGGCCCTTGCCACCGCCAAAGACCTGCACCTGGGGATAAGGCCCCTGCCACCCCCAAAGAACTGCACCTGGGGATAAGGCCCCTGCCACCCCCAAAGAACTGCACCTGCGGATAGGCCCCTCCCACCTCCAAGTCCTGCACCTGGGAATAGGCCCTTGCCACCGCCAAAGACCTGCACCTGGGGATAAGGCCCCTGCCACCCCCAAAGAACTGCACCTGGGGATAAGGCCCCTGCCACCCCCAAAGAACTGCACCTGCGGATAGGCCCCTCCCACCTCCAAGTCCTGCACCTGGGAATAGGCCCTTGCCACCGCCAAAGACCTGCACCTGGGGATAAGGCCCCTGCCACCCCCAAAGAACTGCACCTGGGGATAAGGCCCCTGCCACCTCCAAAGACCTGCACCTGCGGATAGGCCTCTCCCACCTCCAAAGACCTGCACCTGGGGATAGGCCCCTCCCACCTCCAAAGACCTGCACCTAGGGATAAAGGACCCTGCCACCCCTAAAGACCTGCACCTGAGAATAGGCCCTTGCCACCGCCAAAGACCTGCACCTGGGGATAGGCCCCTCCTACCTACAAAGACGTGCACCTGCGGATAGCCCCCTCCCACCTCCAAAGACCTGCACCTGGGGATAGGCCCCTCCCACCTCCAAAGACCTGCACCTGGGGATAGGCCCCTCCCACCTCCAAAGACATACACCTGGGAATAAGGCCCTCCCACCTCCAAAGACCTGCAACTGGGGGATAGGCCCATATCACGTCCAAAGACCTTTTTGAAAAGATTTTAACGGTCTCTGCAGTCCCGAGTGTCTCTGACAGGTTGTTCCACAGTTCTCACCTGGGTCTTTGCGGCGGTAAAAAAACAAAAGTTTGGTGGCAGAGGACCTCAGGATCCGCCAGGGTTGGTAGGATAAACCAGGTCAGATCTGCCAGAAGACAATTAAAAGCCAATAATAGAACTTTAAAATCCACCTTGAAGGTGGCGGGGAGCAGATGCAGCGACTTTAAAACTGGTGTAATGTGCGCCCGCCCAACATCTACTTGCTCATATTAGCAAAATGGTCTTATGTGTTCATTATTTGTGTTAATAATATGTGCTTATGATATGTGTTAATGATGTGTTAATTATATGTGTTAATGTGTTAATAATGTGTGTTAATGTGTTAATAATGTGTGTTAATGTGTGTTCATGATATGTGTTGATATGTGTTAATAATATGTATTAATATATATGTGTTAATATTGTGTTGATATATGTTAATCTGCGATGAGGAAGCGACTTGTCCAGGGTGTACCCCGCCTTCCGCCCAATTGTAGCTGAGATAGGCTCCAGCGCCCCCCACAACCCCAAAGGGAATAAGCGGCAGAAGATTGATGGATGGATTTGTGTTAATATGTATTAATCATATGCTTTAATGATAAGTGTTAATATGTGTACATATGTGTTAATATGTTTTAATAATGTGTTGATAATGTATTAATACTATGCTAATATGTGTTCATAATATGTGTTCATAATGTCTTAATATGGTAATATATGTTAATGTGTTGATAATACGTGTTCATAATATGTTCAGTTTTAATGTGTTAATAATGTGTTGATAATATGTGTTCATAATGTGTTATGTGTTAATATGTGTTGATAATGTCTTAATAATATGTCAATATGTGTTAATGTGTGTTAATATGTAATATGTGTTAAATATTAATGTGTTAATAATGTGTTGATAATGTGTTAAAATGTGTAAATATGTGTTCATAATATGTGTTGATATGTCTTAATAATATATTATGTGTTAATGATTTGTGTATATAATATGTGTTAATATGTGTTCATAATTTGCATTAATGATATTTGTTAATATGTGTTCATAATATGTGTTAATATGTTAATATGTGTTCATAATATGTGTTAATATGTTAATATGTGTTAATGATATGTGTTATGTGTTACTAATATTTGTTAATGTGTTAATGATGTGTGTTATGTGGTAATATGTGTTAATAATGTGTTATGTGTTAACGTGTTGATAATGTTTTAATGTGTAAATATGTGTTCATAATGTGTTATGTGTTAATGATATGTGTTATGTCTTAATATGTCAATATGTGTTAATATGTGTTCATAATATGCGTTGATATTTGTTAATGTGTTCGTATGTGTTAATATGTCTTAATATGTTAATATGTGTTAGATATGTGTTGATATGTCTTAATATGTTAATATGTGTTAATGATATGTGTTATATGTGTTAATGTGTTCATAATATGCGTTATTTGTTAATATGTGTTCATATGTGTTAATATGTTAATATGTGTTAATGATATGTGTTGATGTGTGTTACTAATATTTGTTAATATATGCTAATATGTGTTTTTTTAATGTGTGTTGATCTGTTAATATGTGTTATGTGTTAATGTTATATGTTAATGACGTGGGTTAATGATGTGTGTTATGTGTTAATAATGTGTCAATAACGTGTTAATATGTGTTAATGATGTGGGTTAATAATATGTGTTAATGTGTTAATAATATATGTTATGTGTTAATGTGTTATGTGTTGACAATGTGTTACTAATATGTGTTAATGATATGTGTTAATGACGTGGGTTAATGATGTGTGTTGATAATGTGTTACTAATATGTGTTAATGATATGTGTTAATGACGTGGGTTAATGATGTGTGTTGATATGTGTTAATATGTTAATATGTTTCTGTTGTTCATGCTGGCAACATCCGTCAAGACTATGGACTTTGGGGTTTGTTTTCCCAGAAGGCAAAGGAAAGTTGGCACGGGCAAGACGTGAATATAAGTACAAATTTTTTATTAACACTATAACTGCACAAAAAAAGGCAAGCCAAAGGCGCGCACAATGGCGGTACAAAAACTTTGCTT
Source organism: Nerophis ophidion (assembly GCF_033978795.1). Lineage (NCBI taxonomy): Eukaryota > Metazoa > Chordata > Actinopteri > Syngnathiformes > Syngnathidae > Nerophis > Nerophis ophidion. The sequence continues at coordinate 26,232,301 of NC_084638.1, read as the reverse complement.
TGAAAACAAAACTCGTACTAAGGCAAAACTATGAACATAAAACAAAAACTTGCACTGTGGCATAAATAACGAGAAAACTTACTTGGAACCGAATGAGAACGGGACATGGATCATTGGCATGGATTACAAGGTGCGTAGCGGGTGATGTTGCCAGAATGAACAACAGAAACAGACAGGCTTAAATAATACTGTGGTGATTAGTGAAAACAGGTTTGAGACGTGAGGACAGGTGAAAGCTAATGGTTAGCCATGGTGACAAAACAAACCAGGAAGTGCAAAAACAGGGACAAACAAACAGAACAGGACTAAAACAAAACATGATCACATAAACATGACAGCTAACACATTGAGGACTCCTAGCTAACACGTACATCAGGAGTCAGCAACCTTTTTGAAACCGAGAGCTACTTCTTGGGTACTGATTAATGCCAAGGGCTACCAGTTTGATACACACTTCAATAAATTGCCAGGAATAGCCAATTTGCTCAATTTACATTTAATATATATATATATATATATATATATATATATATATATATATATATATATATATAAAGGGTATCTCTGTCTGTCATTCCGTCGTACATTTTTTTTCCTAAATGATGAAAAAAAAAAACACTTAATTGGACAGTTTGGAAGAGGAGAAAACAGGAAAAAAAATAAAACTACATTTTGAAACATAGTTAATCTTCAATTTCGACTCTTTGAAATTCAAAATTCAACCGAATAAATTGAAGAGAAAAACTAACTAATTCGAAACTTTTTGAAAAAATAAAAAAAAGAATTTATGGAACATCATTAGTCATTTTTCCTGATTAAGATTAATT